>NC_059326.1:119270384-119586923 GCF_018350155.1 Leopardus geoffroyi | reverse complement strand
GGTCAGAAGCAAGAGTAATCCCAAGTAATTTTAGGAATGTGTCCCAGATAGGTGGTGAGGATAATTTGACGTTATGGCTTATGCTTGGCAGTTGACTAGAAAACAAAGGGAAAAACCTTGAAAATGGACAGTTAGCACAGAAACAATAAAGCAAGGAACAAATGGCAATAAGTACATACCTATAAATAATTATATTTATAATGGACTAATACTTAAATGTAAATGGACTAAATGTAAATGGACTAAATGGACTTAAATGTAAATGGACTAAATACTCTGGTAAAGACATAAGGTAACTGAATGAATTAAAAACACAAGATCCATCTATGTGCTGTCTATAGGAGACTCACTTCAGACCTAAAATCACATGCATATTGAAAGTGAAGGGATGAAAAAACATTTACCATACAAATGGAAGGGAAAAGAAAGCTTGGATAGCAATACTTATATTGGAAAAAATGGACTTTAAAACAAAGACTGTAACAAGAGACAAGGAAGGACAGTACACATTGATAAAGGGAACAACCCAATAAGAGGATATACCAATTGTAAATAGCTATGCACCCAACATGACAGCACCTAAATACATAAGGCAATCATTGACAAACATAAAAGAAGAAATTGACGGTAATAGAATAATAATAGAGGACTTTAACACTCTACTTATATCAGTGATAGATCACTGAGACAGAAAATTAACAAGGAAAGAGTTGCTTTGAATGACACATTAGATTGGATGGACCTAAAAAATATGTATAGAATATTCCATCTAAAAACAACAGAATATACATTATTTTCAAGTGCACATGAAACATTCTTCAGGATAGGTCACATGTTATTCCACAAAATCAGTTTCAATAAATTTTTAAAAAATATTGAAATTATAGCATACTTTTTTTTTTTTTTTTTACCACAATGGTGTGAGACTAGAAAGCAATCACAAGAAAAAAAATCTTGAAAGAAAACAAATACATGGAGGTTAAATAACATGCTACTATACAATTAATGGATCAAGCAAGAAATCAAAGAGCAGTCGAAAAATACATGGAGACAAATGAAAATGAAACATAACAGTTCAAAATCTTTGGGATGCAGCAAAAGCTGTTCCAAGAGGAAAGTTAATAGCAATACAGGCCAACCTCAAGAAGCAAGAAAAATCTCAAACAACATAACCTTATACCTAAAGGAGTTTAGAACAAGAGGAATAAACAAAGCCCAGAGTGGAAGGAAGGAAATTATAAAGATTAGAGTAGAAATAAATGAAGGGCTAAAAAGAAAATGGACTGTTAGAAATTCTGATAGAAAGAAAAAAAGGTGAGGTTTAGCCAAGGCATATTCCACGTTCCTGCCATATAATTTGATTAACCCATGGTTCTTAAAAGTCAGTGCATTCAAGTCCACTGGGGAATATGTTTAAAAAAAAAAAAAGCAATAATTCAGGGCTCCACTCTCAGGTTGTAGTTCTGAAGGTAAATCTGAAGCAAGCAGTCCAGCAAGCATACTTCAAGAAACAAAATTTAAAATGTGTCTGGTTAATTTTGTCCCCAAGTTATCAGGACAGGCACTCTTCCTGCCTCTTGACTCAAAGGAAGAAGCAAATTAGGGATTTCAGAGTCATGTGGGAGTCAGCCAAATTACAGCTCCACCTCCAGTCCTTGACTTGTTCAATGATATCTCTGGTAGTTACTTAATCTCATCACACCTCAGTCTCCTCATCTATAAATTCAGGCTGTTACAGTATATGCTATAACACATGCCTCCTCAGGGGATTACAAAGATAAAATGACATGTTGCATTAAAGGATTTAGCAGGGTCCTTAGCCAAACAAATGTGACCTATTACTATCATTCTTACCAGTATCTTCACTATCATCATCACCATGACCACCACCATCAGTAATTATCCTTTTATTAGGGACTTGCTGTGTGCCAGGTAGTGAGCTTCCAATTTGTAATTATTTTATTTAATTATTTAATTTAGTTTTTCAATTTTATTCTCATAGTAAATTTAAGGGACAGATTAGTCTTCTAACTCTACATATGAATAAACAGAAGTTGTACATCCTGATTCACATCATTCAGGTAGGACTGAGAAGAGCTGTAACTCCTCTGTTGGTGGGAATGTAAAAGGGTGCAGCTGTTGTGGAAAACAGTACAGAAGTTTCTCAAAAAATTAAAAATAAGACTACCATGGGGTGGTCACTAGGCCATATGATAGTTCTATTTTTTATTTTTTGAGGAACCTCTATACTCTTTTCCACAATGGCTGTACCCATTTAGATTCCCATAATAGTGTACAAGAGTTCCCTTTTGTCTGCATCCTAGCCAACACTTGTTATTTCTCGTGTTTTTGATGATAGCCATTCTAACAGGCATGAGGTGGTATTTCACTGTGGTTTGGATTTGCATTTCCCTGATGGTTAGTGGTGTTGGGTGCCTTTTCGTGTACCTTTTGGCCACTTGTAAGTCTTCTTTGGAAAAATGTCTGTTCACTTCCCATATCCAGTTTTTAATCAGGTTCTTTTTTTCTTTTCTTTTTTTTTTTTTGTGCCATTGATTTGTATGAGTCCCCCCCCCCTTTTTTTGGGGGGGTTTCTTACCAGACTGACAATGGGTATAAGAATATCAGTGTTTTATTTTTATGTTTTTTAAGTTTATTTATTTATTTTTGGGAGAGAGAGAGAGAAAGAGCATGAGCTGGGGTGGAGAAGAGAGAGAGAGAGAGGGAGAGAGAGAGGAAGAGAGAGAGGGAGAAAATCTAAAACAGGCTCCAGGCTTCAAGCTGTCAGCACAGAGCCCAGCGCTTGGCTCAAGCTCATGAACTGTGAGATCATGACTTGAGTCAAAGCTGGATGCACTACCGACTAAGCTTCCAAGGCACCCCACAATATCAGTGTTTTAAATTAAAGAAACTCCCATAATTTCTTATTAGATTCAGCATCTATTCATGTTTTTATTGGTCAGTTGTATTTCTTCTGAATTGTCTGTTCACAATCTCTGTCCATTTTTTTTTTCTTCTATATTGTTGCCTTTTACTGATTTATAGGTATTTTTCATTTGGATATCAATGCTTTGTGTATTATATTTGTTACAAATAATTTCCTCAGGTCTTTTACTTCTTTCTAAGCTTTATTTATGATTTGTTTTTCATTAAGAGAATTTAAATTGTTAGCCCATTTAATATCTACTGGGGTTTTATATCTTTCTAACCCCTAAATTTAAAGAAATTATCATAAATTTTTCTAATATTTCCCTAATTTTGTATTTTAGCTCTTGAGTCCATAAAGAATTTGTATTTGCATATAATTCTTGATATGGATTTTATTTTATTTTATTTAAAAGTTAATAATTTTCTTAACACCATTTTAAAATAGAATTTCCTTTTCCTTGATTTGAAATATTACATTTATTTTAATCCCAATTCTTTTAGATACATGGATTTCTAGTCTGAACCATTGATTTTGTCTAATGCCATTTCTACACTATTTTAGTACCTTCAAGTTATTTCTGATTTTTAAAAATGTCAGAAAAGGTTAAATCTTCCCTAATTTTTTTAAAGTAAGTTTTCTTAGGTATTCTAATTTATTTTCTTCTTCAGATGAATTTTAGAATTGGCTCTTTAAGATTTTTTTTAACCTTTAAGATTATTGAGACTGAGTTGAATTTATAATTTTATTTTAAGAAAATTGGTTTCTTAAATCCAATCCAGAAAAATGATATGTTGGTTTACTTAAATTTTCTTTTTTTATATTTCAATTAGGTTTTATAGTTTTCTTCACATAGGTTCTTGTGTATTTCTTGTTAGGTTTACTGATAATAGTTTAATAAGATTCTTCTGCCATTATGAATGAGTTTGTAAAAAATCTATTATATTTTCTCGTTGTTATTAAAAAGAACACCACTAAAATTTAACTATTGCTATAGTATCTGGTCATCTTTTTGAACTCATTTATTAATTCTAATACTTAGCTAGTTAACATCATGTGTTTTATTAGAAAAATAATTATTGAGTACCTGTTATGTGTCACATGTTGGAGATACGGCCAGGTCTCTGCCCAGAGATTTTGCATGTTAGTGGAGGAAGATGAGTCACAAAGAAGGAAACAAATACATAAGCACAGTGATTTTATTGTTGTGCTGTAAATAAAGGTGAATGATATCCCAGGTGAATGATACTCTAAGAAGTATCACGAAAGAAGCCGTCCCTGAGTTGGTGCTTAAGACCAGAGACTCAGTTTTTGGAGTTTTCCAGGGAAAGTAAACAGTGAACACAAATGCCTTAAAGCTGGAAGGAGCTTGGTAGTCTAAGGACATAAAATGAATTTACATGGCTACAGTACAGTGGATGAAGTGGGAATTGAGAGAGGTAAATAGTAGCCAAAATAATAGGAAGATTTTAGTTAGACCAGAGCAAGGAGTTCAAATATTATTCTAAGTTTAAGTTAGGAATTAGTAAAATTGAGAGCCATTAAAAGGTCAGGATGGCGAAACAACCTGATTTACATTGTAAAGCAACTGCTCACACCATGTGGAGGAAAGGCTTCCAGGGAGCAAGAGCAGAAGTAGTACAAGGACGTTGTATTGCATTGTATGAGTTGAGAGGTGATGGTAACTTGACTAGTTTGGCAACAGTGGAAAGAGAGAAATGGACACAGTCAAGATACACTGTGATGTAGAAATAAATCAAACTCCTGATGCATTCAATGGATGGGACAACTAGGCTTTGGCTTGAATACCTGGGTGGATTGTGGTGCCATTTACTGAGATAACAAACACTGAGGAATCATGGTTTGTACAAAGGAGAGGGAAGATGAAGATTTCTGTGTGAGAAATGTTTATTTTGAAATACACACTTGACATCCAAGTGAATATGTCAAATAGGTAGTTACATAGATGAGTCTGTAGCTCAGGGGAACAGTCAGTCCTGAGGATATCAACTTGGAATTGAAAAGTGCATAGAAAGAATTTAAATCCATAGAACCAGATGAAATAATATAAGGACAGAAGATAGAGAGGAAAAGAACCCACTACCAGACTCTTGGTCCTTGTGGCATTTAGATGTTCGTTACTGCAGGAGGAGATAGGAAAGGAGGCTGGGAAGGTAAGATAGGAGGAATAGCAGCAGAGAGATGTCACAGAGGCCAAGAGAAGATGGAGTTTTAAGGAGAGACCTTCCTCAAGAACTCCATCGAGAGCCATTAAGAGATTAGCCAAGAGGAAGCATAGTTGAAAATCTTTACAAAAAGTTTTGGTGGAATATTGGGGGAAAAGTCTGGTTGGAGTGGCTTATTAATTATGGAAGATGGGGAATGGAGACAGTTAGAATAGACATTTCACTCCTTAAAGAAGTTTTCTTGCAAAAGGAGTAAAGAAATGAAATGGTATTCAAAAAGTCATGTGAATTAGGGGATGATTTGCTGTCATTCAAAGATTTTAGATATCAGCTTCTTTGTCTGATGAAGTAAATAATCCAGTAGGAAGGAAGTAACCAAAGATCCAGGAAAGAGTGAGGAAAAAATGCAAATAAGCAAAATTCTTGAGAAAAGAGAAGTGAAACCTTGAACTTCAGTGGAGGGACTTATCTTTGATGGGAGCAGAGACTCACCTACTGGAACAGGAGAGAAATTGGAAAATATGGGTACGTCTTTAAAGAAGTTTACAGATTTTGTTGTGGTGACATGGAGAAGTTCCTGTCTGAATCTATACAGAGGATTTCTATTAATTAATCATTTCCAGGTAAATGATCTAAATATCTAGAAATAATTATAAGATTGCCTCTTCTTTTATAAATAAATGTCTTATTACTTTGGCGACTACCTCCAGTCCAGTGTAAAATGGCAGTGATGACATTAAGCATCCTCATATTTCATTTGCTTTAAAGAAATCTATCACCTGACTGCTAAATATGGTATTTATGCTTGTAGGTTTTTGGTAGCTATTGTACAGCATGTAAAGGATATTTACATCTTCAAGATTGAATCATATTTACTTGGGATGGTTCAGCTTGTCATAAACTCTACGTGATGATACATCATTTTTCGTATGTACTTCTCCATTTGAATCGCTAATATCTTATTTATCTTTAAAAAATCTATAATCATGAGTGAAATTGGCACAGAGTGTTTTTGTATATATGCTATCATAGGTAGATTTTGGTTTTGTGACTATGCTAATTCTATAAAATGACTAGCAATTTTTCCATATTTTTCTAAGCTCTATGTGTTACAACTATTTGTGTCTGGTGATTTAATTAAAAAATTTTTTTTATTTATTTATTTTTGAGAGAGAGAGACAGAGCTTGAGCGGGGGAGGGGCAGAGAGAGAGGGAGACACAGAATCCTAAGCAGGCTCCAGCCTCTGAGCTGTCAGCACAGAGCTCCACACGGGGCTTGAACCCAGGGACCTGAGATCATGCATGACCTGAGCTGAAGTCGGATGCCCAACCGACCGAGCCACCCAGGCCCCCCTGGTGATTTTATTTTAAAAAGAAGTTATCAGAATACATCTTTAGTTTCTTCTCTCATTATTAGTCTGTTGTGGCCTGTTTGAATCATTTTCTTTTCCTAGAAAATACTCATTTCATCCCAGTTTTTAAATGTGTTTTTATTTTAAATTTTTTTTTTTTAACTTTTATTTATTTTTGGGACAGAGACAGACAGAGCATGAACGGGGGAGGGGCAGAGAGAGAGGGAGACACAGAATCGGAAACAGGCTCCAGGCTCTGAGCCATCAGCCCAGAGCCCGACGCGGGGCTCGAACTCACAGACCGCGAGATCGTGACCTGGCTGAAGTCGGACGCTTAACCGACTGCGCCACCCAGGCGCCCCTTAAATGTGTTTTTAAAGAGTTACACATACTATGCTGTAATTTTTACTGAGAGTATGTCCCCCATTTCATTTCCAGTGCAGTTTATTTGTGTCTTCTTTCATTTTTCCTTGCTGAGATTTGCCAAAATGTTGCTGTCAAGTAAGTTTTTATTTTGTTGAACAATTCTTCTAACTGTGTAAATTTCAGGTTTAAAAAAAATCACTTATTTTCACCTTTGTAACTAGACATTTCTTGCTTTGAGTTGGTTATGTTCTTTTGCTACTTCCTTCCACTAAATTCTAGTTAGATTTTTTTTTCATTCTTCCTAATCTCCCAGTAAATGCATGAAAAGCTATAAATTTTCCACAGAATACCAGTTGGACCATAGCCCACAGATCTTGACATTTAGTGTTCTTTTAAAAAATCATTTAAATCGTTAAAGTAAAGAGCTTATAATTTTAATTTATATTCCCTCTTTAGGACTTATTTTGAGGGTTGATTTTAATTTTCAAGTGTATTTTTTATTTTTGTCATTCTTTTGTTATTAATTTCTAATTTTATTGTGTTACAGCCAGGGAAGATAATTTCAGCATGTAAAAAATTTTGAGATTGTCATTGTGGTTTAATAGACAATCAATTTTTGAAATGTGTTTCATCTGTATTATAAAGCATTATACATTCATATTGAATATCCAAACGTTAATATATGTTTTTTAATTAGTTCAAGCTTAGTAGTATTTAATTCAAATATATGTTCTAACTTAATATTTCTTTTTTTTTTCTTTTTTTATTTTATTTTTGGGACAGAGAGAGACAGAGCATGAACGGGGGAGGGGCAGAGAGAGAGGGAGACACAGAATCGGAAACAGGGTCCAGGCTCTGAGCCATCAGCCCAGAGCCTGACGTGGGGCTCGAACTCACGGACTGCGAGATCGTGACCTGGCTGAAGTCGGACGTTTAACCGACTGCACCACCCAGGCGCCCCCTAACTTAATATTTCTAAGGATTTTACAATAACTTTTAAAATGGTAGAATTAGGGACATCTGGGTGGCTCAGGTGGTTGGGTGTCTGACTTTGACTCAGGTCATTATCTCATGGTTCATGAGTTTGAGCCCCGCATCTGGCTCTGTGCTGACAGCTCAGAGCCTGGAGCCTTCTTTGGATTCTGTGTCTCCCTTTCCCTCTGCCCCTTCCCTGCTGGTGTGTGCTCACTCGCTCTCTCTCAAAAATAAACACTAACAAAAAATTTTAAAAAGTAAAAATAAAAATAAAATGGTAGAATTAGACTCATTATAGAAAAGTCATTGTGGAAAATTATAAATAAGAAGAAAAAAAACCATCCAGAGCCATGTGAGCCTAGAGATGAATAGTACTATTTTGGCGTTTGTTTTCAAAATCACTAGATTTCTTATATGGTAAAGATAATGCTATACATATACAATTGCATCCTGAATAATTTTTCCTTATTTAGTCTCAGTATTTCTGCATGTCAAATAATTCTTCATAACTACCATTTTAATAGCTAAATATTTTGTGATAAGAATCTACTATGGTTATAAAGATGTTTTACATATTTTTCTATTACAAATAGTTATGCAGAAAATATCTTTATATATAAATCTTTTCTACATTCAGGATTATTTTTATAGGATGAGTTTTAGGAGAATTTTAGTCAAAAAGTATGAACATTTTTAAGGCTCTTGTACTTAAAAGCCTTTTATATATACAAAAGAAATCTGTGCTTTCCATATAAAGTCTGACCACTAAATATCATCATCTTTGGCTCTCTGCTATCTCTCTCTTCCTTAGTCTACCTCTCCTGCTTTAATATCTAGAGAGGAATTCATAGTTTGTGTATTCTTCCAGACCTTTCTTTAGTTGAACATTTATGCATATGTATGTGTGTTTGAGAGAGAATATACGCATACATAAGTACATAATACACACTAAGCATACACATTTTTTATGTAATTTGGAGGTTGTGTGTATGCACACAAGTATGCTTCTTTTTATTTATTTTTGTTTTAAAATTTTTTTAACGTTTATTTATTTTTTGAGAGACAGAGAGAGACAGAGCATGAGCAGGGGAGGGGCAGAGAGAGAGACGGAGTCACAGAATCCGAAGCAGGCTCCAAGCTCTGAGCTGTCAGCACAAAGCCAGATGCGGGGCTCGAACTCATGAACCATGAGATAATGACCTGAGTGGAAGTTGAACGCTTAACCGACTGAGCCACCCAGGCACCCCAAGTATGCTTCTTTTTAAAGTTTAGGAAAAATATGTACCATTTAAAGTAAAAAACTTCCACATTTTCAGGTGCCTAATGATTAAATTTACCCTCACAGTATGGACTTTGTCATTTTATTACTAATGTTTTCTAAGAGATTTAACACAATAGTAAATCTCTCTGACCTCTCCTTTATTATCTGTGAATAACTGTCAAGATCCTAGTTTCTTTCTTTATCAAGTTGGAGCATTTTTGAAAAGGCTTGCTATCCTTGCTTCAATTGTCCTTTAAAGGCAGGAGAACGTGTCACAGAGGAGGAATATCTTCCTCTTGTGCAGTTAGATCACTTAAGAGCTGGGCAACTTTAAGAGCCTGTACCTGGAACAAAGCCATTTTAGATGTAAAGAAAATGGAAATTAATAGGTACCCACTAGATGATTATTGATGGAATACTAAAACGTGTGTCTGCTTTCTCCTTTTGAACTGATGTTTTTGTTTTGTTTGGCGGTAACCCCCCAAATAGCTAAATAGTAGCTTGACTAGCAAGTGTGAATCAGTCTGCATTAAGCCACCAGTTACAGAAAACCTCAACTTAAATTGACTTGAATACTAAAGAAGATAGATCATTTCTTCTAGCAAGAATTTTCGAGGTAGCTTAACTGCTGAGTTGACTAATCCTGTGGCTCAGGGCATCATTGAGAACCCTCCCTTCTGCATCATCCTCAGACTGTCCACTGTTTCCTCACCTAGTTTCTTGCCTCTGGTATCAATATGACTGCCACAGTTTCAGGTCTCTCATGTATACATTAAAAAAGTCCAGGGACGCCTGGGTGACTCAGTCGGTTAAGTGTCTGACTTCAGCTCAGGTCATGATTTCATGGTTCGTGGGTTCCAGCCCCGCATTGGGCTCTGTGCCGACAGCTCAGAGCCTCGAGCCTGCTTCGGATTCTGTGTGTCCCTCTCTCTCTCTGCCCCTCCTCCATTTTTGCTCTGTCTCTCAAAAATAAATAAATGTTAAAAAATTGTTTTAATGTCCAGTAATGCACCCATTATTCCAAAGTTTTCTAGTAACCAAAACCATTTCCCATAAAGACCCTAGCTGACTTTTGCCCTTGGTTCATTGGCCTGCCTCACATGCTGATCTAAATCTCATGATTAATGTAGACCAGTTAGCGTCCATTCTCCCTTGAAGCAAAGTGGACTAAAGAACGTGGATATTCAAACAAAATCAGCATTCTATAGGCAGGAAGAGGTTGAGTGAAGGGAATAAATATTATGTACATATTATGTAGGCATCCAATTGTGCCTGCAAAAATATGCATACTGCCCTGTTAATATTTAAAAGTTAAGTAAACTACAGTGATATCCTAATAACCAACTAGATAAATATTAGAATATAAGATATATTAATGTTAATTATATAACAATTGTAGTCTATACTAAAATCTATTAAATAAACTCGTTCTTGATTAAAAAAATTTTTTTAACGTTTATTTATTATCGAGAAACAGAGAGAGAGGCATAGGAGGGGCAGAGAGATGGGGAGACACAGAATCTGAAGCAGGCTCCAGGCTCTGAGATGTCAGCACAGAGCCCAGCGTGGGGCAAGATCATGACCTGAGCCAAAGTCGGACACTTAGCTGACTGAGCCACCCAGGTGCCCAACCTGTTCTTAATTTTAAGTCTAGATGATAAACAGAGGTATATTATCTTTAGGAAAGTTCATTCCTTTAAAAAAATATTTTTTTTAATGTTTATTTTGAGAGAGAGGGAGAGAGAGAACACGAGGAGGAGGGGCAGAGAGAGAGGGAGATACAGAGCTAAGCTGTCAGCACAGAGCCCGATGCAGGGCTCTAACCAAAGAACCGCAAGATCTTGACCTGAGCTAAAGTTGGTCGCTCAGCTGACTGAGCCATCAAGGCACCCCTAGGAAAGTTCATTCTTACCAAATACTTATCTCCATTTAAGCAGAAAGGCATGTTCTTATCTGGATTTAAAAATCAAGTCACACTTTAAGATGTCAGAAATTACACTTCCTTACCAGTATGAATCACAATAACATGAGAATGTGGCAAGGTTGGAAAACAGTTACAATAAATCAGGTCCGTTTATCTGTAACACTTTCTGTAAAGATTGCTGGCTGTTCACCTTAATAGAGATGTATTTTTAAACCACTTTTGATAAAGTTTTTCTTCCTCTAGTTTAATGTGATAGCACCATAAATTTTTGATGATATCATTGTAAGCTACATCATATATATAAGGCCGTTAAGTAACCTAAAACGTTAATGGGTGAGACTTAAAGGTTTACTTGTGGAGAGGAAACAATCTACCTCTAACACAAAGCAGTAGGATGCTACACGGCTTGAGAAAGATTGAAGTGTATAATCCATCAAAATGTTACCTTCTCCCTGAAGGCCTTTTAAAGGGAGAAATGATAAATTAAAACCCAAGGTATCCCAAACATGATAGGACCTGAATATTTGATTTACTTTCAGATGATAGAAGGGGATGATGAGTGAGTCATAAATTTGAGGAATTTGACTATTGGGTAAAGGAATTTTGTATGAATTTTTCATATGGCCATGAATCATGATCATAGTAATAGTTGTTAGGGCATCAACATTGTTTGTGCCATATCTTTATCTACTTGTTTGTGGATGGTGAGATAACTATTCTACTTTGTTTCATACTTAGGGAAACTTTTGCTCATTTCCAGCTTTTGACTCACTTTATATTTTCCTCCTACTCTAAGTGAGGGAAGAAAACAGAGATCCTGGTCTCTGGATTCAATAAAATTATGTTCATGCACTCTGTGTGCTGGAACAGTGCTGTATAAATATCATGAGTTATGGTTACTAAGACTAGCTAGATGCAGTTCTCAGAAAATAATGTGGGGAGTAAAAGAATATAAGAAATCTCTTTTCCCCTTAGCAAAGGGATATACCATTGAGTATTAACTTGAAGACAAGGAGTAGATCCTATGCTTCTTTATTTCCCTAATAGTTCAGGCTTCATACATTAACCATTCAGTGCAGGCTAGTATTAAATGAGGATATTTGAGATGGCAAAGAAGGTACCCATTCTGTGCACATTTTATGTGAAATTCTAGAAGTGACTACAGATCCACTAAGCCAGGGGTCTATAAAGGGTCAGATAGTAAATATATTAATCTTTGTGGGGAATATATTCTGGTACAACCACTCACTTAGGGACATAGGTAATATATAAAACATGGGTGTGGCTATGTTCCAATAAAACTTTATTCACAGCAAAAAGGGGTGGGCAGGATTTGCCCAGAGGCCATGGTTTGCTGATTAGGTTATAACAACCCAGACCATTCCTTGGAGATCCTTTCAGGTGTTCCTTCACAGCAACACTCTTTAAAGGAAGATGTTAAATAGTTCTTATGGCAGAAATGAGGCATTTTCAAATCATATAAAGAAAAGCTGTAGTGGACAGTATTGCCAATTAGAAAGGAAATTTTAACTATATCTCTAGACACTGAGGGCTTAGACGTCAGCAATGAAAATATCTAAATGTGCCTATGACATGGGCTTTTCTCAAACTCATGAAATTAACTGGCAAGAATTGGGAAGGGAGAGAGCCGGGGCAACTACCATGGCAATGTACTCACTGGCTAAGAACAGTTACTATTTAGTTATTGGTAAAAGGGAAAAAACATTTCCATCGTCATTGAATAGTTAGATAGATAGAAGGATAGACAGAAAGATAGGTAGAGGGATAGCCAACATGTTTTAAAAGACACATTAGCTAAGTAATATTAGTATTTTAATTTTCAATTTGTTTATTTCCTATCAGAAAATTTAGTTGACTGATGGAATGAAAATGTGATACCATAGCTCTCAGTATCAGTAACAAATGGTGGGTTAATCCATCCCATGTGTGGTGAATGTACTTAGTGTCATGGGGAGACATGCCCTGTAGACAAAAACAGCACCGAGCTGATGGAATGAATCATATTGTAAATTGGAAGCATAGAAGTCTGTGGGCTCTGCACTCAGACAAATCTAGTTTGGGATTCTGCTGCTCCATGTCTTACTGTAGGAGTGGCCTTGGGTGATATAATTGAACTTTCACACCTCATGTCCCTCATCTGTAAAGTAGGCATGATAATGGGGTCAGTATCACAGAGCTGTTGTTAAGATTAAGTGGAATACTGTGCACAAAACAGTACAGGACCTGGCACATAGTAAATACTCAACAACTGGTAGTGATTATGATTAATGATTAAAATGAAATCTGGATACCATGAAAATCTGAATACTGCTGCTAGATCTATCAGCAATCCCCTATGGGACCTTGGGTAGGTCATTTCTCTCATAGGGACTCTTCTCTGTATAATAAGGGGCTATGTAATCCCTGAAGTGCTTTTGGAAGTCTAAACCTTCTAAGAAAATTTGGGCAAAAGCCCCTGCTGCTCCTCAGATGACATGGAACTAGACCTTGAACAGGAGCATTGTGATTCACTGCTGCCTTTCTGCTAAGCACAAAGGTTCCCTGCACCATTCAGCTTGGCCTCTGAGGGCATAATATTTCCTAAGAATCTGCTGGCCTCTCCAGTCTCTACTATCTGTTGGTGTTTACTCATGCATCTTTTTCTTCTTTTATTTTGATCTTGTTCCAAGTCAGACATATTTGGAAAGATTGGAGCTAAGCCATGAGGGAGGTTCAGAAATACTTGAAGACAAGCATCAAGCAAAATAAGATCTTTCTTTCTTATGACCCAGAAACCAGAGATGACATGACCACTAAAAAATTAATGATCTCAGCTTCTGTAATGCAGGGACTTTGGAGCCAGGAGGATCTGGGGCTTCCATGCAGACCCTGCATTTATAAACTGTGACCTTGGGCAAGTCACTTACCCCTATAGGATAATTATAAAATAGGAATGATAACCCCTACTTCATAGGATTGTTGCAAGGATTCATTGTGATTACTTTTATGCAAATCATTTAGCACGGTACCAGATCATAGTTCCTGGATTCTAAGTCATGTTTTCACATTCTGAAATTGGAATGTGTCTTAAAATTGATGTACCTAACAATGTTTCTTTTTTTTTTTTTTGTCTTTTTCACTTTTTTTCTGGAAGATGTTTATAAATTGATGCTACTCTAGAAGCAAGAAAATTGTGCAATAAATAACCAATAAAATTAGCTTCTGTCATTCTAATCTTTAATAATTTTTTGTTTCAATTCGGTTTATACAAACAGTGTTGTATTTTTCATATGGGGTACTAATATTGTAAGGTCAAAATGATAGAAAAAAAACAATCACAAATACAGAGTTAATCATAAGTTAATTCATACAGGTATGAATAATTTCCTCACACTTATCATCATTGGATTGCTCCTAAAGAAGAAATAAATTGCTTATTCTAGTTGTACTTGAGCAAAGGCACATTTTCAACAAATTCCATTCCATCTTCCTTTACCTTATCAATACATTTCCACTTAAGAAATCTTTACCACCCTTTTGTTTGCATGCTGTTAAATACAAAACTCTCGTTTGCATTCAGTATAATTGATTTATTTTTCAATTGGTTATATAATATAAAGTAGACCTGGTCTGTTTATAGGTCAAATCTTGTTTCAAAGTTAATTCATGGTACTGTTCTAACTTGGTTTTCTCCCTTGACCTAAGGTCACAGATACATCATTTTCCAAGTATTACCATGACTTGACTATTTATATCCACTAATTCCTTGGAAAGCTAGTACTTCTAAATCTCCTTTAGGCTTTCATTTACTTTTACTTTATTTTTATCACTGCTATTTATATCTAATTCATACCTGATGTCTCTGAGATATATAGACTACTCCACAAGACTCAGTAGTTACTCTTCAGGAATTTCTAGGTAGGATTGGTCCCTGTTAGGAGGAGAGTCTTTGTGTCACTTTTGTTATCTTTGAAACCTGGTCCCTTCCCTGAGGCTCTTATTTTTTTGAAAACTTGATGCTGTTTCAACTGAAAAACTGGCAAGACTATTAAAAAAAAAACAAGTTGAGGGGAGCTGTTTAAGAAACTGAAAAGTAATTGCAAGCAACATTGAGTAATTGTGACTTTCAGTTGTTCTGTATCAGTTAAATTTGTGTGCTCTTTCTCCTGTGTACATGGTGGTTTTGTTTTTCTCCAATAAAACTTGTATTTAAAAAAATAGAGTTTATGCTTGGAGTAGGACAAATGTCTGTTCTTCCATTATTGTACTTGGATTATTGACATTATCTTTAAAATTCTGTGTCTTTACAGAATAGATATTTGTCTATTCCATGAGGGTTAGCTTAGTTCAAACAATATGATTCAGAAATCCACTTTCTCAGACCATAATAAATACTATCTGAAGATACTGGTGTCAATACATATGATAAATATGAGCAAGGCTTAATTTCTTTTTATTTTTACTTAAAATAATAAGTGGAAGCTCTAATGTTTTCTAGAATTTCTTTCTCATACTTCTTGTATTGTCTTACATACTCCCTGTAGCGATTCACTCTCCTGTGTGGAGATGGCCATAGCCCACCACTAGTCCCCTGAGAAATGAGAAATGCACCTCATTTCTGAAACACAGGTCTCCCTGTTGAAGGTTGGCCACACCTGCCTGCTTGGCCCCTGCTATTCAGAATATTCCCATTTACTGTAAAGGTTTGGTTCTATATCAAGACTCTAGTTTCATGAAATCATATTCATAATGTTAATCCAATTTCTTTTTGTCCCTATCACATGAAAATTTCAAAGGAAAGAGTTGAGTCCCAGCATGTGCTGGGAGGGATCAGAGCAATGAATTATATCGATGGAGTTTGCCAGGGATGGATGTCTCCGTGTGTGTGTGTGTGTGTGTGTGTGTGTTATTTGATGTATGTATCTAGTATTTTTTTCCAGTGAGATTCTGTTTTCTTGCTCTCTGGGGAAACAAAAAAAAAAATATTAAAGGTTTTTTATTTGCTTGCTTAAAAAAATCCCACTCTTTCTGACTAAAGGTTTAGAAGCAGTCAGTTTCTTCATTCCACAATTATGTATCTCTTTTTCTTAGATGAGGAGAAGCATGGAAAACAAATTCCATGTAACCAAAGAAACAATCCTTTGGAGTGTAAATTAATTGTCAGAGTAACTGTGTAGCTTTATGTTTCAGCTATGGTTTATTTGGTCGTCAGAGATGCAGACTATTTGTGTACTAGTCTGGGTTCTTTATAAAGAAAATCACTCCAAAGAGTTCATGCCAACTATGTAAGAAAGGAAGTACTGATAACTAAGACCATTCCTTATCAGTATAGGTGACTTATACATCTTTATGGTTCAAAGGAACTCTTTCTCATAAGTGAAGAAAATGAGTCCCAGAAGGTTGAGGTAATTCCCTCTGGCTCACAGAGTTTGCTAATGGCAGATGGGACTAGACAAGACCTTTTGACTCCAGATCAGTGGGTTTTCTAAAGAGTGTTCCACTAATTTTTTTAAAGTTTTTATATAATTATTTAAATAAACTCTACACCCAATGCAGGGTTCAAACTCATGACCTTAAACCCAAGAGCCTCATGCTCTTCCAACTGAGCCAGCCAGGCACCCCATTGTTCTTTTAGACATGAAAGTGTAGACACCAGCTACATTTTGGGGTAACATGGAAGCATGAACAAGTATTTAATTAGAATGAGGTAAAAAGGAGTATCTGTGGAAAGGCCCACAGGAGCTGTCCATGGCCATTCAGTCCTACTAGGAAGTGTTTCCACAGCAGTGATAATGAACAGAGAGAAACCAGTTAATATATACAGCACAAGATAACATCCCAGAAACAAGGACAAGGAACTGTAGTGTGTTGTTTCCTTGGAATGTCCAGGGTCTGATCTGTTTTGGATTAACAGTGTTATTGGAGTTAACTCCACAGGCACAAGGTGATAGAAAACAGATGGTTTCACCCTCGCTATGTTCTAGACACATTCTGTTAGGGTTTCCTTCTAATATAAGGATTAAGGACGAAAATGTAGAATGTCTGTATACATAATTGTAAATTTGTGCCTTAAAACTCTTTTTACCTATTGAAATATAAAACCCCCAGGGACTGCTGGAGTTACCGCATTACTAGCATTTCTCTTTTTATTTTTTTTTTATTTTTTATTTTCCCAACGTTTATTTATTTTTGGGACAGAGAGAGACAGAGCATGAACAGGGGAGGGGCAGAGAGAGAGGGAGACACAGAATCGGAAACAGGCTCCAGGCTCTGAGCCATCAGCCCAGAGCCCGACGCGGGGCTCGAACTCACAGACCGCGAGATCGTGACCTGGCTGAAGTCGGACGCTTAACCGACTGCGCCACCCAGGCGCCCCCTAGCATTTCTCTTTTAAAGTTCCTCTGACTCTGTCTACCATGGCTGTACTATAGAGCGGGCTGGGTGACAGCACTGGGTGCTCATTTGTGGCTCAACAGACCACATATGTGCTGTGTCACACCCAGAGGGGATTCATTTTTTTTTTTTTTTTTTTTTAAATTTTTTTTTCAACGTTTATTTATTTTTGGGACAGAGAGAGACAGAGCATGAACAGGGGAGGGTCAGAGTGAGAGGGAGACACAGAATCGGAAACAGGCTCCAGGCTCTGAGCCATCAGCCCAGAGCCCGACGCGGGGCTCGAACTCACGGACCGCGAGATCGTGACCTGGCTGAAGTCGGACGCTTAACCGACTGCGCCACCCAGGCGCCCCTTCATTTTTAATTATTAGAGTGATAATGACTTTTTAAAATGGATGTTCATTCAAAAGACTTTTAAACAATAGTTCCATTGTTTCACTGATTTCCAAACTCAGACTCTCAAGCAAAGCACTCATCTCTTCCTTGAGTCCTACAGATTTTGATGAATATAGGTGCAGGATGACTAGTGACCTTTTAGGAACATTGTTGCAGAATGTCTTTTGTTCATTGCAGAAATCATTACTAAGCTCACCTAGGCAATTACTTTAAGGGGATATCAATTCAAATGGGCCTCGTTGTTTCCTGCTTTCTTTGAGTTTATGGTCTAGTGGAGCAGGCAGACAAGCAACAGTTTGGGGGCAATCTGTACAGATTTTCTATAAAGAGAACAGATAATCTGTCATTGAGACCATCTGAAGGAGCCCTACACCGGCTGCTTCAGAAAGACTTCGTTAAGCTCTGAAGATCAACCCCCTCTGAAGGTTTGATTATGGAAAACCGTTTGTATTGGGGTATTGGGGTAAGCAACTGTGTATGGTATTCAAGACAGAGAACGGAGGCAGGCAAAGATGGGGCTGTAGACGTGGGGAATGCCACAAGTAACTGGATTAAGGAATCCGGGAGTAAGCAGCTCTGACCATTGTATTTGTTTCGTTCGTTTCCAACTGTTGGCCTAAAGGTCGTTTCTCATCTGAAGATGGCTAGGTTTTATTTTTAAACTGGTTGGAAAATTTTTCTAATTGAATGATTTCCCATAAAAATCCAGATGGCTGGCCCTGAAAAATTGGAAGAGTTGTTAACACTCCTTTTACTTTCCCATGTAGCAGCAATCTCGGTGAGCTGCATAGTGGCAGCCTTCTGTGACTGGGACACCGGAGGAGCTGGTTCTCTTTAGTCCCCACCACTCCCTGATCTCACCCTGTGTACTGCCGAACACTGAATCTGTGTCATTTTCTACCTTGTAAGATTCCTGTTCCCTGGTTATTATTTTTAATAAAGCACTAATCTAGGTACTGCTAGGAAGGGCTTTTGCAGATGTGATTGAAGTTTCATGTCACTTGATCTTAAGAAACAGAGCTTACCTAGTGGTCCTGATCTAATTGCATGAGCATGAGCAGCACGTGTACCCTTGCTGCTTTGAGGGTAGAGGGGGATGAGTGAGAGCGAATGTAGGTGGTATCTAGGGGCATAGATTGGACTCTGGCTGACAGCCAGTAGGAAAGCAGGGACCTTAGTCCTATAGTCATAAAGGACTGTTTTCTGCCAGCAACCTGAATGATCTTGAAAGTGGGTACTTCTCTACAGCCTTCAGAGAAGAGCCCAGCCAGCCTACACCTTGATTGTGGCCTTATGATAGTTACCTTCAGTAGAACCAGGCCAAACCTACCAGGACTGTTGCCTGCAGAACTGTGAGAGCTGTAAGAAAAATGCATTTTATTTTCACCATTAAATTTGTGATAATTTGTTAGGCAGCAATAGAAAATAAATACATGGATTTTGGAATCCAAAATCTGACAAATCTGGGTTTGCATCCAGGATATGTCACATGCTATCTGTATGAACTAAGGAAAGTTTCTTAAGCTTCTGTTCTCATCAGTAAAGTTGAGGGTATGGATACAGCTCACCCCATTAAATTGCTGGAGGGATCAACTGAGATAACGTGTTGTGGCGCAATTAGCCTGACACAATGTAAGTGCTCAGTAAATATCAGTCCTCAATAAACGTTTCAATTTTCTGGGAATCTTCAATAAAGGCAGATTTTTGAAGATTCTTAAAAAGCATATCATCTAACTGAAGAGAATATCAAACTGCTTGCTTGATGTCATAAAAACCAAACCTGTTGATTTAACTTTGTCACTGTTTGCCCATTGTGGGATTTTTTGGGCCACAGAGACCCTAAGACCCTGCACTGCCAGCCTACTGTAGGATGAAAACTCCACAGTTGAAGGAGGGCTGAAAACTTGGGTTCCGGTGTCCAGTTCTGTATATAGCCAAGTGATCTTGGGATTCTTTCTGGGCCTCATTTTGCTCCTCTGTGCAATGCATGTAGGCTTTCTAAGTTTCCCAGGGCCTCCCCATTCTTCTCTTTTGTAAAGTGATAAGTGAAAGGTGCTGCCTGCATTAGAGAAAGTACTGTGTGTTTTTGCATCTGAGAGCTGGTAGAGGGGAAGGTCCAGGGCCCAGAATTGGGGCCCGGGGACAGAGTCTCTTCCATTTTCACTGGCGGTTGTTAGCTTCCCATTTACTCACACTCGTAAGGGTTTTGAGAGCTGAAGAGAACTTTGGTGAATAGCAGAGTAATCTTTTTACCGAAAGAGTGCTCTTCCAGGACTTGCCAAAGGTTCATTAAGTTAGCTTCTCATTAATCTCTACACAGTAAAAATTACTTCTGGAATTAGAAGGTAATTAAGGCAAGATTATTATAAATATCTGCATCGTTACTTGGTATACTTCTTCCTATATTAGGAAATCTGTCTTTGCAATTATCCTTCCTCACTTATCCTCACCAGGTTTTGTTTCAGCTAAAGCACAGTGATGAAAAATGCCAAACTCTAACACTGGGGAAAAGCTTTGTAGATGAAAGTAGTGGCAGTTGAGACCATTTATGCTGCTTTCCAATGCTGAATGATTGCAGGTATTCATGTTTATTCAGCAAAACTCCTTGGAGACCTGTTTGAAAGGGCACAGGTTTCCTGGATAGAGAAGAAAAGCCACTCCGCTCTCTGGAACTAAAAGAGGGGTGGAGAAGAGGTCATCAGCAACCTCAACTTTCTGCTGCAAGTAACCTACCTGCTGGGAGCTTATTAATGAAGAACCAACCCACAGAGGAGATGGAAAATAGGTTTTGTTTTCAAAACAATTACTGGCTGTGTGCCTGTAGGCAAGTTACTTGACCTCTCTGGGCCTCATTTATTAAGCGGATGTGAAGTAAAAGAGTAGGCTGTACTACCAATCATTCCTTTTGAAAATTTCCTCTGCACTATTATAGTGTAAGGAAATTCACCTATATTGTTTTTCTAAGTTTAAATGAATCTCATTTGTTGGGGTTGACAACAAATCCATTATCAGTCGTTATCGGGGTGGGTTAGTGGCATAGGCAGCATTCAGCAGTCCTGCTGGGTTAATGCAGTCTGGAAAATATGAGGAAGGGCCTCTGTTCTTCAGTCCATTATGGTGCCACTGAGATTTTTGTTGTCCACATAGATCATTCCAGGGTCTTTACTCATGACATCTCACCTTCAATGCCCAGACTGGCTCTAGGAACCTTCAGCATGGCTCCCAATAACACAGAACATGAGTTCAGGATCCAGGCAGCCATGCTCTATCCCCACCCCACCTCTTCTCTCCTGTGATTGCTGATTCCTGTCACTCTTCATACAGGAGAGTCTACCCCCTTCACATCACCTAGAACCCAGCATCTTTTCCTGTGCTCATACTACTTCTCCCTCCTCTAGCCTTGGAGACTTCCCATCTTGGGTCAGGCCAGCCCAGTATTTCAGTAAGCCTAGGCTAGACCCCTAGACAGTGGCCTCTAACATGATGCCAGTTGGCAGCAATCACTCAGCCTTAGCGAATGCAAGATGAACTCTGCTGGGAAGGACTCTGCTGGGTGGACTGGCGAGGAGGAAGTTGCTCCTCGGTTCCAGGTGTTTTTTGTCACATGGGAATAAAATTCCAGAATTGTGGGTTTTCTAGCATTTCAGGAATCCAGATTTTTTTCAGATGAATTTCCTAACTTGAAAATTTTGGTGCAATTAAAAAATAAAAACATGGGGCGCCTGGGTGGCGCAGTCGGTTAAGCGTCCGACTTCAGCCAGGTCACGATCTCGTGGTCCGTGAGTTCGAGCCCCGCATCAGGCTCTGGGCTGGTGGCTCAGAGCCTGGAGCCTGTTTCCGATTCTGTGTCTCCCTCTCTCTCTGCCCCTCCCCTGTTCATGCTCTGTCTCTCTCTGTCCCAAAAATAAATAAACGTTGAAAAAAAAAATAAAAAAAAAAAAATAAAAATAAAAAATAAAAACATTATGAAGGCCAAGCAGACCCTACATGATGATAGCCAATTTGTGATTATATTAGTTTGCCAGGGATGCTATTGCAAAGTATCACAAATTTGATGGTTTAAACAACAGAAATTTATTGTCTCACAGTTCTTGAGACTACAAGTCTGAAATCAAGATGGTGGTAAGGTTGGTTCTTCCTAAGGGCTCTGAGGAAAGGACCTGTTCCAGGCTTCTCCCCATGGCTTGTAGATGGTCATCTTTATATTCATATGGTATTTTCTCTGTATCTTCCCATCATCTACCTTCTCTGCAAGTCTGTGACCAAACTTCACCCTTTAATAAGGACATCAATCATTGAATTAGAGCCCATCCTAATGACTTCAATAAGGTTACCTTCTGAGGTATTGGGAGTTAGGACTTCAGCTTATGAATTTTGGGGAACATAATTCAACCGATAACAGTGGCCTCAACTTTTTGAAACAAGTTACTTCTCTTCGTCAACAGGAGACCCAGTCTCCAGTACACAAAGGATTAGTTATGGAGGTTGGAGGGTGGAAAATGGATCACAGGAATGGAAAACATCGCTCATTCTTTTGATGTTTGTTTCAGTTCATTCCTTAACTAGGTCATCTGCCCAGCACAGCTCCTTGCACATAATATTTTCAATAAATATTCATTGAATTGCAACAAATTAAATTGATTATCATTGAACAGAGGACAAAAGGAGAACAGGTGATTAGAGGTATTTAAAGATGCTCCTAAGAAGAACTGAAAGGCATTCACCTTTTAGAGTAGGACAGCAGCTCAGCCAGTTTGCACTGGACATCACTTATGTCTGGTATGGATCAGCCATTTTTCTGGCTTAGAGGAAAATATGTAACAGGTTCTAACCTGGATAGAATTTGGGGGTAAGGAGGTTGAGAGACTTCATTTATCAATAAGGAACAGAAAAGTGAATCATATAACTCATAATAAATTGATAGTGCTGGAAAGCTGCATGCTTATTTTATTTGTCTTCTTCCCTCACTGTGTTTGCTTATTGACATATATTGGCAGGGTAGGTAATTTTTCCTTATCTCAAGAGTGGGTGAACTTTGGAGACAAACCTACATGCACATCCTTCCCTCTCCCCTTACTTGCTATGTTCCCTTGGCCAAGATAATAAGCTTCTCTGAGTCTCAAGTTTCTCTGTAAAAGGACAAAATTGTGCAAATCATTGTTTCCCTTTGATCGGGTTCTGTTTACCTATCACAGGACAGAAGGACAATACTTCCCTTTTGTTTAGATCAAGTCTTCTTTCATTTTTTGAACCTGGTTATCAGTTTTGGCTTATTTTGTGTTATGAAGTATAGCCAGGTACCAACCTCAACTGGTTTAAGTATAAAAGAAGAAAAAAGCAGTGTATTTGCTGATACAACTGGGAAGCCAAGAATGGTTGCTCCCAGGCACTCAAATAATATCACCAGAGTTGTGTTTTTCTCTTTGCATCTCTCAGCTCAGTTAGACTCTGTCTGGTTTTATTCTCAGAAGACTCTCTCTTTGTAGTGGGAAATGAATTTCAATAAATAGCTCCAAACTCACAATAGTCTTATAGCTTTGAATTCAGAACAAGAGATAAAGTCTCTCTTGATGGTGCTAGTGAAAAAAAAGTCAGGGAGACTTTGATGGAGCTTGAATCACATGCCCTTTCCTGAACTCATCACTGTGTCCAAGAGATTGAAGGACTCTGATTGGTTGAGCCTGAGACACATGATGCCAGGAGCCAAAAGAAGTGGGCTAGCTCTTGACTCCCTAATACATGGAATAGGTAAGAATTGATTCCTGCAGAGGAAGGGATGCTGAGCAGATGAGAATATAATCACTGTGTGTACAAAGCCATTTGGCTTAAATTCAAGTTACAGTAAAACCTTGGTTGCGAGCATAATTCGTTCCAGAAACACACTTGTAATCCAAAGCACTTGTATATCAAAGTGAATTCCCCCATAATAAATAATGGAAACTCCGATGATTCATTCCACAATCCCAAAATATTCATGTAAAAATGATAACAATACTGTAATATAATACAAAATAATGAAGAAAATACAAAATGTAAAGAAAAACAAATTAGCCTGCACTTACCTTCGAAAACTTTCATGGCTGGGGTGAGGGAGACAGAGAGAGGAGGGTTATTGTGTAGGACGACTTTCACTATGTATAATGGAATCACAGCTATCTATCAGCTCAGTGGAATCTTTTTCTGCATGGGGCCATTGTATATGCTTGGAGGGATGTTGACTACAGTCCAGTACTAATAAGGCAGCAGAGGAAAGGGTCTATATCTTCAGGCAGTCTGACCTAGAATGGAGCAAAGCATTCCTAAGCTTACTCTTGTATGGAAAAGCAAAGGGCTGTCCATAGGAGCTTTGAAGTGACAAAAAATACACTAGTGCCAGTTGTGGGCACTTTCCAATCACTATTTTCTGCCAAACACCAGGGCCTGAGACTGAGCATCTGGGCATGGGAGATAATCATCCACAATCCTGCAGAGATAGAGAGAGAGAGACAGAGAGAGAGACAGAGAGAGAGAGGAAGAGAGGAACCATTGGCTTAGTTGTGATCATGTGACATTCGGCATCACATACTACTCATATTGCAAGACATCACTCATTTATCAAGTTAAAATTTATTAGAAATGTTTGCTTGTCTTGTGGAACACTCACAGAACAAGTTACTCGCGATCCAAAGTTTTTCTGTATTTATTAAATATTCTAAAACTTTTTCAGCCATTGGTCATTTGAGATTTATAAATACATGTCAGATATATAAATAAATTTTAGCTGGACATACATAGCAGACTGAAAAAAAATTATAGCCCCTAAAGGTGAATAAGTACATTTTGCTAAAAACAAATGTGTGTGTGCCTACACACACACACACACACACACACACACACACACACACACACACACCCCTAAGGTTTCATTGTCTATGTAATTATGTTCAAACACTTTAGTGTGGTGTTTCATGGTTTTTCCTAAGATATTATAAAATATGGCCCCATATAGTGTGGGTTCAGAGATTGAATCCTGCTTTGCAGCTTGTAATACTGGGACTTAGGACTTTTCTGAGACTAGGTCAGAAATGAGAAGTCAGTGAATAAGGCTGAGAGAATTCTGACCTCTCTGGGCATTTTGGCACAAAGGTGTAGATGTGGAAAGAGCAATTAGAGGGCTACTTGCCATGAAAGCTAAGATTCTTCCTGGGGCAGGGAGGAGGGGAACAAAAATGATAAACGAAAATCACATGCTCTGCTGGACAAATATATGCCTAGGCATATTTGGGAGAAGTCTGTGCAGGACTGAGGATGCTGTCAGGCAAGAGTTCCTGCTGAAAGAAAAAGGACTTCCACACCACCACCTGGAGCCAGCAACAGAGTGTTAGTTCTCTGTGTGGAGAGATGTCTTTCTGTAGGACAGGGTTGTCCCCCAGATTATCCTCCTGTTGAGCCTCCCCCTGGTTGAAATATGAATCTTTTAAAGAGCAGAGCAGCTATAAATAAAGAGTACCATACAACAAATGCACCTGTGACATCACATGCAGTTATCTGGCAGAAAGTAAATTGAGGCAGACAGAGCTGTTCTCTATGTCTCCCAAGAGATACTGTACTGGAGCCCCCATGGAGCAGTGGTGGTCACAGGGAGGTCCTGTTTTACCCAGGGAAGCAGCAGTGGTCATGGGCAGAGCAGGGAAATGTAACACCCAAAGAGCCCTGGGCGCTGCAAGGGAGTTCCGGGGTGGAGCAGTGGTGCCCTCTATGGAACAGTGTGGCCACTAGAGGGGAGCCATTTCCCCAACCCTCTTATTGCCTTGTGCCAAGGAATTTAGCTCTACCTTGGCTCCTACAGCCTAATTTCTCCTCCCCCAACTCTTTAAATGTATCTTCAATTATTTGATCATTATGCTGAAAGTGGTGATAATGTCAATCAAAGAGAGTCTGAAGGTAGAAGAATTTAACCTCAATCCTGGGGTAGAGGTAGTGAAGAGTGAATTTTGAGGGTGTTCATGTATATAACAATTGCTTTCTTTGTATACATGCACACACACAGAAAAGACTGAAGGAATATACACTAGAAGTTTCACTCTGATATATAGTTGTCTCTCCTTGGTGAGATTATGATTTTTTTTTCTTCTAGTCCATCTCTTTTCTTTCCTTTTTTTTTTAAATTTTTTAAAATATTTCTTTCTTTCTGAGAGAGAGACAGAACATGAGCAGGGGAGGGGCAGAAAGAGAGAGAGACAGAATCCCAAGTAGGCTCTAGGCTCTGGGCTGTCAGCACAGAGCCCGATGTAGGTCTTGAACCCACAGACAGTGAGATCATGACCTGAGCCGAAGTCAGATGCTTAACTGACTGAGCCATCCAGGCACCCCTCTTTTCTTTCCTTTTCTTATTTTTTTTAGCAAGGGAGGCTTATCTTTATTTTTTCAATTTGCTGTAATTAATTTGCTTTGCCTTTATATTTAAAAAAAAAAAAGGACCCATTTTCAAAGCAGATTAGAAACCCTGCAAACCCTCCATCTATTGTTGAGCTCCAGTTTTGAATCTAACCCTTCAGTGAAACTGTTTCTAGCTTTTCCTCCTTCTCCATCTCTCTGCCAAATAATGAGAAACTTCCAATCCCACAACTGGGGCAACGCCACCACCTCTGCAGGCCCTGAATTAACCCTGGACAAATGTTGGCTATCTGTTGAATGTACCAAGCCTGGGGACTTAAATTAGTCACATAATGGTTCCAACTCCTTTAATTCCATTACATTTAATAACTTTTGATTGAATGTCCTAGTGCTATGCTGGGCCGTGGCCCTTTGTATATACAAGATGTGGTTAATGGTCCCAGCAGGAGTGCCTGAAATAAAGAGGGAGCCCCCCTTCCTCATTTAATGCACCTGGCTGCTCCCAGCTTCTGTCCCCACCCACCCCTCCCAGATCCAGGTCCCTAAGTCATGTTTATTGCCTGTCCTTTTGATTGGGCTCATTCTCTCCCCTACAGAGGTTGGGAAATGGTACTCCATGCAATGTGCAAAATCATCTATTGGGAGGAGGGATGGAAACATTAGAAATTTAACTCACCTTTAGTTTCAACCTAAAACAAAAGGAAAATGAAGCTTTATTACTACTACATCATTTTGGTTGACAGACCACCTTAAGTGGCAATGTATCCCAGGATTATCACTTGTGGTGCTGAGGGGATCCTAAGGGAAGAAGATGATTTTGACCCAGGAGAAAGTTGATTAATGCCCTCTGTCTTAGTCTGCTTGGGCTGCCATAACAAAATGCCACAGACTGGCTGGCTTAAACAATATGAGTTGATCCTCATAGTTCTGGAGACTGGAAGTCCAATATCAGGGCACCAGCATGGTTGAGTTCTTGTGAGGTGTCTCTTTCCAGCTTGCAGAGAACTGCCTTCTCACTTTATCTTCACATAGTGGAAAGAGAGAGAGCTCTGTTTCCTCTTCTTGTAAGGACACCAATTCCTTTATGGGGGGACCCACCCTCATGACCTCATCTGAACCTAATGACTTCTCAAAGGCTTCACCTCCAAACACCTTTGGGGAAGTGGGTAGGGCTTTAACATATGGCTTGTAGCGACACCGAAACAACAGATCACCCTAAATGCATTGGCTTTAAGTTTTGACAGTTTAGTTTAGTGAAGATTAATAATGAAGGTAGAGTGAAGGTAGAGTGAAGATACCTTTAGTGAAGATTTAGTGAGATGATATGATCTGGCTTTAAATTATTCCTCACAAAATTGAATACTGGCTCAGAAAGATTCCTAATGTAAAGAATCCCTGAATTAAAGATAATACGAAAAATGTAAACAAAAATGAGAAATCTACATCTCTGAATTTCTATTCTTGATCTGAGTCCTCTTATAGACACAGCCACTGATGACTGAGTGCTATTGATAAAGCCACTATATGTAGATATATGTTTCACCAACATTGTTGGTGAACTTTTCCTTAAGTGTATCATCACACAGTTTTTGGTATCCTGATATTCTGGTATGCACTGTTTTTTCAAGTATTGAAACACTGTTATTTTTGGGGGGTGTGGTTTGAGGGGTCCAATATAATTATTTTTATATTGAAAAGCTAAAATCTGTATTATTTCTGTCTTAAGATGTTCCTGGAGAGTTATAACTGCTTTAAAATTTCAAATCAAACAGAAGCAGCTGCTTAGAAAGTGTTCTTCAATATCTTCAAAACCTTCAAGAGAAAGAGTAAAGTCATAATTGGCAAAGTTTCTATTGAAAGAATAATTTTTTGGGGGGTTCAGAGACTTTCTGGATAAGCAGAAAATGAATTGGCAATACTAACACTGATAAAGGTAACTTAATCTGTCTTGGAATCTCAGTGTATATGTGATGAAACCAGACCAAGATGAATCAGAAATGCTTTCTTTTTTTTTTTTTTTTTTTTTAATTTTTTTTTTCAACGTTTATTTATTTTTGGGACAGAGAGAGACAGAGCATGAACGGGGGAGGGTCAGAGAGAGAGGGAGACACAGAATCGGAAACAGGCTCCAGGCTCTGAGCCATCAGCCCAGAGCCCGACGCGGGGCTCGAACTCCCGGACCGCGAGATCGTGACCTGGCTGAAGTCGACGCTCAACCGACTGCGCCACCCAGGCGCCCCAGAAATGCTTTCTTTAAAATCAGTATAGTTTACCATCATTTAAAAAATTATATTTCTTGAAAAAAGTTTAATATGTCCTCAAAATAATAAACGGAGGAAATATTTGAAGAGTTAGGACTCAAAGGAAAATATTTGGAGTTAGCTTATTTCTCTCTCTTTACCATTCTTTAAGTAGAGACATAAAACTTTTCCAGAAACAGAAACAAATTTATGCTAATTTATCACACTTTGGATTGCATTCTAAAAAATCACATATATTCCACTTTCAATTTTAATTATGTTGTATTAGTTTATATTTAATATTTGGGTTATTTTTCAGTAATGCTTCATTTTATCTGTAAATATGTTTGAACAGTATATGTTTTTTAACTTTTTATAAATTTGCTTTAACTTGTCACTTTTTAGTAAATTTACATTTTTGTATGTCTGCAGTATGGTGAATATTTAGCTTTACTAGCCTTTTAGATTATGAATTTTAAACCTATGAATTAAGAAAATACCTAAGTTTGGGGTGCCTGGGTGGCTCAGTCCGTTAAGCGTCCAACTTCGTCTCAGGTCATGATCTTGCGGTTTGTGAGTTCGAGCCCCGTGTATGTTCTGTGCTGACGGCTCAGAGCCTGGACTCTGCTTTGGATTCCCGTCTCCCTCTCTCTCTGCCCCTCCCCTGCTCATGCTCTGTCTGTCTCTGTCTCAAAAATAAATAAAACATTTTTAAAAATTTGAAAAAAGAAGTGAATATCCATGCTTTTATAATATACAGAATGAGCACCAACATGCTTTACTGTCATTTGACTTGTTTCTACTTTAAGGAGTTGGTTAATAAAAGTTCAAAACCATCACAAATAGGAAGATTTTTAAATTCTGAGTATCTTTTGAATATATTAAATTTTAATAATTTAAAATAAAAGCAATTTATTAATAGTTTATTCAGAAAATTCTTAATTAGATCTATATATTGAAGGTGGATGGTCAATA
Organism: Leopardus geoffroyi; assembly: GCF_018350155.1. Taxonomy (NCBI): domain Eukaryota; kingdom Metazoa; phylum Chordata; class Mammalia; order Carnivora; family Felidae; genus Leopardus; species Leopardus geoffroyi. The sequence continues at coordinate 119,557,550 of NC_059326.1, read as the reverse complement.
GTTTTTAATAATGGGGGGGTACAATAAAAAAGAGCTTGGAGACTGTTTACTGTTAAAAATCTATAACATTTATGTCAGGGGATTTTTTTTAAGTTTATATATAGAGAGACCAAGTGGGGGAGAGGCAGAGAGAGAGACAGAGACAGACAGAATCCCGAGCAGGCTCTGTGAAGTTAGAGCAGAGCCTGATGTGGGGCTGGAACTCACGAACTTCAAGATCATGACCTGGCTGAAATCGAGTCTGAGGCTTAACTGACTGAGCCACCCAGGTGCCCCTGTCATCAGGAGATTTTTTTTTAAAAGCAAACCTAGCATGGAGCACATAAACACAAATATGACAACTTTCTAAAGATCTGAAAACTGTTTTTGGAAGACTTTGGGAGTCCCTAAACTTATCACTTACTTCAAGCTATCCTTTCTCCCACTTACTGTTGACTCCCCTTCTCCCCTAAATACTACATACACCAAAAGAAAGTCATTTGACTACTTTCATTTTCCATGGCATCTTGTAACATATTCATTCAGGTCATTACTGGAAGGGGAAAATGAGAAAATATTCCTTGGCTTTTGTTCAGATGTTTCAACTGTCTGAATAGCCTTCCCTGAATATCTGGTCTATGAGGTCATTTGGCTGAAGGCTTCCCTCTGTCACAGGGTGCATGTAATAAAACTATCAGAGAGCAGATAGAGGCAGTCCAAACACTCATTGCTCTGTGTTGCCTTAAACAAAGAAACAGGGAGAGCCTGTATTCCTAAAGAATAGAGGATTATTAAGATGTTCTCTGCTTTGGGAAATGTTCATTTGCAGATGGAAAATGGGCTGATTGCTGGCATCAGGTATGGACGATTTACAGCCTCAAGTGCCAACAACTTATCACATACGTGAAGTCCAACGCCACCCTTACCCACATTAATGTTTGTAACTTCAAAGAGGCAATGAGTCACTGCTGGGAAAGAGAATACTTCAACTGCATTGGCATTCCTGGATTTTGTGCTGAATCCTATCCCACTGGCATGAGTCTTCAGGCAAACATGGGAATGGTGGTCCTGGTTTGTCATTTCTAAAAGGATGCCTTTATGTGTTGATTCACAAACATTATCTCCATTCTTTTTGTAGAAGCCTTCCTCAAATAGGACCCACACTTAGACCACATGTAAATTTGGATAATGATTAGCTTGAGTGTTGAGAGAGAATTTGGCACAGTGCCTTGCAAAACTCATGGAACTGTAGGACGGACTGCTTTTATCCTCAGCGTGGATCAAGTCTAGAGATGAGAAGAAACATGCCTTCCAAGAATGCTTTTCTAAAACATTGCTGGGGAGAGATGGAATTGAAGGGAAATTTGACATGTGACTGGAATATATTAGGTAACTTACTCAACTTCATAATCAAAAGCAGTTGTCATTTGATTGAAGTAGAAAACCAAGGAGGAAGTTGCTTTGCTCTTCTACATGAATCCTTTGAAGTCACAATCATCTATACCTATGGATAAATCCCAGCAAAGACTGTGTGTTATTACACATCTTACCTATGATTTAATTTTTTGTTTTAAATTTAAGTGTCTTTTAAGAATGGTGAGAGGGAACAGGAGAGAATGGAAAAAATGGACATCTAAGAAAGCAATCAACTAAGATAGTATTAGAAACTATGCTGTGAATCTGATTCATAAATGTTTTATAGTCCCAGTGCTAATGGTTTCTTAAAGTCATGGCTTATGATTCCAGTGGAGGTAGAATCTACATTCAAATAATGTTTGATAGATTGAGATGACCATCAATGAATCTCAGTTTCTCAGGGCTTATGATACACACACAAACACACACACACACACACACACACACACACACACACACACACACACACCTTCTCATGTAGCTTTCCATCCAGAAGGTGAAATGAAAATGAATTTAGATAACTATTCTTTAAAAAACACATGACACCTTATATACCACTATATTTGTATTAGCCTTATTCATCATGCCTTTTTACTCTGTGTTTTTGATGCTTTATCATCTTGGAGCCTTGCTAACTCTAGAGGGAAGGATAGGCTCTTCCAGGGCAAGGGGATTCCCAGAGATAGCAAATCACTTGCCTGTGAGTGTGCCTTTCATATGCAAACCTTCCAATCTGGAGCCCATACTCCCAACCACCAACTTTATTGAGCTCTTCCACTCTAGGCTGCTATTCCCCTGCCTTAATCATCCCAGGGCCAGATAACTAGAAACAACTCCTACACCCCAGAGCCTGCTGAATTATTCAAACTAGACTGTCTTAAGCTTACTTACTCTGTCCTAATTTCTTTCTGAAGAAACCACAAAGGCTCTTGCCACAGAACTCTCCCTCTGCCTCCTGATCATGTCTGGTGCTTCCCACCCCCAATCCCACCGTTCCCCAGGCATGGTGTGCCCCCACCTCCTGCGACCAGTGAGTGGAACAAACTGTCTTTTCAATGGCAGTAATAAAACCTACATTTTAAAACATAGCCTAGTGATATTAATGTTTCCTATGTTGTGGCAAACTAGATTTTCTTCAAAAAAAAACTCCAGGTTGAAATCATAAAAATGCTGAACGAAAGGTGAAAAAAAATTGTGTGTGTGTGTGTGTGTGTGTGTGTGTGTGTGTGTGTGTGTGTGTGTGTGTCTGTGTCTGGGTGTCTGGGTGTTAATGTTTATTTTTGAGAGAGAGAGACAGAGACAGAGACAGAGACAGAATCTGAAGCAGGCTCCAGGCTCTGAGCTGTCAGCACACAGCCTGACGTGATGCTTTAACTCAGGAACCTTGAGATCATGACCTGAGCCCAAGTTGGACACTTAACTGACTAAGCCACCCAGGTGCCCCCAAAAACATTTTTAAAATGCATAGCTGGCTCACTAGAAAGTCAGAAAAAGCCAAATTGATGAAAAACTCAATTCCAGACAAGTAACCAAGTTGATGGAAAGATAACATTAGTGGAGAGAGTATCCAGGAATCTCTAGTGCCTAGATCTTCAGTTTTAGTTGGCTTTGCATAGAAGACAGGAGGCAAAACCTAGAGCTTGAACAAGATGGGAAGTCCTTCTCATAAAACAGGGACTCCTCAAAAGTGTTCACCTTCCTGGATAAACTAGAAAAGATAAAACCCCACAAACCAAGATAGTCTTGGCTTTGGCTTGGGGAGAGGGAATGGTTAATGGCCTCTCTTGAGGATTCATAATATTAACCCTGTTCTCAAATACATTTGGGGCTTTGTATCCCCTAAAAACCTCAAGCCAAGAAGTTTGTTTAAAGTGGTTGTAGGTAGGAAGAATATCCAAGTGTCTGGAAGAAGCAAATGGAAATCGTTTCTAGAGAAACTCATTTTCAACCTTGGTCTTAAAAATTTCCCACAGATGAAATTCCAAGAGACTTAAACTCACATAAGCACACACACACAAAATGAATCAGGCAAGATAGAAGCTGCACTGTCATAGCCAGAAGAAAAGTAGAGTATTGAGTATTCTAAAAATGAGTTAAGTGATTTTTCAAATTAAACAGCCTAGATGATCCTTGAAATTCCTTTAATTTCCACAGTATGGAAAAGAGAAGAATTGCTTGGAATGCATAGCCATGTGAGAGCTTGAGGTTGAGGTTGTCAGGTAGATGGCCAAAAGTTGCTGACTTAGCCTTGATATTGTCTAGGTTCCTCACCTACATGGGGACAGGCATGGTGTGTGGTCATGTGGTCATCCCACTTGTGTCTGGGATAGTTTTAGGGTGTCGTCTGGATGAGCATGAGAATTTCCTTTCAAATTCCCTTTGAAGCATCAAAGGATATCCCTTTATTGCCTGAAGTGGTATTATGACCACAAAGAACAACAGAAGATTGTGCATTGCAGACCATAGAGAAGGCCACAGGCCCTGATTCTTCCTCTTCCTCCTTCTTACATTGGCCATTTCATCATGGTGTTCTGCTGTAACTGTAAGTTATGGAAATCTGCCACTTAATATGAAACTATGGACAAACTATGGACAACTCACTACACCTCCATGAGTCTTGGTGTCCTCATCAACAAAGTAGGCATAATAATGGTACCTACCTCCTAGGATTGCTATAAAGACTAACCAAGATAACCACCATAAAGCACTTAGCACAGTGAGTGGCATGTTATGAGTTCCATAATTGGTAGTTAGTGTCATTACGTTCCCAACTGAAGAAAATTAAAGTTAAGAGTTTAATAAACACATCACCCTGTCGGCATGAGAATGATCAGATCATCTTTAAGTTTGCTGGTACAACTAAGATACCAGAAACTTCTTCATGTTGATAGTATGCACAAAGTCTCAAGTCATATGTGAGAAAGGGAGATTTGAGCTAAATCAAATTACATATTTGTTTGTTTATTCTATAGCAACTCATTTTTTCCAAAAAAATATTTAAAATAACAAGAAGAGAAATACAGATAATATAGCAGAATATAAAATTCAGTGTAGAAAATATGTTTTAAGAGGAGAAAGGTAAGAAAATCAGAATGTACAGTATATGACATAAAGCAAAATTTGTAATGGAGTCTTAAGTTTCTGAAATCTGATGCACTTCTGTTGTCCTTGAACCCAGAGAAAGTCAATCTGAAATAGAGAAAGTAGGGCATCAAAGCTTTTGCATCTATTCCCCATCTCATGAGACAATCCCTGGCTTCAGACAAAGCCTTTTACAGAGTAATAGTTACATGCTTCTTTTTAAATGTCCAGATGACATCTTTAAGCATCAAAGAGTCTCAAAAGGACCTGCACAATTCCTTTGCCAACCCTTAGGAACCTATAGTGTAGGTAGAAGGACAGAGTGTTGGGTCCTGCTCTGTAGTGGGCATTTATCATGTTTTTGTGACTCCTCAGTGCTCTTTGAACACCCATATTCTCTATTTGTGGAAATTCCTGCTTTACCAATCCTGCTTCTCCCAAGTAGAAAACTCTCCTTTCCTCATTCCATTATGGCACATCTGACAGAGACTCCTCCAGTCAGATAGACCCATGCAGGGCTTTGAATCAGAAGCAGCAATGGTGAAGAGGCAGACACCATGCAGTATCCATTTTATTTCTGGCAGGATCGTGGCTGAGACTGCAAAATCCAGCACCTGGCCCAGAGAGCATTGGTGCTGCTAACAGAAGCAGGTGGGCTAAGTTAGTGCCAGACACAGAAGTGATGGAGACTCTAGCATCTAAGGCTCAAGAGCTGTGCTAGTAGCTTTCTTGACAGATCTGCTCTGCTGCATGGCTTGGGAATTGTTTCTAGAAGCTTAGCTCAAATCCAGTACTCGAGGCCTTTCAGTGATTTTGTGCGGCACCCAATGAACACCCTTTCATTAAGCACCCATTCTGTCAGGGTCTGCTTCTGCTGCTTATAACCAAGGACATTGGCTGATACTGAAACATTTTTCTCCATTTGCCTCGTGCCATGTTCATACAAGTGGATATTCTGTTTATGAAAGTAATAGTCTAGTCCACCTGCTCTATTAGCAGAGATGACATCTAGGGACTACTATTATGGAATGGAGTCTTTTCATTTTCTTTTTCTGTCTTGTTTCTACCTACACATAATTTGAATTTGTTTTAAAGTGTTAAAAATTCAAGTTGTGGCCAGGACAATTTTGTCTTTTGAGCTCTCAGTCTACCTGCTGAGAGACTCAGTATACAAATGAACCATGGCCAGACTATATACAAAAATAGAACTCTGGCCCATAATCTGTAGTAGCCAATACTAATCTGCAGCAACCAGTTCAAGAAGCCACATAACAACCCCCGTAGCAATGAGCCCTAAAGGATCCAGACTTGGCCAATAACTGATAGCTTCCCTAATTTTTGTCTGTTTTCAATGTAGGACCAACCAGAGAGAGTCAAATATGTTCCCCTAAACAACAGGATGCCCCACTTGTAGTTAGTCTGCCTCCAGCTTCTCTATGCCAATAGCTTCAATGAAGGCATACCTGAAGCTTTCCATTTTTCCATTATAGGCTTTTCCACTTCTCTGCCTGCTTTTGAGTCTGTCAAATACCATCAGTGATGGTGGCTGCCTCCCTTGACATAGCAAGTTCTGAATAAATAGGCTTTGCTTGTTCTAATTTGGGTTGCTTTAATTTATGTACACATTGCCAGGACCTTGTTTATTTCCACCAGGGCTTGTGGTGCTATAGACAGTGGGTTGACCAGAATTATGAGCTGTCTACATTTTTCACTGCCTCTACCTCTGTTCCCTCCACTGTTCCAACAAAGCCCCATTCTTCAACAGGGTGCCCTCTGCCCTGAGTCATTTAATAGAAAATGATGGATGTAGTAGATACTCATGGAAAAGCAGTTGGCCCTAACATTTGTTCCTCTCCTTGTGCTATTTTCACAGTCCCTAAATCTGATTCTATAGAGAAAAATTATTATGTGTTAGGGTCATAGGGATTAAGCATAATGTAAAGCAGCATGGTATAATAAAAACATAATCACAACTAGTTCTATTATTTTATGATGGTGTTTAATGGAGCATATAATGGATATAAAGCAATGTTTCAGTTTTCAAAATTACTTTTAAAAAAAGGAGGCTTTTATAATATCTATTCTCAAAATAACAAATTATTTTGTTCCTCAAATGTACACAGGTTCCCAAAGGTGTTAAATAAATAATGTATAACTAGTTTTCTAGAGTTGCATTTGACAAGTTCTCTAGTTATTTGAATATTATTAGATAAATTATGAATAATTTGGTAAAATAATCCCATTGTTTTTATCTTATCTTGAATTGTTGGAGTTAGCATTTTTAAATGAACCATCTAAATACCAAATTAATTTTTCAGACTTTTTGTAGTCATGCATATTCTTCGTTTCACTCTTTATCCCTCTTTTAAATAGTTATATTTAGGGAAAAAAAGGTGTCATTTTGTCATCAGAGAATGGAGACAATTGTCAATTGAAACAGAAAAATTCAAACAATATCCCTTAAGTACCTTGCTTGCTTTGGATTGCATTTTCCTTTGCTGCTTAAAAAGTCATCTCACTGCTAAATCTTGTCAATTCTAATGCCCATTTTTTTCACATTTTAACAGATCTGAGAGACAGATGTATTTTTTAAGCAATGGCATGTCATAGTTTATTCGACTGCATTTTTTTACTGGCCGGTGTTTCCCAAAATAATGGTGTATATAATAATTGATACAACTTTAAATCCAGTGAAATATGATAGTAAACTTATTAAGCATTATTTTCTTGGTATTCTAAAACATAATAAGTACTGTAGAAATGCAACAGCCCTTGAGTGAGGGCACCAGCTTTCCAAATGTGCCCTCTAGGGTTGTGGAGCTCTAGGGTTTCTTGTGAGGAGGTGGACCACCAGGGCACCAACTCTGGCCTTTTGTTCTTTCTTTTTCAACAAATGGGACTTCACTATAAGCTTTCCCGAGATGAGAGACTGTGCTGCTAATCAAAACACAACATAAGTTTGAAAATCAGTGACCAGGGAGATTGACTACCCATAGCAGAATAAAAATAAGGGTTCCTTCTTGAGTTTCTACTGGTGTGATAGGTCTGGAACTAGGTACTGTACACACAAGGTGGGGGATTTTATTGAGGTACTAATTTGAGTTTTGTTGTCTATAAGTTTACCACTGCCCCCCCCCTTCCCCCTCCTGCCCATTTCTGGCAGGTAGTCAGGTTTGTGTTCTTTTGTGTTCTCTTCACTCATGGGAGGTTTATGGCAGGGCCAGAAGCAGGAATAGCTCTTCCTGGTGCTTATAAACATCTCAACTCCTTCAAATGGCATGAGCTGTCCTCCACATTCACCCACCTCTCCAGAGCAGAGAGATGTCTAGGTCGCTGTCTAGCATTGTAGTCCCTTCTTTGTAGATGGCTTCTGAAGGTGGCTTGACTCCAGATATACAAAGAATGGTGGACTCCAGGCACAAGATCCTATTCTCTGTAGTAATCTTGATAGAGATTCCCTCCATGACCAAACCTTAGTAAGGCTCCTCTTAGCCCTCTGATTGACTTGGCCAAACTTGGTCTTCTGTCTCTGTCCTTGTAGAGTACAAATATAGCAAGAATCCTGCTAAGCCAATTTAGCTGGAAATCCCCATCTTTGAGATCTGTTATGATACAACTCCTCATTCTCCATCATCCCCTGGTGATATCTAATCACCCTGGCTGGACTTCAGTAAGAATTTTGGTAGGTCGGTTTAGCAAGAATTACCCTATTGTCTTAGTAATTTTCCATCCATCGACTCCCCGCCCCATTCTGTTCCTTGGCTGTAAATGGCACTTTTCCTTGTCATATTTGGAGTTCAGTCCATGCTTTCTCCTCAACTATAGAACCCCATTGCTGTAGTTTCTACTCCTATTGCAATAGCCCTGAGTAATTCTGCCTTGCCATTTTAACAAGTGTTGGAATATTTTGTTTCTCTGACAGTCTATACCCCAAGAGTGCCAAGACAGAGCAGAGCCAGCCGAGGAGAGGCAGATATCTAGAGGAGTCTTTGGTACTTTGACAATTGCAGGACGATGACAGGAGAGGAGAGAGATCCCTAGAGTGGCTGTGCTTGAATTTCACGCCACTCCGGTAGGTAGAGACTTGGAAAAGATTTAAGTTGATTTGAAGAAAAAATATACATTTATTGCATAGCAAAATTTGGGCTTGCAAATTTATGTCATCATTTTATCCCATTCAACTTCACAGTGTCTGAAAGGTTAATGTTATACCTGTTTTAAAATAAGGTCCTGAAGACTCAGAAAGAGGAGAGATTGGCCCATCTCTTCAGTGCAAGCCAGTCAGTGCACAGCACATGAGTACAAAAAGGAGTAACAAGGAGACCATATGTTCTGGCATAATTATTTAATTCCCCACTTGACAGCTATTTCCGTGTATAATCATTCCTTAAAGGTATGCTTTCTGTTTGCTTTCTTTTTAAGTGTGTTGAGTCATTCAGGAAAGGAAGCCTACCCTTGGGGAAATATTCTCAATTATGCTCAAAATATCTGGATACAAAGTAAAAAAATAATAATAGTTGAAGGAAAACATTCAGCTTCATCTGAAGGATTGAGAGCCTTATAGGCATAGTCAACATGGGAGAAGGATGAAAGGCATTCTATTGTGGTTTAGTGACCTGCTTTGTGTTTGTCCTTTTTCTTTGCAAGTGAAATCTAAGCTGAACCTCAAAATTTAAAATGGACAAAAGTGAATAGGATATTTAGGCAATTTAAATTTTTACCGAGGCTGAGAATATGCTGGTGTTTGTACAGTCTATGAAATATCTTCCTTGGAACTCCGAGGGTACCCTAAACAAACCTGCAAACTAGTTTTGGGAGGAGGACCCTAATGGGAGGGCAGTATGGTCATGATAAAGAACAGGAACTCAGCGGTGGGATGGGCTAGGTCCACATTCTGCTTCTTGTTTTCAGGGATAAATTAGATAATGTGAATAGCCAAGTGCTAACAGATGGCAACCCACAATTTTGTTTAACCGTTTAGGAAGACTGAACATAAGCTCAGGAGCCCCAGTTAGACTCTGCCACTTAGCAACTGCGCAACTTAGGGCAAGTTATTTAACCTTTAAGCATCAGTTTTATCTGCTAGAAAGAAGGGATCATGACAGAGTGTACTTCATGGGTTGATGTGAGGATTAAATGAGATGGTAGATGTAAAGCTCTTAGCCCAAGATGCCCACACAATAAGCACCCAGTAATTGGTTGCCATTACAGCTAAGTATTTTATAAAACTGTTACTCTTCCTTACACCCACAATCCTACAAGTACTTTGAATTAAACTCAGGCAATGACCATTCTGTCTATCACCTCCTCCTCTTCATCTTTCTCCTTTCTCCTAGAGCTCACATCTTTTCTGCCTGAGCATGAAAAGTGAGTGCTTTCCAATCTTTGTCTAAATTCTCTTAGAGAAAAAGCTGAGATCTGAAGGAGAATGACTAATTATTATTCACAGCTATATAAAAGCTGGAAGGTAAATATTGGCTTTCTACATGCAAAGTATTACATCTCCTCTAAAATTTGTGTAAAGTGGTTTTCCACTAAGAATATAAAATAGATGATTTTGTTTTGAGAGCATTTATTATTATGCAGATTAGAGATTGAACACCCAAATATCTTATTTGCTAATTTACCATTCATGAGAAAATTAGACATGCTAGAAAATTCTCATTTTCAGAGCAAAGAATCTTTTAAATTCTCAACTCAAAAGGTCTGCTGTTATCAAAAAGATATTTCAATGCTGGCAGGTATTTCCCAAAATCTTAAATGGAGATGGAAACTGTAATTGAGTCTGCAGTGCTGCTGCTTTCTGACAAAGCACCAGGATTTCTTTCTTGCTTCTATATATATGTGTATATATACACACATACACATATATGAATTAATTTGTAAAACAGACAGATTGGAAGTTCAGGTCTAAAGAGGAATTTCAGTGCCACAGAGCAATCATAGCATTGTGTTTCCTTATCTTTCTTAATGGGTCTCAACTTCCTGTGGCCTTTGTTGCTAGGAAACTAGTCTCTACTGAAATGAAAACCACCTTTCTGTTATTGTTGACTCAGTGGAGTCTGAAATGAACCAGGCATATCTTGAATCCTTCAGGATTAACTATCGGTGATGTGGCTGTGGATGATGTGAAAAATCCTGAGCTCAACATTTTCTGTACAGCCACTGCTTAAAACCCAGAAGTAAACCAGTTCCCTTTATAACTTCCCTTTGGAAAATTCCATTAGCCTGTCCTGTGTGAAGTTAAGTCTTCTAGAAGTAGAAAGATAAAGGAAGGGAGCTGTGGTCCATTTCCCCACATTTCCACATTGCATTAAAGTACAGGCCACCTTAGGAACCCTGCCTGATAGGTGTTCAGGGAGATAGAGCTTCAAATTAAGGATGCATTCCTAGGCAAATGGCATTCTTTCAGTATAGTTCTTTTTGTATTGACAGTTGAAACTCGGAATTTGAATGCATGCTACAGGCTTTTGAGCATCCTCAGAGGTATTGGAAGTGGTAAGAGTGACCAAAATGCTTTTGCAAGATGAGTTACTATGTTTTAGGAAGTTGTGATATCTTGGTCCATGGAAGAAGATAGCGAATGCAGTTTGCAGCCTTGTTTTCTCCACAACTCAACTAAGAAATGGAGATTCTCTTTTTTTTTTAATTTTTTTTTCAACGTTTATTTATTTTTGGGACAGAGAGAGACAGAGCATGAACGGGGGAGGGGCAGAGAGAGAGGGAGACACAGAATCGGAAACAGGCTCCAGGCTCTGAGCCATCAGCCCAGAGCCTGATGCGGGGCTGGAACTCACGGACCGCGAGATCGTGACCTGGCTGAAGTCGGACGCTTAACCGACTGCGCCACCCAGGCGCCCCATGGAGATTCTCTTTAATGGCATTTGGATTTTGATGCAATTCTGACAATGTACATTTAGAGGCAGAAATCATGTCTGTAACATGCAAACTACCTGGCAGCCGAAGTAAAGGTTCAAGGCAGGTCATTAAGGCAGACCAGACATCCCATCTGACCAGAAATGGACCATCAGCTGATGTGGGAAACAAAGTCAGAAGGAAATGGCAGATAGAACTACTTTCCTTGTAACCTGCAGCCCATTGACAAATACTTGAGGCTGGCAGAGTAAAACCTTTCTTAAGGAACTCCCTCCTGTCTTAATGTTAATGCTTTACTAGAGGGAAAAACAACCTTAGCTTGACAATAGCTAGGTCTCCTTACCTGTGAGTCTTCTTTAGCATTTGAAAATCTCACTGGAAACTTCCTCTGTACTTTACCTCCCCCAACTCCATAGCATATAACCAGTCTCTCCTCATGGTCCTGGGGCAGCTGTTTCTGCGCAGGGTCCTGCCTCTGTGCTTCAACAAAATCACCTTTTGGCACCCAAGATGTCTTTAAGAATTCTTTCTTGGTCATCGGCTCTGGACCCCACGAACTCCACTATCACCCCAAAAACCTTGTCATCAGCCAGTAGTGGCATGGGATTTAAGAAGCCCCTGAGGAATTTAAAGACTGGCTAATTCTGTTTGAAGCTTTTCTGCTTTTTTTCCCCCATCCTATCATGCTCCCTTTTATTAGTGTGTGTGTGTGTGTGTGTGTGTGTGTGTGTGTGTGTGTGTGCGTGCGTGACTCCACTATATTTCAAGCTTGAATTGAGGTAATGTCAGAGTTCTAGGGCTCACACCTTTTCAGCATGAATAAGAAAAATGAGGATTTCCAAATCTTTGCCTGATATACTTGGAGAAAAATCTCATGCCATCCCATATTGATCTCCTGTTATCTTAAGCAGAATGTCTTCCATGTAGATGGCACCCACCAGCAGTTATTAGACTTACCCCACTGGCCCTTCATAGGGTAATAGGTCAACTTATAAGATATCAGAAAGCTTATTGTATATAAGTTCGGCTTAAACTCACCTTTTATGAATAATTGAGATAAAAGGGTTATGTAGTTCCCTATTAGGGTTATCGGAAATTACTAACCGCCATATCTCGCTTCTGTGACCTCACCTGCTTGCTAAACAGGTAACTTAGGATGCAAAACGCTCCCCCACCCCCTCTACCAAGATCTGGCCTAGGCAAGACCAACGTGTAAAAAGTCACATACTCGCTGCCCTATGGCATCTCGGGTGTCTAACTATGATTGGTCATTTTAAACCCTCTTAGGACAAAGAACTTTAAATTGATAGGTTCCTGCCAAAACTAATGTCTGTGTGTCACAGTATAATTGGCTACCATGAAATGTTGTAAATTGTAATTGGTTTACCAAATAATGACGTATTCTGACTTGCTAAAATCCATATAAGCTCACTGCTACCTTTGTTCGGGGCCATTCTCTGGACTTTTCTCCTTAAGATCAGGAGATCAGGTTTGGCCCAGCTGTGAATAAAATCTTGCCTTGCTTCTATTCGGCATCTGGTGGTTTTTTCGACAGCACCTTGTTTCATTAGGTGACCCTGGCTGTGTCCAAATTATGTTGCACATTATGTATCTCTGTTGTTGTCAGATGAAATTAGATGGGTAAGAAGAAACACCTAACATAGACACAGCCAAATAGCTGATAACAAAGTAAACCATTTTAATATGATGGAATCAGAAGTATTTTCAATCCCTGCCATCATGAGAGAGTCCCCTTCGGCAGCTGGAATAAGGGCATGTCATCTTCAGTTGTGACCATGGGGAGAGGTGCAGGCAGTTTTGTGGCAGCTCGTCTAGAGGAAAATAGTCGGTGAAACTGAGGGGACACCCAGCTAGTTTGGAGGACCATGGTGGGCACTGTGTATCCTCCATTGTGGCTTCTGCCTTAGATGCTGGTGCAGGCTCATTTCTGGCATTCAGAATAGTGCTCATTAACCAAGCCACCATCCAGCTCCTAGATGCTGGCTTTAGACAAGATTAGCTGAGGATTCCTGCATCTCATGGATCAAGAGTCCTGATGACTTTCCTTTCCCCCACTCCCTTTGATGAGGTGTTTGGAGTGACAGTGGAGTTCATGGGGTCCAGAGCTGACCACCAAGAAAGAATTCTTGAAGACGTCTTTGGTGCAAAACGGTGATTTTATTGAAGCACACGGGCAGGAAGAGCTGCCCAGGGACCATGAGAAGAGACTGGTTATATACTATGGAGTTGGGGGAGGTAAAGTCCAGGGGAAGTTTCCAGTGAGACTTCCATATGCTAAAGAAGACTCACAGGTACTGGAGACCTAGCTAAGGTTGTTTTTCCCTCTAGCAAATCATTAACATTAAGACAGGAGGGAGTTCCTGGAGAAAGGTTTTACTCTGCCAGCCTCAAGTATTTGTCAGTGGGCTGCAAGTAATAAGGAAAATAGTTCTATCTGCCACTTCCTTCTGTCTTTGTTTCCCACATCACTATGGAGGGATGATGGAGATTTAGGTCCTGCAAAACTATGATCTCTTATCAGTTAACCATTTTTTTTCTCCTTTCCTTTGTTCTTGGGGAACCAGGAGCGCCTGAGGAATATCACACATATGCCACCTGGGAGTGGGGGTGTTTGTGGCCTGTCAGCTTGCCTTATGCTTCCTCATCACCTTCACTGGGGACTGGGCAGAGCCTCCTCTTACATCCCCGAATCCAAAGACCTCATGCTGCCCCCTTCCCTTGGCAGTGGAGCCATCTTCCTAATACACCCACTGTGTTAAGGAGTTCTACCTTCAGTGACTCAAAGGGAGGTTACCCTCCTAAAGGCAATTTGCTAAGTACTTCCAATGAATAACTGAGATATTTCTGAGATATATCTTTTGGGTAAGAAAACAGAACTCTGGTGGCACATTATTCCATACTAAATAAATATAAAACTTTTTTTTCCATTTTAGAAATTATGTCTGCCTTTTGGTGATGGGATATTCACAATAGAACAGTGTTTCTTAGCCTAAAAAATGGGCTTTGGAAACAAGCCATCTGGGTTCAAATTCTGCCCTGCTGGGGGACATGAGCAATTACTTTATCTTTGCGAGCCTCAATTTCTTGCTTACACAAATAGCAATGACAACAATATTCACCTTATAAAGATTATTGTGAGAATCGCATGAGATAATGCATATTCTCAACAGAGAACCTGGTATAGAATAAAATACACAGTAAACAAATAGTTTCTATTATTGTTATCATCATTATGCCTCACAGTAACCTCCTTTGAGCACTTTCCATGCATGCACCAAGAACTATTGGATACTGGGGAAGGAAAGATGAATAAGACATGTCTCCTCCTCTGGAGGAACTCTCAGTCCATTGGGGAAAACAGACATGAACACAGTGAGTTACAGTTGTGTATCACCAGAGGAAAGAAGACATTGTCATGAGAATCCTGAGAAAGGCTGGAGACAGAGATTCAATTCAGGAAGATCCCACAGAGAAGGACATGTGATTTGACTATCAAAGAAAAAATAATGAGATAAGGAAAAAGTTTTCAGGCAGTGGAGCACCTATCCAAAATAAAAGACTCTTCTCTGATGTGTTTGGCAACTTGCGTCAGCTTGACACTAACCTTGAGTTAGGAGTTCCTGGGAACAGGGTGTGGTTTGGAAGTGTGAGAACCTAGAAGCAGAGGAGACAAGTCTTAAAAAGACACTTCTTCTGCCAGTGGCCATTTCCCATGCTTTCTGGGCTCTTCTATACCAAGACTGACAGCTCAAGGCATAATCCAGATTTGATTGTTTTGTTTTTTGGCCCTAACTACTAGTAGAATTAACAGGCTTTCATTGGGATGGACTCTGTGTTCAGATATTGGTAAAGATAATAAAGATTTCAGTAATTGTCTTAACAGATTTGCCCTAAACCTCCCTTTGCCTCAATTTTTAGAATCTTTCAGGTCAGAATGTCTCTAGCTTGAACAGTCTGGGTTTTTGTTGTTGTACTTGATACTAAGAACTTCATTTAAGGATTTGAGTTAATCTGCCTAGGAGTTGGGCTCTGTGTAATGCTTGCTGTCTCTGTAGGTGCCAGAGGTTCATATTCTTCTAGTGTCTTTGTTTTTGTCCCTCCCCTTGATTTTGGACTTCCCTAAGTACTTCTTATAGCGAATGTATATCTTGCAGTTCTTTGAACTGTAATCCACTGTTATTATACCAGAGCCCTGTTTATTGCAGTGACAAGGTGTGGAGAGGGAGAAGTTTCCATAATCTTATAATTACATTACAGTCTTCCTTTTTATTTTTTTTTAAGTTTTATTTATTTATTTTGAGAGAGCACACGTGACTGCATGCAAGTGGGGGAGGGGCAGAAAAAGAAAGAGAGAGAATCCCAAGCAGGCTCTGAGCTGTCAGCAAGGACCCCAACTTGGGTCTTGAGTCCATGAACCATGAGATCATGACCTGAGCCAAAATCAAGAGTCAGACACAACTGGCTAAGCCACTTAAGCACCACTCCATTCTATATTCTTAAAGCCCTGACTTATGTTGACTATGGTTCCCTCCTTTCTGTGAGACAGAAAACCGAGAGGAGGTTGTGGTAGGAGGAATGCCCTTCTCCCAGGGGGCATTGCTGGCCAAATCTTTTCCTTAGAAAGTAGGCTTTTGTTACAGAGAAGGTTCTGAGAATATTTCAGCAGGATTACTGCTCTCCCCCTCCTCTTCCCCCCACATCTCCACCAAAGCCAGGAAGGGATCTTCCCTGGTTCTTCACTATGAGAACATGGTATGTTCCTGGAGATAGAACCCATCAAAGTTTGAGGGCCCTCTGAGATGGTAGCCCCTTCATGAGACTGTTTCTGTCATGCTACTATATACTCGGACTCCATCAGGTTATTAAAAATCACCATTAAGTGTTCCCACCAATTTATGGTTCTAGTGGCTCCTGCTGCCAATAAACAGTTCTGTCTGTGACTCTGTATGTGACCGTCTCTGTATTTCAGTGTGGCTGTCCTTCCACCTCAGTTCTCTGCCTGTTTCAGAAGTTACTGATATTTAGATTGTCCACCTTTTGTTGTTGTAAAGGCAGGACTGATAACCTATGAGCTCTTTCCACCTTGGAGCTGGAACCAGAAGTCTGAGTTGACAGTAAAGGGTTGTGTGTCCGAATCCTTTGAGGAAGACTCGATGAGAGAGTACAAGTAAAGTGCTTGGCATAGTGTCAAGCACAGAGGAAATGTTTAGTGCACTTTTGCTATTATTACCATATCAAAGAAGATTTGAATTTGATTCCTATTAACATATAACAAAAGATAAATATTTTACTACAATGCATTTCTTAAAAAAAATAACCGAAAATAAAAGAAACTATTTTAACCAGACAACGTGAATCCAGCCAAGTAGTACAAGATTAAAATTGAACACCCTCCAAATTCTAAATTATGCATTATACCTCCAGTTCCAGAAATACACAACAATTCAATCTGGTCATGCTTCACTTATCAAAGCACACTCGCCATTGGAAATAAACATTTCAATTTCTATGAGCCAGTGATTATTTTTTAATATATATTTTATATGCCAAGTACTCTGTGACGTAAAATTGATTTTCTCTTTGTGCTTTCTCTGGAATTTTTCAAAGTGTAATGAGAGTAGCAGCCAGGTAAATAGCTAATTGTAATACTATACAATGAATGTTTGGATAGTTATAGCAAGGAGTGTTATCACATGATTGAGGCAAAGCCTCTGAACTCAGTCTAACTACATTCAAATCCCAGTTCTGTGACTTCACCCTGCAATGAGATCTTGGGAAAATTCTTTAAGCTCTCTCTCTCTGCCTTATTTCTCTCATCTATAAAATGGGGCTAGTGAAACGTGTTATAGGTTTCAATGCAAATAGAAGGCTTAGCACAGATCCTGGAGCAAACTAAGTGCTTGGCAAACATAGCTCCAACAATTAGCTGCAGAAACAAAACTCTGTGAGGAAGAATAACTTAAGCTTGATGGCAGGAACTAAGCCTTGTTTCTCAAGCTATCTCAAATGCCTGGCACATATTAAGTTCTCAGTATATCAGTCAAGTCTGTGAATGAATGAATGAATGAATGAATGAATGAATGAGTCATTAATTCTGCAAAGCATTGTGGAAGATTTCCCAGTGGAGTATTTGAGCCTGGTTTTGTAGGAGTAAGAGGTCTCACCAAGTGGGTAAAGGAGAAAAAATTAGGGGGTGAGAGAAGAAACCGAGAGTTTTACAGCATGATCAGAGCTCTGGGTATAGAGAGCAATGGTACCCATTCAGAAAACAAGAAGTCCCAGAAAACCCTTCTTAGGCATTTTGCTTTGGTCTGAGAAATAAACTCTTGAGTCAGTGGCTCCGAAGTCTTAGTCTCTTTTTCTTAAAATCACCCTGCCCCCCTGCCCAGAAATAGAAAACAAGTAAACTAAAAGAACTAGGTAATGGAATCAGTAATTAAGGACTATGTTTTGTTTTTTGTTTCAAAGCCTTTTAGGAAATGGAGAAAATAATATATTTATGGAGGAAGTTAATTCTACTTCTGTAGTTTTGCCATCTCAAATACAGCAAGGGAACTACTAGAATTCAGATTTCTAGGCTCTCCACTGGAGTTGCTGAGTCAGGATTTCTAGATATATGGACTAAGAATCTACATTTTAAACACGTTATCTCAGCTTTTTTGTTTGCTCACTGAAATCTGAGCACCATAGATTTACATGCAAAGATATCTCAAACTAGTATTCAAGAGGTAAATACATATTTGATAGTTTCTGGCAACTTGGCCTTTGTCCCTGCTGTTTTCTCTCATTGGAATACTTCTCTCTCACTCGTCCATTCTTATGCATACTAGTTTTGCCTCATTATTTATTCTTCTGGTGTTAGCTTATTATTTTTTATTCAAAATTTATTTTACAAATAGGGCCTACTGTGGGCCAGACACGAAGATATCCTAAATCGACCTTCTCTGAGTTAGGTATCATTCTTGTGTTCTCTTGTAGCACCCGGTACTTTCACTCTTAAAATAATTAGGATACTATGTTGTAACTACGTGTTTACTTATCTTACTATAAAATATGTTCTATGAGAGCAGAGGCTGCATCTTATTTTTGTTCTCTGCCTAATGCCAACCTTGCACATTGCCTCACAACTGATATTCTCTAAGTGCTTGTTGAATGAAGAAGGCATGCATGCATAAACGTTATCAGTCAGCGATTGCTGTGTAACAAACAGTTATAAAAATCCTAATGGCATATGACAGGAAGCATATATTTCACTTATGCATCTACAAGTTATCTGGAGATTGACTGATCAGACACAGCTTAACTGGGCTTGGTTCCAAACTGTAGGTTGGGTGTGCTGCCTGCCTCTCATCCCGCTCAGAAAAGCAGGCTAGCTGGAACGTGTTCTTATGATGGCAGAAGGCAGAATCACAAGAGAGCAAGTAGAAACATATGGTGCCTTTTAAAGAATAGGTTTCATATTGGTACACAGCCACTTTGAGCTATACTCCACTGGCCAAAAGAAGTCATTGACAAAGGATGTGGATAGAGGAGGATGAGGGTTTAGGGCCAATGCCTCAGTGACATAAAAATTAATGAATGAAGGGAGTATTGAATGAAGAGATTTGAAAGGAAGGATGTGTAGCTTTCCCCTAATTCACTTGCTGACATATGCTAGGATACCCAGGACTCTGGAGAAATGTAGTGATGGGAAGGAGCCATTCTAGGAAGATCTAGCCCAACTTCCATTTGGGGGTTCACTAGAAGTCATTACGTTCATATATTAAAGGAAAAAAAAAACACTAGGTTTTATAACTTCTGTAGTAATGGCACCCAATTGCTTCTGCTACCCCAAATCTCAAAACCTCCACGAATGTACTGAAAGTGAAAATATGGTCCCGGCACACAACCTGCTCTATTTTCTCTTCTACCTGATGTGCTCAGCTGTTGTGGGACACACTGGATAAAGGTGAGAGGTTTGGGGGTAAGCCTGCAGGGAGAGAGCCTGAACTTAGGTCACAGCCCAGGAAGCAAAAAGGAGGCAGAGGAGGGACTTGTGGAGGTTCTATTTCTAGGATTTGTAGGTTTTTAAAAATCATTACTGTTTGTTCAAAGCACTCACATCAATCTTTCCTTTTGATTTAAGGTTTGTTTTTAACTATGTCTGCAGATAAAAGAACCAAGCTTCATGTATTCCCAGGGTGATTTCAAGTTCCTTCAACAAAGCTTCCCTTCTTCCAAAATTCTGGAGTTAGGAAAAGTTTTCCTTGTTCTTGAAATGCTAAATTTCTTCCACCTTCGGTTTGTATTAGAATTCCTCTAGATGAAAGTAGCCAGAGATCACAAATATGTCAAATTTCTCTTTGAAAAGATAAACCACAAAGTTTGCAATTGCTTTTTTAAAGCATAAGATGAAGAAGATAGTTCCTAATTCCATGACCTCAGGAGGGATGAGATGATAGCCGACAATTAAATTGCTAATGTTTGGGTTCTTGTAGGAGCCTCTCTAACTCATATTTATTATTGCTTAGAGAAAGACCTTCAAACAATTCTCAGTTTTTTCTCCTTGAATAGCAAAGTGGCAATTCTTGGCTTAGGACATTGGGAATCCCAAAGTGTTACCCCATTCCTATTCATGGATAAGTCTCAATGCCTAAATACCAAAAGGTCCATCCATAGGAAGAAATCTTTAGGCAGCCTTTAAAAATCAAGTTTATTTAAAATAATGCGTGAAAAAGAGGCTATTCTTAATTTTAAAAATTGGGATGCAAAACAGTATGTGGTGACTCCAATTTTGTTAATAATTAGTAGTCACATGGTTATACATGTACACACACACACACACACACACACACCCAGAAGGCAAAAAATGAGAGAGGTACACCTAAATGTTAATGATTCCTCTCTCAGTACAGTGATTATTTATAAATTTATTCTTTATGCTTTCTATAGTCTTCAGATTCTTTTCAATAATTCCATATACTTAAAAAATTTTTTTAATGGTTATTTATTTTGAAGGAGAGACAGAGCACGAGCAGGGGAGGGGAATAGAGAGAGAGGGAGACACAGAATCCAAAGCAGGCTCCAGGCTCTGAGCTGTCAGCCCAAAGCCTGACACAGGGCTTGAACTCATGAACTATGAGATCATGACCTGATCTGAAGTCAGACACTTAACCAACTGAGCCACCCAGGAGCCCCTATACTTTTCTAATCAGGAAACAAACTTATACCAGTTTACATCTACATGACCACCTTTTAAAACCTTATTTTAATTAAATTGGCTGTATTAAGTTATTTAGCAAATATTTTATTGTGTCTTTTAAGAGCCTTATTAAAGGCAATAGAAAGATATTAGCACTGTAGACCATAACCATTAGCACTCTAGCAAGACAAAATAAATCACAAAAGAAGTCAAGAACATTATATAGATTATAGAGTTGGATAGAACCTTAAGTACACTTTATATGTGAATATAAAAAAATTATACAATTCCTAACTTAGAAGCAGTATTTCATTGTTCAAAAAGATTTACCATAGGTTGAGGAAAATCCAACAGCTAGGAAGTGTCAGAGTTAGAACTTGAAATCATGTCTCTTAGCATCCAAAGCCAATACAATACAGAGTGCTCTCCCCAAACATTTTGATGAGGAAGTCAAACTTTAAGTTAAAATAGATTCCAGTCCTCAATAAGCTAAGAAGTGACATTTCGCTCAAAAGAGTTTTTCAAAAAGAGTATATGTGTTTTCTTTTGTCAGTTATTCTGATTTGTTTTCTTAGACCACTTTAAAACTAGAACTATACTACCCTGAAGACAGAGTCAGTGCATATGCAGAGACAATCCCCAATGGTGAGACTCTGAGGTTCCTGTGGTTTCTGTTGTCTTCAGAGCTCTCCTTCAGGTAGGCTTTCATTGTCTGTAGGAATATTCTTTTTTTTAAGACATTTTTAAAAATTTAAATCCAAGTTAGTTAACATATAGTGTAGTAATGATTTCAGGAATAGAATTTAATGATTCATCACTTACATATGATCCAGTGCTCATCCCAACAAGTACCCTCCTTAATGTCCATCACCCTTTTAGTCCATCCCTCCACCCAATACCCCATCAGTACCCCTCAGTTTGTTCTCTGTATTTTAGTCTCTTAGGGTTTGTCTCCCTCTCTGTTTTTATATTATTTTTGCTTCCCTTCCCCTATGTTAATCTGTTTTGCTTCTTAAATTCCACACATGAGTGAAATCATATATTTGTATTTCTCTAACTTTTTTTGCTCAGCAGCATATACTCTAGTTCCAGTCATGTTGTTGCAAAGGTAAAGATTTCATTCTTTTTGGTTGCTGAGTAATACTCCATTGTGTGTGTGTGTGTGTGTGTGTGTGTGTGTGTGTGTGTGTGTACAGCACATCTTCTTTATCCATTCATCAGTCCATGGGCATTTGGGCTCTTTCCATACTTTGGAACTATTTCTATACTATTGTCAGTAGTGCTGCTATAAACATTGTGGTGCATGTGCCCCTTCGAATCAACATTTTTATGTCTGTAGGAAGATTCTTGATTGGAACTTAGTGATTGCCCCTAAAATTCTGGTTCTGATTCTGTTTTCAAACTGGAGGAGACAGAAGAGGAAGTACAAGTTTATGGCATCTGTAAGGAAATAACCAAGCAAAGCCCACTCTACAGGACATTGTGAGAAGTCCTTGATTTCATATGAGGCAGGTGACCCTATCTAACACATTTTAGTTCTAAGAGGGATAGTTTTGGAAAACACTGACATTTCACGTTATGAGATGGCAGGTTTGCTGACCACGTTTTAGGAGATGGGGATTTAAATGTGTTTTGGAGTGACGACTGATTTAGTATTGTAGCATAATACTGCAGGGTCAAGTCTTACATATATAAACAGAAAAACTAGATTCTTGGGCATTGAAGCAGCTAGCCTAGGCACTAGAATCCACCCAAATTACCTGAATATATATTTCCCTGAACTCCTACCATAGTCAATGGATATTGTAACCTCTCCAAGACCCTGTGGCCAGGCTTGCATCACTACAGGTTTTCTTAGGAAAAGCAGACAGTCAGGTCAATATTCCAGGTGTTTCCAATGAGTCAGACATCTGGTGTGATGGCAAGGCCTACCCAGATGGTTACTGAATATTTCATCTTTTGCCTGAATGTAGGCTGCCATCTGTACACCCAGACTTAGACCTAACAGGGCATCAGTCAATACTACATTGTCTGTTAATTAGAAATTTACTTGAGTACATTTTGTCCACTGGGTACCTGCTGTTTCAGTAATCTTCCAGCCAGACACATTTACCTGAATATTCATGGTCACTTAGAAGGCACTCAGCACTCATGCTGACTAATCATTTAATTCCTTCTACCTACCCTTCAGCATCTGATCCTGCTGTCTATTCACTATGCTTTTATTATTTCCCTTTTCAAATTCTAAAGATCTCTGGAAAGAATGCTACAAAAATGGCTTGGTGGTTGCTTGAATGTATACCTTATTTAGGTGAGCAGTTTCTCTTTACTGGTTAATAAAGTTACTTTTCACATCTTTCTTGCCTGCAGTATGCTAGTTTCCTGCTATCTGCTATTTGCCATCTGTCCTCCACTGGGGCACCCACAAGGTCTTTTCCAAATCCCCTTTAGGAAGAAACCTGAAGTCTTTACCCTGGCTTAAAAGACACCCGAGGTCATATCCTTGATCTCCTTTTCTATTTCTTTTCATTATTATTATTATTGTTATTATTATTATTATTATTATTGTTATTTTAATGTTTTTTTTTTTTAATTTTTGAGAGTGACAGAGTATAAGCAGGGGAGGGGCAGAGAGAGAGGAAGACACAGAATCTGGCACAGGCTCAAGGCTCTGACTGTCAGCACAGAGCCCGACGCAGAGTAAGATCATGACCTGAGGTGAAGTCGGACGCTTAACTGACTGAGCAAGCCAGGCACCCTTCCTTTTTTATTTTTGCCACACATGCTTTCTCTTTGTCTTTCTTTACTTCTAAAGAGTTTTTTCTCTGGCATCTAAACCTTCACATATTCCTGGATCCCACTTTGCCTCCTGTCTAACTTATCAAATCCCACAGAGCTCTGAGCTTTGCTCAGAGAAGATGTGCTGAAAGCCCCAAACAAGGTGAAAGCACCTTAATCTACACTCCTATAGTATCCTGGCCTCTCTGTTCCGTAACTCACCTCATTGCTAATTATTTCTCAGCAGTCTTTGCTCTAGATTGTAATATTCTAAAGGTCAGCAATTGTGTGTGTTTTAAAAAAAAATGTTTTTAACACTTTATTTTTGAGAGACCGAGTGACACACAGCACAAGAGGGGGAGGGGCAGAGATAGTGGGGGGGACACAGAATCTGAAGCAGGCTCCAGGCTCTGAGCTGACAGCACAGAGCCCGATAGGGGGCTCAAACTCATGGAACTGAGATCATGACCTGAGCCAAAATTGACCACCCCACTGACTGAGCCACCAGGTGCCCCTTGTGTGTTTTTAAATGCATATCCTAGTATGTGGCACATAGTAGGCACTTCATAAATAGTTACAAGCTGGTAAATGGAAATAAAAGCAGAAGTTTAACTTGTCAAGTTTGGGATCAATGTAAAAATGTAACAATATTGAATCAATGCTTCAACCAAATCAGTGATTCCATATCAACAATTATTTTCTTGAATATTTCTCCTATTTGCCAGGCACCATGTGAAATACCAAAAAAAAAAAAAAAAAAGAGTAATATTTAGTCTTGTTTCCCAAAGAGTTTATCTAATTAAAATACTTGGTAGGTAATGACGAAGATAAGAGTGTATAATTTTGCAAAATTAATCTGTTTAATATTAGCGACGAGAGGAATGATTGATTTTCACTCTTTTCCTCCTTATTGATTCTACCATGACTTTGGTTTATACTGAGATTTAGGATGTTGGGTTCTCAGACCTCAGAATACCTTCTGGGATTGAGGTATTCTTTTCATTTTTTTTAAAGTTTATTTATTTACTTTGAGAGAGAGTGAGCTGGGGAAGGGCAGAGAAAGAGAGAGAAAGAATCCCAAGCAGGCTCTACACTGCCAGTGTAGAGCCCATTGTGGGGTTCAAACTCACGAACCACAAGAACATGACCTGAGCTGAAATCTAGAGTCAGATGCTTAACTGACTGAGCTAGCCAGGTACCCTGATACTCTCTCCATTTTAAGGAGTAATTGTCTCTTACTTGCTTATGGCCTGCAGCCTAAGATGCTGTCTCCAGTGAGCCCAGCTGTCCCCTCTTCTTAGAAATGTAGCTATGAATGCTCTGTTTTCTAATTTTTAAATTTACATGTTTAAGGACAAGTCTTAAAGTGTTTAATAGATAATAAATACGTTTATTAAACAAATAAAAATTAAATAAAAAAAAAAGAAATGTAGCTATGAGAGCAGAGAAAAGGAGAAGTTTTTCTTTCATGGTGCATGGTCCCTGGCTTGTCTGCCATTTCCTTCTTGGTTTGAAGATGATTGGGAGATGACTGAAGATAAGGAGGTTTTGAATTGGCTACTGAAGCAAAGTACCTGTTGGGGAGGGAGAGAACAGTTTCCTTTGTGATCAGCAGGGCATATGGTGTGGGGATAGTGCCGTTGGATGAACTTGGTCATACCTGTGCTGCTGGTCTGGCTCTTGCTTAATGTCCTACCTTTAAGGTGTTATTTCTTCAGCTTGAATCTTATGTTAAATACTATTTTTCTGGACAGGGCAGTTTAACACTTAACATCTTCACATGAATTGGATTTTCAGGTTGATTTGTAACTAAAGGTTTGTGTAAGTTTAGATTCAGATCATAATTGAGATGTTTTGAATGAAGAGAAAGGTAGTACAAAAAGAAATATGTCCCAAAAGGTGTATATGGGGTATCTGTGATGGAATGGGGAGGGGAAAAAGGATGGAATGGACAGTTATAGGCAGCTGTGGTATGATAGAAAGAGCAAAGGACTTCTCAGACAGACCTGGCTTAGTTTTGATTTTGTTACTGACCAGCTGGGTCACTTTGGGCACATCACATCCCTGAGCATCAGCTTCCTCCTCCATGAAATAAGAAGAACATTTCCTACCTGAGAGGATGGTCATGAGGCTTAAAGCAGAACTGAGTGGCTCAGTCAGTTAAGCCTCCAATTTCAGTTCAGGTCATGATCTCAGTTCCGTGAGTTCAAGCCCCACATCAGGCTCTGTGCTGTTAGCTCAGAGCCTGGAGCCTGCTTTGGATTCTGTGTCTCTTTCTCTCTCTGACCCTCTCCCACTTGTGTGCTTTGTCTCTCCCTCTCTCTCTCTCTCAAAAAAAAAAATAAATAAATATTAAAAAATTTAAAAAAATGAAATGTGAATATCTGTAAATGATAGCACACGAAGCCATCGTGAAGTATTATACTGGCAAAGTATTTTGGTGATGGGCTCAGGAGCTAGAATGCCTGCCTCTCAACTGTGGCTGTAGCACTCACCAGTAGCCCGACCTTGAGTAAGACCCTCCATTTCTTCGACTATAAAATGAGGATGCTAATTATATGTACTTCATAAGACTGTGAGAATTAAACAGGTTAATATATGTAAAGCTCTTAATCCTGAAGGACGGTTCAGCTCAAAAAAATTAAGCATGGTGGTGATGATGATGATCAGAAGGATGATGGTGGTGGTCATGGTCAGTAGCAGAAACATCAAGAGGCATTGAGTAGTTAAAAGGAAAGGCTCAGGGGATATCTAGCCAAGTTGAAATTACAGTCCACCCCTGTTAGAATGGACAAGATGCTCAATGTCACTGTGCTTTTGTTTCCTCACTTGTAGAACAGGGATCAAATAATGCCTACTGAACAGTAATGTTTAGCCGGTTAACATAATTCATACTTAACACACACAGAACTTGGCACTTGTTAATACTCGGTACATTTTGGCTATTAGTATTGAAACGTCAGTGTTAACAGAGATTCTGAGTTCACAGGGCAGAATAAAGTTGAATTTGTAAAAGCATGGAGAACCAGAAGGATAGTAAGATCACTTCCTGGGTATCCCAGCTTCCTCTACCCTTTGACCTGAACTCAGCACATCTTGTGTCTTCTCCTGCTCTTTCCCTGCTCATCCATCTCCTTGATGTCCATTTAGGTGACATATTTTGAGTGTTTACTACGTGCGAGTCATGGGGCTTTGGGAGGGCTTTCTCCTTTGGTCTTCCCAATATCCCTGTAAAATAACCACAATATATGAGTGAGGGCCATGAAGCACAGAGAGATTTAGTTACCTGTCCAAGGCCTCCAAACTAAAAAGGAATAGAGCACAGAGTGAGAATGCTGGCCTCTGCAACTCCTCACTGTAAGCTTGTACTTCCTCTCCTTCCACGTTCCTTTGGCATCATGACCCTGTCAGGGCCATCAAGCTGGCATCTCCCGACTGAGATTTCAACATTGGTATTTTCTGCTCATTCCCCAGTATGGCTTGCAGCCTCTAAGAGATATAAAAGCAAGAGATCTAGAGTTGAGCCTTGCTGAGATCCAAGGTCAGGGTTAAAGTTGACTCCCTAATGACTGAGGCACTCTGGGGTTACAGAACAGGAATTGTTCTATTAGAAGGCAGAAGTGCACGGTTTTCAAAGGAGTTCTAAAGTCAGACAGCCCCGAGATCTCTTGGACATTGCAAAAGTGGAGTATCTTGAGCCTGTATCTCAGCTACGGGATGTGGATAATAATAGTAATAATACCTATGTTGGGGAGTTGCTATAATCATTGAATGGCCTCTTATGAGTAAAATGTTTATACCTACTCTTGCCAGCATTTATGAGACACATTGCAGGACATGACAAATCAAGTTTGATTTATCTTGCTAGCAGATAGTGTATATGTCTGCAAATCCAGAATTTGGCCTGGGTTTGGGAGTTCCTACCTCCCCTGAGGGAAGGCATTGCAGAACTTCCAGGGTCTCAAATTTTTGTTTTCTAGTCGCTGAGCCTGTCTTCAGAGAAGACTCTCGCACTCCTCTAGGAACACTTCCCAAAATGCCCAAAACAGACCATCTGACAGTGATTCACTGGGGCTTCCTGCAAGATTCAGGCATGCCTCAGAGCTGTGTGCAATGCTAGGGGTAAGGGAAGAAATCTAGCCTGGGAATCAGGATCCTGGGCTAACTCTCTCTTGGCCATCACCAGCTCTGTGGTGGCCCAGTTTCCCAGTTTGTCAAATGGACATTGAGAAAAGAAAACAAGAACCATGCCAGAGTGACTGCAAGTGGTTAACTCCCAGCAAACATTTACTAAGCATCTACTGTGCTCCTGGCACTGTACTAAACACTCGAGATACAAACATCAATGAGGCATTCTCTGCCCAGTAGACAGGAAGCTACCCTTCAGTCTGGAAGAGGAGAGCCCCACACAGCAGCTCTTTCCCCGCCATGGCTGGAGAGTCACATGTAAAGCCACATGGCCCAATTATTAAGCATGTGGCAAAATAAATAAGCTCTGTGGTCTTAAACATGATGTTAAGCTGCTCTGTATCTCAGCTAACTCATCTGTAAATGCCACCGCTCTCTTAGAGCTTCTGTAAAAATTTGGGGAGATAATGTATGTTTCGCAGGAGTATATTTTTATTTTTATTATTTAAAAATTTTTTTAATGTTTATTTTTGAGAGAGAGAGAGAGAGAGAGAGAGAGAGAGAACACAAGCAGGGGAAGGGCAGAGAGAAAGGGAGGTACAGAATCTGAAGCAGGCTCCAGGCACTGAGCTGTCAGCACAGAGCCCCACATGGGGCTCAAACTCACAAACTGTGAGATCATGACCTGAGCTGAAGTCGGCCCCTTAACCAACTGAGTCACCCACGTTCTCCCACAGGAGCTATATTTTTAAGTGATTAATAACTATTCCCTTTTGGCCTTTCCAAGTGCAAGACCTTCTTAGATGCATGGGACATTTATCTTGAGGAGTACTAGTAACGAGGTATGTGTGTGGTAAGGATTAGAGTCTTGTTCCAAAAAAATACAAAGAAAGAGAATGGGTGATATTCAACCTCTAACGT
The DNA here is from genome assembly GCF_018350155.1 of Leopardus geoffroyi. Classification (NCBI taxonomy): domain Eukaryota; kingdom Metazoa; phylum Chordata; class Mammalia; order Carnivora; family Felidae; genus Leopardus; species Leopardus geoffroyi. The sequence continues at coordinate 119,529,169 of NC_059326.1, read as the reverse complement.
TCAGAATAAGATTTTTCAGAAAGGCTTGACTTGCTCCTTAGATATTGCTTAAATACTATCTAAGGGGCTGTTTAAATTATTATTCTGGAGTTCTGCATAGAATTGGGACAAAGTTATTTGTTCTTCTTGAATAAGCCCGGGGCCTTAGAAGGAACATCAGGTAAGTTATAGATAAGTTGAATAAGCTATATTTGCTCTGCACATCTGGTTTGAAAACTGCATTAAACTTGTGCCTAGTTGGTATACCTGGGTGGCTCAGTGCGTTAAGCATCTGGATTTGGCTCAGGTCATGATCTCACCATCCGTGAGTTCAAGCCCTGCATCACGCTTTGTGCCACCAGCTCAGAGCCTGAAGCCTGCTTTGGATTCTGTGTCTCCCTCTCCCTCTGCCCCTCCCCCACTTGTGCTCACTCTCTCTCTCTCTCTGTCTCTCTCTCTCTGTCTCTCTCTCTCTCTCTGTCTCTCTCTCTCAAAAATATAATAAAAAGCCCCATAAATTTGTGCCCACTGCAGTTAATGCAACATAGTAAATAGTTGCAATTATTATTATGTTTGCTGTCTAAATTTATAATAATTAAAATAGAAGTATGGAAAACAAAAGAAAAGAAGATGCACAGTCGAAAATCCACTTATATTTAACATTTTCTGGTGACACATAAGGAGAGAAAATCACATTAGGCAGAGAGCTCATTATGAGCAGGAGATATGCCTTGTTCATCTCTGTATCCCCAGCACCCAGCAGAGTCCTTAGAACAGGCATTCAGCAAATGAATGAATTAACAAATTGCTCCACATGTGGGCCTGCCAAGGTCCAGTTCTGGAGAAGCAGAACTACTGATGTACACAGCTTACTGGGGGTGGTATTTGGCAGTTATAATAACAAAACCTCACAACCCATGATGGGTGTTCTTAAATCCATGAATGAGTCCTAGAACACTGGCCCAGTTATTTAACCGTTCTGCACATAGCTTCTCCTGTCTGCAAAATGGAACTGATTATCTGCCAACCTCACGGGTTTGTTGTGAGAACTGAATGAGAACATTGTATGTGAACGCAAAGAGAACATTTGAAATATGAAATGCTATTTATTCCCAAGAAACCTGAAGATGAATAGGCCACCTGTGGAACTCTGAGACTTGGCTGTTGTTTCCCTCCCGGAAGGACAAAGGCATTCTAAGAGATTATTTCATTATTCTTCCCTGCCCATGGTTTAGATAAGATATAGTCTTAATGACACCTGTTTTTCGTTTTATTTTTCATTATATTGGGTGATTAACCCCCCAGAGAATCTATGAAGTCAGCTAGTGAGTGTGATTTGAAATCTTTTCTCTTATTTTTAGTCAAGACTGGATTCTTATTAAAAGTTCCTAACTTTCTGGCCTCGGTTGGCTTCTTCTGACACCAGAATAAAATGAATTTTATGACTTCAAGACAAAGCCAAGCCTCTATTCTTGTAACTTCAGTCAAAAGCAGATGAGGCAATTTGAACAAACTCCAATGTAGATATTGGCTCAGACCTCCTCTGACATCCATACAGCTTCTGCCTTCTCTGCATCTGTGGCTTAGCTATACCTTTGTGTAGGAACAGGAAGAAGCAGTAACAGAATTCAGAAAAGTTCACTATGAAGCATAGTAAAAATGATAGAGGATCTCCAAAAAGCTACCCTAAAATCAGTACATCAGTGTTAATGAATTATTGCTATACCCCCATCCTTACTGTCCAGCTGTGTTACTGTCTTCCTTAGATCAACTGTCCCTTCTCATCAATATTTTCTCTCTTATCTATAAGACTTTCTTAAGCCAATAGCTTTCAACTGATCTGTTCCATGTAACTAGTGACTGAGGGACACCACCAACTTTTGTTGCATGGATTATTAATAATTTTTTTGGCTTCCCAGAATCCATTTTTTTTCTACTTTTGGGTTTCCATTGGAGAACCTCTCATGTACTCCTTCTTGGTGCCACAGCTTCCATGGGCCTGATGAATAAGTGGTCCTAGATGCCTACGTGGGCATGAGACCTAGGCTTAAGCTAACCAGCATTTCTCTCCCTCTGGTTTAGGATTTGGTTCAGGGATGGGTGCATGACTCAACTTGAGGCAATAAAAACTAAGCCCTTGTTTCAAGTGTTGGGAATAGAAGAAAGAAGCATTCCCTTTTTTTGCTCCATTTGAGTCTGGGAGTATTTAGGCCCAGAACTGAGACATTACCATGTGGGGTTTGAGACTAAAGTCTGCATGGGATGGGAGGAGGGGAACAGAGCCAAGAGATGGAAAGAGACTATATTACAGTGATTTTCATGTCCCTGGATTTAGTCATGCCTGAAGCCATTTGTCTTTGTCATTACATAAGTTAACTATTTTCCTTAAAAACATTTTTTTAATCTTTATTTTTGAGAGAGAGAGACAGACAGACAGAGTGTGAGTGGAGGAGGGGCAGAGTGAGAGAGAGAGAGAGACAGAGAATCTGAAGCAGGCTCCAGGCTCTGAGCTGTCATCACAGAGCCCAATGTGGGGTCCAAACCCACAAACTGCGAGATCATGACCTGGGCCAAAGTTGTACGCTTAACTGACTGAGCCACCCAGGCGCCCCTGATTTTCCTTTTAAATTAAGACAATTTGAATTGAGTTTCCTATCTCTTGGTAGAAGCTTTCCTGGTTGGGTACTAAGAGTCCTGTATCCCAGGAAACCTCTCAGTCCTTGGCAAACTGGGATGCTTGGTTACTCAATTGCCAACACAAGAGCCCAGGCTGGTACACATGCATATATTTCCTTACGGTCAAGGTTATAGGACATTACAGTGTTGCACAGTGATAGAATGTTGAAATAATCACCTTATTAATGTTGAATTAATCACATGGGACAAGGTTTGGCACAATTTGAAGTAAGAAATAAGGTGACAAAACAAAGTCAAGGCATGAAAGAAAGATTTCCTGTCCACTGGAGCCTGAGGATTTTCTCTCTGAGTATCCAAAATGACAGGGTTGAGTCAGTAAAGAGTTCTGGCCAATGGGCAAGAACTGAATGGTTGACAAGGAATGGTAATGTTAGTCCTATTAATGTGTTTCCAGATACTGGTAGACAGTTTTTCCTGTACTATGTTATTGTGATTACTACTGACTTGTTTTAGTATTACTTTGAATCTTTCCATTAAGCCATTAAAAATTCTGGTTTTCCAACATGTGCCATGGCAATGAAAGGATACAGAATAATTAACTCGTGTAAAGGCCTTAAATTCTGTTCTTAATTTCAAGACTCTTTTTTTTTTTAATTTTTTTTTTTAACGTATATTTAGTTTTGAGACAGAGAGAGACAGAGCATGAACGGGGCAGGGTCAGAGAGAGGGAGACACAGAATCTGAAACAGGCTCCGGGCTCTGAGCTGTCAGCACAGGGGCCCGATGCGGGGCTCAAAGTCACGGACCGCGAGATCGTGACCTGAGCCGAAGTTGGCGCTCAACCGACTGAGCCACACAGACGCCCCCCAAGACTCTTTTTTAAGTTTATTTATTTATTTTGAGAGAGAGAGAGAGAGAGAGAGAGAGAGAGAGAGAGAGAAGGAGCAGAGAGAGGAGAGAGAGAATCCCAAGTTAGCTCCACAGTGTCAGCACAGAGCCTGAACTGGGGCTTGAACCCATGAACTGTGAGATCAAGACCTGAGCTGAAATCAAGAGTCAGATGCTCAACCAACTGAGCCACCCAGGTGCCCCTGATTTTAAGACTCTTAAAGGCAAACATAAGTTTTGCTTGTCTTGTGTTCTCCTTCCATACCAAAGTCAGTTTGAACATGGGTGGTAGGTAGCCTAATATTTTTAGAAAAAATTAGTCTGAATCCTCTTAGGGCATAATAATTGTACTTAAAGAATTTGAAGGGGTTTCACTTTACTGAAATGTGGATTCTTTTAAGTTAATTAGATTCTTGGGATGTTTTGAGAAGGCTGGATCACATTTGCAGGCGTTGGGTTATCTGGTGGGTACTAGAAATGCAGCAGATGATTTTTCAGTATTTGATTCTCAATGTGCAGAGAAGGTTTGTGTGTGCAACAAAGAAGCATTTCAGAAGTGGAAATTTGTTTGATGCCAGTGGGGGTGAGAAGTGTTAGGTAAAGGAATTATAATAAGCTTTCTTTTTTGGGAGAGAAGAAAAATAAAGATGGCTAGAGATCCACAGAGGAAAAGAGAAATATGTCACTCTATAAAAAGTCAAAGATCTCTTTCTATTCTTATCAGGGTGAATAGATGATTCTGAAGCTGAAAATCAGAGGCTATAACCTGTGACTACAGGGTTATTTTATTTTTTAGCTTTACTGGAATTTAAATGAGCCCAGAACTTAAAAGTTTTAAATTTAACCTTATGTGATATTTAGATTTAAGAATTTCCATGGTATTATACACACCCACACAATTCACACCATAAGACATTTATATTGATAAATGCATTGGATTATATACATCCATTCATACAAATGCATTCATATAAATATATGCATATGTTGAGAAGAATTTTTAACAAATGCCTAAAGATCATTGTATTTAAAAACTTAACAAAATGCAAATTCCATCAGTGTGACTCAGTAGTATTGTATTTCTCTGTGATTCCCGGAAACTCACTCAAAGGTCATGGGGACTGAAAGTCAGATAATTCTGCTTCGTGGGTTTCAGGTCACATCGGGATATAACATCAGTTCACGCAGACAGAGACTGGATCTTCTTCAAAGATGTCCATCCTCAAGGTTCTTCTGCACAAGCAAGGCTAGTCATTCTTCCCTGTCTTTAGTCCCATCGTATTCAACCTGTCTTTGTCTTCTTTCCAAGAGCCTGCTTCAAAACTGGGAGCAAGACTTTGATGGCCTATGTAAGTGCATGTGTCCTGTGCTCAAATTCTGCTTCTCCATTACTTTCATTTCTTTCTCTTATAGACCCTCGTGTGACAAGCGAGGTTAATCATAGTAACTATTTTGGGGTTGTTATGAATTAATGAGTATTAGTGCTTAGAACAGTACTTATCATTCAATGAATGTTAACTCCTGCTAATATGTCCCCAACACCAGTACTCTTTACCACAGATAATTGGACCAGGAGTGGCTAGCTCCCTGGGAATATGAAATTGCCATGCAGTGTAGCAGGGCCAATTAGCAGAGAGCTTCTAGACCCGATTTATAAAAATCAGAGCAGGGATCCCCATGCTTGAGTCAGGAAACACTGATAAGCAAGCAGAGAAAGCTTTGTTTGAGGGGAGCTTAATAGATGTAAGGTATTGTGCAGAACACGTTACAGGTGTTAATTCATTTAATCCTCGAAACAACTTCTATGAGGTAGATACTGTTACCACACACCATCCTACAGAAGAGAAACTTGAGGCATGGAATGGTTAGGATGCAAACCCCAGCTCCAGAGTCTGCTCTCCTGTTGGTGAATACACTGATGTTGATTGAGGAAGAGGGTCAGAGAGGCAGCTAGGTGCATGAGTAGACGCAAAGGGGAGGTGAGAGCCTGTGCCTGGTGCCTATCTCCTAAAGGTCCAGTCCCTACTCATGGCTTCAGTGAGACACTCCCATAACACTTCAAGAAATGTTCTCCTTCTGTTGTCTCTAGTTTGAATATCTTGCTCTTATTTGCTGACTCATTACTCAGACTTCTTTCTGCTTAGTGGCGAATGGAGTCTGAAGTGACCAAAGGAGCCTCATACTTACTCACACAGCAGACTGCACCTCACAGTACTAAAGGCCCCTGTAGACTGTTAACCAGCCCTCCAACAGCAGAGGCTGGAGAAGGAGCTCAGGTCCGGATGCCAGTTCAAACTTCGGTTCAAGATCCGTCCAGCTCCAGAAGGGAACAAGAGGCACAGGTCATGGCTGAAAACAAGATGGAGTAGTTCCCTGCACTTCAGAGCTAAGGTTTACTGGAGAGCAGATGGTGACACACTGCAGTTGCTACGTCGCAATGTCACCTCAGATAATTTGCATTCTAGCTTTTTGGTTCTCCAAAATAATCTCTCAGTGCCAGCTTTCACTGTCGAAGTAAACGGGTAGCTTGAATTGGGCAGAAGATATTTTAAATTAGGGAATCAGTCATCTCCATGGTGATCCAAGTCACCAAAATAGGTCAGAACCAGACTCTGTTGAAAAAAAAAATCTCTGGGAAGTGCAGGGAAAAGGAGAGAAGCAGCTGTGATGTCCCGAAAAGAAAGAAGTAGCCTATTTGTTTTTCATATGAACTGTGATTCACTGAAAGTTTTAAAGGGTTGAAAACATTACTTCCAGTGACCTGACTGCCTCGCAGTGGTGACACATGTCATTTGAAGAAATGCCAGGAGGGAAGAGGAGAAAACTGCATTTGACCTATCAAATATAGGTGGCTGTTGAAAGGAAGACACTGACACAAAGGTCCCCGAGTCCACACAGTTTTCTCTCATTGCCCCAATATTTTACTTCATTTCTTCACCTCATTTCTCTAAGCTTTGCTCATGTCCTGGATGCACTGAAAAGCGCCAAACTCCAGGCCTGCTGGCAATGAGCTGTGCTTCATTCTTCATGTATGAACTCAGTTTCGGAATGAATCTCTCCCAGCGGAAAGAAATGGTGGAAAATTGTACAGCTCAGTTCGTGTACAGATGAAGAGAGACGGGCTCAGTGAGTTTGAAATAACAAGATGGATTTTCCCTTGCTAGGCGATTTAAAAAAAAAGATGAAATTCATGACCACAGTAAATGTTGAGCACCATTTTTCACTCTGTGTCTCATCCCTTTTGTGAGCAAAACTAAGTGGGAGAATTATAAAAACATCAACATGGACAAATCCAGGCTGTTTAAGCTATCTGTTATTGTTACCTGCCACAATGTGAGCAAGCATTTTTATTTTTATACCTGCCATACTTTATGTCCCATGCTCGTTCCCCGAGGTTTCAAGTTCCCAGATCCCTCTGCTCATTAGTCTCTCATTTTCATTTTGCCTTTCTTTGGATTCGGTTGCATTTGAGAATGGAATCAGAAGACAGAAGTCAGGACAGAGGGAAGAATTGGGGTGTGTTGGAGGATGTGTGGAAAGAAAACGGGCCTATAATCTGGAGAAGAAGGACTTAATGGATGGACGTCATAGGTGTGTGACCTGTGTAGTCACCTGGAGCCTTATCCTTAGAAGGGACCCACTCTTGGCTTAATGCTGTGCCATCACCATCTTGTGCAAGGATCCTCACATTTTCATTTTGCACTGGGCCACACAACTTATGTGGCTGGTTCTGAGAGCCGATAGGAAAGGAATTCCCCCAGGAGATAGATATCTGAGGAACAATAGGGAAATAGCAAGTAGTAAGGTTTCATAGAAGATCATGGAGAACAGGGTTGACATGTGAGTTCACATCATCAGAACTGAGCTCCCTCCTTCAAGGAGAAAAAATGAAGGCAAGAAGCAAGCAAACCAGAACAGTGTACATGGTCTGATTGTTGCAGCCCTGGAAGCCGCCACTCCTCTCTTCCTCCTCCCCCCAACATACCAACACCCTCAATTCCATGTACAAAATTAAATTCCCTAGGTTTAAGATTTTTCCTGCTCTCAGAAAAAAAAAGTGCGTATGTAATTAATCATAGTAGTCATCTACATTTATTCTGTCAGGAATGAACTATTTATTGTGTATCTCCCATGGTAAGTCATTCTTCTAGATACTATGGTTAGAATAGTGAGTAAGGCGTACAGAAACCTTGCACTCAGGGAGATTACATTCAAGTGAGGAGACAGAAAATAAAACATGTAAATAAATGCATAAAAATGATAATATGTGATACTGGTAAGTGTGCTACAGATAAAATGGTCAGCAAAGACTGGGCGGGTGGCTTTAGGGTGGTCTGGGCTGGCCCCTCTGAAGAGATGGCATGCAAATTGGCAGCCAAGTGAATAGAAGGTAAGTCTGCAAAGATCTGGAGAAATAACTCTCCAGGAAGAGGAAGCAACATGTGTGAAGGCTCTGAGATGAGAACTAGCTTGCTGTGTTGAGGGACAGAGAGAGAAGGCCTGTGTGGCTGAAAGCTAGGGCATGATGGAGAGAATGAAGAAACGTGAGGCCAAAAAGTCAGTAGAGGTGAGATCACTTTCTAGTCCAGAGGAGGAATTTAGATTTTACTCAAAAATAAACGAAACCATCAGAGAATTTTATGGTAGGGGAGTGACATGATCCAATTTACATCTTTCTGTGTAGAGGATGGTCTGTAGGGGGTATACTAGCAAGAATGGAGGTGGAAGATGACAGGGGTCTTGGGAGTGACCCAGGGGAGAGAGCGGCAGATGCAATAGAGTAGGGAAGCCTAGAGGTATAAGCAGCATTAGGATTCAGGATAGATCCTGGAGAAGAACTGATAGCTTCCTGATGAATTTAATGTAGGATGTTAGGGGAAAAAAGAAAACACGGGCAGCTCCTATGTCGTTGGTGTGAGTGACTGGTTAGACTGCAGCCCCATTACTAAGTACAGAAAGGATGCAAAGAGGAGGGTTTTGCTGTGTTGAGGTGGGAGTTGAGAACAGGAGTTGTATTCAGGTAGAGGTGTTGTGTATGCTGATAGATGAGACCCATCAGGAGAGAAGATATCTAGCCAACAAATAGGTGAATTATCAACATAGAAGTGGTTTTTTATTTCATAGGGGAGGATGAGGATTACCTCAAGGAGGGATTGTAAGCAAAGATAGTAAGAGGGCTCCAAGATTAGAGGTTTAATTTTATCATAGGGAAAACAACCAGGAGAGGGGATGTCACAGAACCAGAGATGGAAACATTTTTGAAAGGAGGGGAACAACTGACCGGCTGTATAGACATCGAAGAGAATTCAAGGCGGAACAGAAAAACAGACCATTGAATTTGGCGAGATGAATATAACAGTGACCTTGATCGGGACTATTTTTGTACAGTGGGGTTAGAGTGGGGGAAAAATGCCCAATCAGAGTGGATAGCAAAGAATGAGAAGTGCAGATGGGCTTGCAGACAGTTAGTTTGGACAGCTCTTATGTGACTTAAGAGAATAAGAGAATAGATGGGAAGGGAAGGGAAGAAGGGGGAAGAGAGAAAAGAGAAACAGTATTAGATAGAAGGACAAGAGGCCAAAGAAGATTCATTAAAAAACCTTTTAAAATATTTATTATTTTAAGGCACATTTGTACAGTAGACAGGAAGAAATGGACAATGCAGATATACTAGGTACAACTGAAATTCTCTTAACCTCCATTTCCTCCACTTGACTTGAGAATGCATTAATTGTCCTCTCTTTTTTCTTTTTCCTTCTTCCCTTCCTTCCTTCCTTCCTTCCCTCCCTCCCTCCCTCCCTCCTTCCCTCCTGTCTTTTTCTTTCTTTCTTTCTTTCTTTCTTTCTTTCTTTCTTTCTTTCTTTCTTTCTTTCTTTCTTTCCTTCCTTCCTTCCTTCCTTCCTTCCTTCCTTCCTTCCTTCCTTCCTTCTTTTTCTTCTGTTAAAGTAATGGTACCTGTGGCTGGTATTTCATACTCTGAAACTCCATGAACTACTGTGTTCATTAGTTTGATCTCCTGTTTACAAAGAGGCAATTGTGTCCATCCTTGAACTTGCCTATGCCTAATGTATAGACTGAATTGTATTCCACAACCCAAGTTCCTATGTTGAAGTCCTAAGCTCTAATATGACTGTATTTGTAGGTAGGGCCTTTAAGAAGATGATTAATGTTAAATAAGGTCATAAGGGTAAGGCCCTAATCCAGTAGAACTGTTGTCCTTCTAAGAAGAGGAAGAAACACCCAGAGCATGCACACAGAAAACAACAACAACAACAACAACAACAACAACAACTATATGCTGGAGGTGGCCAACTACAAGCCAGGGAGAAGCCTCAAGGGAAACCAAACCTGCTCACACCCTGACCTTGGACTTCCAGCCTCCATAACTGTGAGAAATAAATTTCTGTTGTTTAAGCCACCCCATCTGGGGTATTTCGTTGTGGCAGCTCTAGTAGACTAATACAGCCTATTCATTACTGTAATTATGTAATTTAATGAAATATTACATAAAATGAAGAAATCATGCAAAAACTTGTTTTTATGAAAAATTAGCTGAATGCTTTGGAAAGACTTTTTAGCAAGTTGCTAAAAAAGGTGCTGTTCCATTGTTATGGGCAAGGCAACTATAAAAGATTGGGAGAATTTGTAAAACTAGGACAGTGACCTCACATCATCTTTAAATATCTTTCAGTTCTCACTGTACTTTAAAAAACCAAGACTAGAATTTGCAGAAGATACAGTGTATGCAAAAGGTGAGCCAGAAATGCAATCTTTGTCCTGCAGAAGATTGGCAAATGAATGAATATGTTAGTTAGAATTATCTTAATGATGCCTGGGTTTAATTAGCATTTTAAATTTATGGATCAAGTATGGTTCTCAATTGTGTCAGATAAGAAGACATTTGCCTTCAACTATACTTCACCTAAAACAGAAAAAAAGACATTTGCCTTAAAGTACTTGAGAAGGTGAGATGGGATGGGATCCAGGGCATAATGGAGGTTTCTCTTTGATGGGAGCAGGGACACTACCTCCATTTTCACAGGCAGGGATATAGAACGTATGATGTAAGCAGGTTGGCAGAACTGATAGTCGGAAAATGAGATTGTTCTGATCTTACTGCTCCTTTTCCCCTACAAAGTCTGAGGCAAAGTCATCAACAGAAATAGGGAAAAGAGTGTGTGATTTGAGGGGAAAAAAAGTATGAAATAACTGTCTTGAGTGGAAAAGTTAATTTTACTAGAGAGGTTTCTATAATCGTCTTGCAATATTGAATGCCTATCTGAGATTTGTGATTATAAATTTGAAGTGAGTCCAGTTGGTGTAATTACCTAGTTTTGTCTAGTAAAATTTATTCATATAGGGGTCAATGAGTATAATTATGGTTGATGTTTTCCAGGCAAGCACAATAGAAAGAGAGTGAGGTAAAAAATGTTGGGTGTTTTAAAGGAGATTATTTTTGTGGTGGTTCATGAGATTTGGACTGTATAAAGAGGACAGTGAGGATATAAAGGTGTGACAATTGGTAAAAATAATAGTAGTTGTAATGTGATAGAGAACTGACACCTTTTCTAGTCACAAAAATCTAGGAAGTGACCATGTGAATGATAATCTGAGGTGAGGTGGGGAAACAATCATTTGAGCTAAGGAACTAAGACACCAAAATGGTAGATGGGCCAACATGTGGAGGCTAAAGCCACCAGTCATGATGGCAGAAGTAGTTCTGGAGGAAAGGAAAGTCAGGTGCCCAAGTCATTGAGGAATGAGGAAGAGGTATGAGAAATTCAGAATGTAACAGGAGTAGGGGCATCAAGTCCAAATGTTTTAGTGTGAATGACTTTTCAATACTGAGAGGAAATTTTGATTTGGCAAATGAGAGTGGAGCATGAGAGCCCAATAGTCCTAGGGAGTGTGAGAATGCCTCTTTGGACTGAGGAATAAGTCAGAATGCAAAGGCAGGGAGAGGAAGCATTGAGGTTAAACCTGTCCACATGTGGACCAGAAGACTGGCCCCTGTTAAGTCACGTGTACGTGGGCTTGTGTGCATACATACATGTGCACAAAAAGGCACTCTCTGTGGATGGCAGAACACAGGTGGTGGAACCAAGTAGTTCACTGGACAGCCCACTCTTACGTCCCATCTCTAGAACATCTGCCTCAAAGCTTTGGTATATACATTCTCTTGAGTTGTTGATTCTAAGAGTAGAAAGGAACAGCCATGTTTGGCTGCCAAAAGCTGGGCACTGGAGGGCTTCAGAGTCTGAGCCTAGCTTGTGGTCTTCATCTATAAGACCTTTCTTTGCCTTCAGCCTCTTCCTATGGTGCCAAGGTGCATCTGTGTCAGCCCATATTCATAAAATAAGAAGAAACGTGATGCTCTTAAAGCAAGATGTGGTCACTGACTGGGAGTCTTCAACCAGAAAATTAGAGCCCACAGTAAAAGATCTGAGGTAAGCAAAGGGACAGGGTCTCTGGGTTACATTTAGTTTGAAATCTACCCAAGGCAAAGGACAATGCTGAGAGAAGTGTGTAATTATAAATATACAAAGAAAAATTGAAGTAGAAGCCTTATAGACTCTAGGCAAGTTGGTCAATAATTCACTTTGGAGAAACTGCCTAAAGTTCAGTGTAGAACAGTTTGGGTAATACAGTTTGTGTGTTTGCCAACTTGGCTCTTTTACCAATTCTATTTGAACTGTTAGATATCATCTTGTCAGCGAAAGTGCTGGTGACTGGCAAAAGTGACATACCAGGTTAGCTTTCCTCAGGAAAATGATCCACAAGATTGTTATGTCTACTATATTCTGGAATGATTGTTTGGGATGAGCTTCTCTAGTACATGAACTGCTAATCACCTCAGTCCATTTATTAAGAGTTCTCAAATTAGGTGACACAGAGACAAAACAACTGGTTTAGTTTCACATTTTACTCTACATTCGTAGCAATATGGAGGGCCAGAATATGTTCAGCTGCTTGGATGGATTGGAAATACAGTGTCAACATACAAGTTCCCAACATTGACTTCTCATCTATCAGTTGAGTGGTTGAGCTAGAAATTCTTTAAAATCCTATCCATCCCCCAAATTCTAGGATTCTGATTTATTGCAATTCCATGGCACAAATTTACACATTCTTACAAATCAAAGGGGAGGAGAGATAGTTTAGTGAGTGTAACTTTAAGGAGAGAATGAAGAAGGCATGTGTATGGCATTAGTGGAGTATGAAATGGGGTCTTTGAAGAAGACAGATCCAGTGTCATAAGGTTATTGCCATCAAATGAGATATTGTGTACAGAAACTGAGGCTTAGAAAGAATATGTGACTTCTGTTGATAACTAGCTGGAACGAAACTCAAATTCAGGTTGTTTGCTGGGGCGAAGGCAGAATCCACTCTAGCTGAGTTTCGATAATAAAGTAATTTATTTAGGACTTCTAGCTAACACGCAGTCATGGAGATAACACAGAAAGGAAAATGTCTTGTGGAAACTTCTGACTTCGGCAGTAGACTCCTCACCGTTGAGCGCGTGGGTCCTACCTAGAGCCTCATCTACTGTCCCTGAAGGAATTCCTCTGTGCCTGCATCTTTGTGTCCCTAACTTTCTTTTCTTAAAACTTTTTTTTAACATTTATTCATTTTTGAAAGGCAGAGAGAGACAGAGTGCAAATGGGGGAGGGGCAGAGAGAGAGGGAGACACAGAAACAGAAGCAGGCTCCAGGCTCTGAGCTGTCAGCACAAAGCCCAACGCGGGCTTAACTCACGCCCCACGAGATCATGACCTGAGCCAAGGTCGGCCGCTTAACCGACTGAGCCACCCAGGCACCCCTGTGTCCCTAACTTTCAATTCAAGTTGTATGTGCGAGCATCTGAGTGACAAAGCCTAGGTCACTTGCCTGAGGTCCCACTGCAGGAGATATTTTGAAAATGAATTCCCAGTGTCTGTCTTGAAGAGGTACAGACTCAAAGGTGGGGAATTCTTCAAAAATAGAACATTCAAAGAGTGCTGGAATCCCCCAAATAATAACAGATTTCTCCTCAATACAGGACTTTGCATTGATGAAGCTGACAAATTACAAATAACATTCATATTACTTTCATTTGGTTCTTTGGAAAAGGGAGAGAATAGTGAGAATGAAGGACAGTAGCCTCCTTCGTTCCAAAAGGAGAAGCCATTTTTTAAGTGTGGAAACTTTACAGAGGTTAAGAACTAGACAAAAAAATCCTCCAGGTGATGAAGGCAGAGTCATACATAAAATAAACCTCTGGGTCAAAAGTCCTTGATTTATCGTCATTGATAAATGAAGTCCTTGATTTATCGTCACTGATTTATGATCCTCTTGTTATTTAGGGTGGTTTTGCTATTGATTTTTTACAAAGAACCTCTGGGTCAAAGGTCCTTGATTTGTCGTCACTGGTATTCTCTTAGGATGATATTTGCTACTGATTATTTACCAAGACAATTTGCATAGACGTTATTTACAAAGAATTTTTATTTACAAAGATTATTTACTTAGGATGGTATTTGCTCTTGATTATTCACAAATTAATTCTTTACAATTGACTATTGATTATTTAAACACTCTTTAATATGCATCACTATTGTATGAAATTTATAAATTGCAGAAAAATTTAGACATGAGACAAAAATTCACCTGAATTCTCACCACTCAGAGGTAACATCACTGCTAGCACACATTTTGAATCAGAAAAATAGTGATCTGTCTATATGCAGTGTTCCATTTCTTGTTCTTCCTCTTAACGTTATATCAAGGGCCATTCTCCATGTCATTGAAAATCTTCCAAAACATAACTGAAATGACTATATAATAATTTCATCACACATATCAAACATAAGTTACTTAAGTATATCTTAGTTGTTGGTCACTAGTCACTGGAGTTTTGCTACTATAAATAATGGTGATAAATATCATTTTACATAAATCATATGTAATATATAGATCGATATATCATATATTTTATATAATGTATATATGTATAAATAGGTGTGTGTGCATGTGTGTGTGTGTGTATAAAATAATCAATTATTTCCTCAAGCTGAAATCTTAGAAATGCAATTCTTGGGGTACCAAGTGTCTCAGTCAGTTGAGTGTCTGACTCTTGATTTTGGCCCAGGTCATGATCACAGCATTGTGGAAATGAGCCTTGCATCAGACTTTACACTGAGCATGGAGCCTACTAAGGATTCTCTCCTTCTTTCTCTCCCTCTCCCTCTCTCCCTCTCTCTCCCTCTATCTCTCCCTCTCTCTCTCTCTCTCCCCGCTTTTCCCTTGACCCTTCCCCACCCCTTTCTTTCTCTAAAATAAAAAAAAAAAATCCTAGGTCACATGGTATAAACTGATGGGCTGTGTGTAATTGCAACTATTTCTCTGAAACTGCTCCTATGGCTCCTATCAGCTTAGTTGTCCCTTGCAGATGACTTCCTTTTGTTTGTTTGTTTTTGCTTATTTTCACTTTTGAGTGTTTTTGTTGACTTTTTTTCTTTACCTAGGTAACTACCAATATTTGCTGAGATTTATCTAAACATGGACTTTATTTCATTTTATAGGGCAGTAGTTAGAAGGTTCTAGTCCTGACTTCGCCCTTTGCTTCTTTGACCTCAGGCAGGTTAGCTAATCTCTGTGTGAGTCAGTTGCCGTATCTGTAAAGTGGAGACCATAATTTTGTATGGTCATGAATTAATTAAATTTGATAGGGATAAACTGTTTAGACAAACACCTGACACAGTAGACGTTCAAGAAATCTTCATTATTACCATGATTCATTATTTTCTATGATGCCAATCCATTTTTCTCTCACCTCTGGAAGTTTTCCTTTACCCCCAATTATTTCTTACTCTGATGCAGTTGTTCTAGCTTGCTCCTTGGGAATCCCTACAATTCTCAGGTATCTCCGTTCTTTCTTTCTTCTCCCTACATGCCATCTTCTTTCTTTATCCTTTGATCTTTTTATATTTCTCCCCTGTATCCTCAGAGAGTATTTCTAAGTGCATCCTTCACATTAATGATTCAATTTTCTATACTGGCAAGCCTGATTTTACTCCCTCCAGTGAAGATTTTGATGATCTTATTACAATTTTGGTCTCTTTGCAATTCTTTTTATTTTTAATGATTATTTATTTTTGAGAGAGAGAGAGACAGAGAGACAGCACCAGTGGGGAAGGGACAGAGAGAGAGGGAGACACGGAATTTGAAGCAGGCCCCAGGCTCTGAGCTGTCAGCCCAGAGCCTAATGCCGAGCTGGAACTCACAAGCCATGAGGTCATGACCTGAGCTGAAGTCCAATACTTAATTGACTGAGCCTCTCAGGCGCCTTGTGATTTTTAATTATATTATACAGCTGCCTTTTAATCTCCATTCATTCTCCTGATAACTTTCTATTCCTATTTGCTTAGATCATGTCTTCTAATATCCTATTTATGATGTCACATGATATTAAAAAATTTTCTTTGGAGTTCTTTAGAAATAATTTTTAGAATTCTGTTCTTCTCAAACTTAAGGATTTTTTTTGTTTATTTATTTATTTATTTTGAGAGAGAGAGAGAGAGAGAGAGAGAGAGAGAATGAGCAGGGGAGGGGCAGAGAGAATGGGAGAGAGAATTGTAAGCAGTCTCCACACTGTCAGTGCAGAATCCAACAAGGGACTGATCTCAAAACTGTGAGATCATGACCTGAGTACCTGAGTGGATATCAAGAGTGGGATGCTTAACTGACTGAGCCAACCAGGCACCCCCCCATTCAGGATGACTTTTGCTTCCCATCGTTTTGCATTATTTTTTCAATGGACCCTTGGTGTGATTTAGGTTCTCTTTATTTATCCTCAGGCAAGAGGAGATCTTTTGGAACATAGTATTTGTTTATAGACAGATTTTATGGATCTCCCTTGTCCTGACCATCATCCCCTTGGTTTTGATGAAATTCTTTTCTAAATTCTTCTAACTTACAACTCATTGCTAGTTCAAATACCCATCATTTAGTATGGTCCTGTTATATGGGACTAACATTTTCTCATGCATATCGTGACTGGTTCTTTGATAGTATAAACTAATGCACTAGTTAAAAAACCACAATTGCTAGCATGCATTGTTCTTAGGTTTTTTCTAGGAACTATATTTCAGGATGCAATGTAACGAAGCCGGTCCAAAAGACTGCTTTCTAGCTGGTTGTTTTATGGAAGTTGTTTGCACATGGATATAGGAACATGGGAGCAAAGAGGATCTTCAAAAGTTGTAGCCCTGCATGAAAGGCTGACCAGTTTTCCATTTGGTAGAGATTTCCAGGTCTTTGAACAAGGTAGCAGACAGTGGTAGAAGGATAGTTCTTTCTGCCATCTTTCTCTAATTGAAGAGGCTGCTTCAAGAGGTAAAGTATGGATACAGATTTACATAACTGAATTTCCTAAACTAACTCCCTTGATCTTAGGTTTAGTGGAAAATCATCCTAGAGTTTGGGCATGGGTTTCCTTTCACTATTAGCCTTCACTGTGGCTGGTTTTCTTTTCTTTTCTTTTTTTTTTTTTTTTCTGTCTTTTTAGGTACCAAAGTGGAGACTCAGGATAAGCTGCATTAAGGATTGCTGGCTATATACATCTTTTATAAGTGGAAGTCCCACCTTTTTATCTTTAAAATGTTCAGTTTAAATATGTTCCCTAAGTGACAAGCACCTTGTGCAGCAACATCCCCCTAGCTCTTGGTTTCACCTCTTTGCTACCTCATGATCACATTTACCTCTATCTCCTACTTATCTCTATGTCTGTCGTCTCTTTCCCCTCCAACTGTGAGTTCCTTAAGTGCAACAACCTTGCCTGGGTCATCTGTATATCTGTTGGCCTGCCTTACAGAGAATGATGCTCTGGAAATCTCTGGTGAGCTCAGTGATGTGATGGAACCTCACTACTTTTGTTTTCTCACTGAAGGATAGATACAGTGATAGCATTTATAGATCACTGACTTAAGGAATAGTTAAACTAAGGCCAGTGAAGGACAATTTGCAAATGGGAAAAGTATGTACAAATGTTAGTTTCTTTTCTTACTAAGTACCATTTTCATCCTAATTGAAAAATAATCCTTGTTTTAACTGTGTTTTTTCTACTTATAGTCATTGATTCATTCACACACACACACACACACACACACACACACACACACACACACAGCTACCATCCCTTGCAGTGAGGTAGGTTATAAGGAATATATAAAAATTAGGAGAAAGACTCTAAAAAGCTGTTCATCCTCTACTTTGGTATCTATTGGACATCTCAACTTCACATATTCAAAACTGAACCCCTGATCCCTGCCCTAAAATCACCCCCTCCCCACTTCCCAGCCTCATTCTTTCCATCTCACTTGATATCAACTTTATCCTTCCAAGTATCCAGAACAAAACCTTTGGAATCAAATTTGACTTCTCTTTATCTCTCATATTCCACATCTCTAGCCTTTCAGAGAATCTTCTTAGCTCTGTCTTCAAAATATGTTGAGAGTCAGAATCCATCTTTCCATATCCAGTGCTGCTACTCTGTTCTAAGATGGACTGAGTTGTGTCCCCCTCCCCCCCGCAAAAAATGATAAACTTAAATTCTAAGCCTTGAACCTGTGAATGTGACCTTATTGTGATGGGATCTGTGCAGACATCTTCAAGCTAAGATGAAGTCATACTGGATAGAGTAGGTCCTAAATCTCATGACTGGTGTCTTTATAAGAGAAAGGAGAGGGAAATATGGATAGAGTGACACAGAGACACAGGGAGAAGACAACCGTATAATGGTGGAGGCAGTGATTGCAGTGATGTGTGGAGCCACTAGAAGCTGAAAGAGGCAAGGAAGGAAGGACATGGCTTACCAATACCTTCATTTCAGAATTACAGCCTCCAGAACTGTGAGAAGATACATTTCTGTTGTTTTCAGACATGAAGCCAATAATGATTTGTTATGGCAGCCCCAGGAAACTAATACAGCCACTCTCATGCTGTGCTTGTATGAGTGCAATAGCTTCCCTCACTAGACTCTCTGTTTCCATCTGTATTATTATTATTATTATTATTATTATTATTATTATTACTATTATTATTTTGAGAGAGCACACACGTGTGAGGCAAGGACAGAGGGAGAGAGACAATCCCAAGCAGGCTCCCAAGCCCAGTGCAGACCCACACAAGGCTTGATCCCATGACCATGAGATCATGACCTGAGCTGAAATCAAGAGTCAGATGCTCAAGCGACTGAGCCACCCAGGTGCCCTTCCACCTGAATTCTTAAGTATATTCTCAATACAGTAGACAGATGATCCTTTCCAAAAACTGAGATCATGTCCCTTTTCAAACCCTCCAATTACTTCTTAGAGCAAAACCCAGTTCTTGCAGTGGTCTTGGAGATTCTACAGCATCTGCCATTTCCTCCAGGTAGCTCCCTCTCCTCTCCCTCATTCACTCTGTTCCAGTCACCTGGCTTCCTGCCTCCTTGTTTCAAACACCCCACTGCTCTGCTTCAGGTCGTTTGCACTTGCTTTTCCTTTGGTCCTGAAGTGATACTCTAATATTTAAGCACTATGCTCAGGCATAAAACAGTAGAATGAATATGGGCCTGAGGGCTGGAGCTGAGGTCTGGGGGCCCTCTGCTGTGTGAGGAGTCCATCCCTTAGTTGTCTGCTGCCTTGGGTGATGATTATACCAAACAATACAGATATATTTCAGGATTTTAGCAACATATTTGGCCTTATAAACCTTCCTGGATAAATGTCATCTTTGGTTCTGCTATATTTTCTCCTTTTCTAGAAGCCTACAAGAGTTTAACCTCTTACTTTCTTCCGATCTTTGCCCTAATGTCACCTTGTCTGTGAGTCCTGCTCCAACCCCCTATTTTAAATTGTACCTCTGTACTCCTCTACTTTCCATTCCTCTTTGGAACTTACTGCCATCTGACACACACACACACACACACACACACACACTGCTTATATATCTTATTTATTACCATTTTGTGCAATAGAGTGTAAGCTGCGTCAGGACAGGGTTTCTTTTGTTTTGTTTACTCTGCTTTTATTTCTTTTATTTTCTTTCTTTTTTTCCCCCTCTTTTATCCCCCGCTGTGTTCCCAGCCTCTACAACAGTGCCTGGCACATTGTCGACACTCAGTGAATATTTTTTAAACACATGAACAAATGCTTTCAAATAGCTTATGGTGTGGCGGTGTATACATCTGTGAAAACAGTCAAGGTCCCAAGTGGTCCACATGCTATAGGAACTGTCATTTTCAGTACTCTCATCTGGAATGCTGAAGCCCAAGCCAAGAGAAGATGCTTCCCCTCCTACGTTCCCATGTCCCCCAACTCCGGAGAGCCATTTGAGCATGATGGACCCAGGATGGGTCCTCACCAGCAGTTCTCTTCATTGTTATAATTGTGATGAAAAAGGCTTTTGTGGCAGAATCCCAGCATCCTCCTTCACGGCAAAACAGTTTTATTTCTATTTTGTCAGGTAAAGTATCATTAACAATTTGCCCTGTTTTGACAGCATGGGGCTATAATTAGTTTCTACAGGAAAATGCACCAATTAACACAGTGTTTGCTTCTTGGCATGAATCTAAATGGAGACTGGAGGAAGCTAAGTGAGAAAATGTTAAAAGAGTTTCATTGATATTAGCAAGAAATCCACCAGCCTGTGGATTAAAAATGCGGTGCGATAGCTTAGTTACCTCTTTCCTCAAGTCCCCCAGGGTATTTTATTTATGCCCTTCTAAGCTGTGATCTCTTTCGTCTCTGAAATTCTTTCATGTTTATATTACCACTCCTAACACTCAGAAAGAAGTGCTAGTGTTTTGTTATCTTTGGTACATTGTCCAGATATGTTAAAAAGATTTTGGAATTCTGAGAGAGAGAGAGAGAGAGAGAGAGAGAGAGAGAGAGAGAGAGAGAGATATCTAGGATCTGTTTAAATGAAAAGATTATTCTGATGAGCAATGTACATGGTATCTTTCGTGTAATACAAGTGGGAAAAAAAGGATATATACTTCTATTTGCTTATACTTGTATGAAGCAGCACTGGAAGGTAACAAAAAACTATTAATGAAACGGTTATTTGCACAACTAAGAGAGAACAGGGAGAATGGGGATGGTATATGAATGGGGTTCTCTGTGTATACACTTTTTATATCATTTTGATATCTGGAACAGATAAGCATACCCTCTAGTCAATGTTTTGGCTGCTGTTTTACACAAGACTATGGTGTTATACGTCTGCAGAACCTAATACCATGCCGGTAACACCAACTGCCCAATAAATGAGGTTAATCGCCAGTGGAACAGTAGGGCAGGTATCTTAGTAACCCAGACCCAGGCTGGCTGTTCTATGTTCCTGTGAGCATGCTTCCACAAAAGAAGAAATTGTGTTTGTTGAGATGATCTTTTCTCAGCTTCCTCTCATGCTGAATCTCCCTTTTGCTTCAGTTGTCTATAGAATTTGAGAAAAGATAAAACTTTAGTACTATGTTCTCCCTCCTATAAAAATAAATAGCAGGTATTTCACAGTTCATACGGCCCTTTTATAAAATTTTCTGTTTGAACAGTTGCTTGTGGAGCCCAACCTTTCTTCCCCTAGTCTCAGCAGTGGGATGTCATTGGTGATTTGGGCCAACCTTTAAGGAAAAGTGCAACAAAGCATAATTGTTAAATGGTTGGATTCCGAATCAAGAAGACCCTGATTAGAATGCAAGAGTTACCACATATTTGCTGTGTTAGCTTGTACAAGTTACTTATATTTTCTGAACATTTGTATACTTATCTATAAACTAGGCATAATGATTCCTACCTATTAGTATTGTTGTGAAAGGTAAGAGAAGTCAAATGTATAGCATTATGTCTCATACATATGAGTATCCAATAAATTTTGGAATGACTTGTAATTATTTACAGGTATTTATTTCCATTGCATCTGGGATGTTTACACTCCTCTTCCCACCACCCCAAATATCTCTTGCCCCTTGGCACAATGGTAATTAGGGCATTAAAGATACATTTCTTTGAGTTAAGTGTATGTTCTTCCCATGTGTTCTCATTAACAATGCAAATTTACCTAATTTATCTTAACTTTGATATTTTTTTCCAGGATGAATAACTAAGAGCAGGTAACAAGTGGAAGGGAAACTGGAGGGAGTCAGGAAGAATAATTTCAGAGGATGAACTTCTCCTCAAGAATAATGGCCCAAGGAGGCAGAGCTGTGGGAGTGAAGGGAACCTGCGTAGCCAGGAGAACAGGAAGATTGGGAGGCACTGGAAGCAGCAATGAAAGCTAAGAGGAGGGCAGGAACAGGGGCTGGAGGGCCTGAGAGAGTCCTGCTCTCCAGATCTGCCAGGCTACTCCACAAGCACTATACTGTGAATGTGTCAGCTCAGACCCTTGGCACATACATCTGCCTATTGGAGCATCTCCTGAGCTTGGGTCCTGCCCATGGATCCAAGTGGATGTTACAGCGAGACTGTGTACTGTATGGCTCCCTTTCATCTCATAAATTACATTCAGGCTTGGAGCATGAGTGTGATGTAACAAATGAGACTAGTTGCCTTGGTAGGATGGATTGGAGCAAAATGAGATTAAAAGCAGAAACAAGGATTGGCAAGTGATGTCCTAATCTAGGACATTCACTGCCAATGCAGTGGGGCAGACCAGGTAGAGGATGATGTCTTTGCCTCTTCCCCTAGGAATACGCACAGCTGGGGCCATGTTTCTATATGACCACCAAGTCTGCATTCCAATACTGATTCATTTTTGTCATCATCTTTAAAAAAATTTTTAACATTTATTTAATTTTGAGAGACAGAGTGAGAGCAGGGGAGGGGCAGAGAGAGGGGGAGACACAGAATCTGAAGCAGGCTTCAGGCTCTGAGCTGTCAGCACAGAGCCAACACGGGGCTCAAACCCACAAACTGTGGGATCATGATCTGAGGTGAAGTCGGACTCCTAACCAACTGAGCCACCCAGGTGCCCCATTTTTGTCATCATGTTAAGAATTTCCACATAATAGTCATCTTGGTCTAGAAGTTGTTTCATTTTGATATTTAGGCTTGGTGGCTATATCCACAATTTAGCACACTTAATTCAGATAGGATCACATTAGACAAGCAAGTGTCTCCCTTCCTGAACCAGCAGGTGTCAGTATTGATCAATTGGAAAGAAACATGGTAGCCTCCCCATAAGTGTGGATCCACTTGTGATTACGAAATAAGTGCGTTTGGCATTTTAGATTTAAGAGTTACTCCTTTGAACCCACCTGCTTTCAATCTTTAAGAGTTACTCCTTTGAACCCACCTGCTTTCCTGATTGACAGCTGTGTTCTCAAAAGAACGCATACTTCTTCAGCCCTATCTGTAAGTGCAAGGCAAGGAGGTATGGAGTTGAAGAGATGGTCCTTATCATTCCACTTTCTAGTACCAATGCTCTGAGAGTCCTTGCTAGCCTTATTTTCTATATTCTTTCTTTCTGTTTATAACTAACTGTAACCAATTCCTCATAACTCACTAAATGCATCTTACTTGGTAGATTTTAGCTCCAGGATGGCTTCCCTTCTTCAGTTTATTCCTCAGATATTAAACTTCTTTTGAGAGAAGTCTATGCTGGAAATAACAGGAGAGTGAATCCTATAGTGCACTTCAAAATAAAAATATCAACTTGGGGAGAGTTGTTTTTGAGTATGTGTCATTCAAGCACTGTTCTCTCCTCCAACACAAAACTTAACATAAGACATTTTGGTAGATGGGTCCATGCATATACTTTTTCTCCACAAATACATACTCAATTATTATATATGAACCCCTGGGCTTCCTGCTTGAAGCCTACCCCAACTTCCTTCTCCTCTAGAGAATTAATTATCTCATATAAGTTTCCTCCATCCTTAATATTTATTTTCTCTCAATATTTCTCTTGCTTAGTTTGTTATATGTATATTTCTATACTGCTGGACTGTGACTTCTCGATTTTTTAAAGAAAAACAAATATATTAGATATTATCTACCCAGACACTCTCTTCATTTCACATGTGTGTTATGACAATAGCTAGCATTAGTTGATTCACTTTTGTGAAACACTTAGACTAATGCCCTACATTACTCCATAAATATTTGGATGTCAGGCATTTCAGTTATGTAAAACAAATATCCCCTTCTCTCCTCCCTTAGTGGGAAGCTCACAGACTGGTAGGGGGCATAAAATACCTAGTAGTAAGTCCTGTAGGAATAGTACATGCAAAGTACATTGGAAACTCGGAAAGAAAATGGCTCTGAGTAGTTGGTCATGGAAGGTTTGTGGAAAAAGTGTTTTTTAATCTAGAAACTTTTATGTAGAAAAGGGGTGGGGGAAGAGGGAAACAAAGATATTTGGGTTGAAGCAGACAGCAGATAAAGATATTTGGCATAGGAACAGGAAAGCCCAAATGTATTATGCGTGTTGTTCAGTTGAGTGGAAACTTGAGTAAGTTAAAAAAAAAAGTGTGAAATATGACAAGAAAATAATTTAGGTCTTGAACACATTACATTTCGTGTGGACAGAGATATCGAGTTTGGATCCGAGAAATCAAATCTAAAGAATTAGGTATATGATATTCCATGTTTTAAGAAAGTGCAGTGTTATAATTTATTATTTTGAACCACACTGTATTATCACTTTTGGAATTCTTTGGGTGCTTCTAGTAACTCCTTTGTTTTTGTTTTTGTTTTTAATTTTTTTTAACGTTTATTTATTTTTGAGACAGAGAGAGGCAGAGCATGAACGGGGGAGGGTCAGAGAGAGGGAGACACAGAATTGGAAGCAGGTTCCAGGCTCTGGGCCATCATCAGCCCAGAGCCCGACGCGGGGCTCGAACTCACGGACCGTGAGATCGTGACGTGAGCTGAAGTCGGACGCTTAACTGACTGAGCCACCCAGGCGCCCATAACTTAACTCCTTTGAATAATCATTGATATTCAATGATTCATTGATATTCAATGATATTCAATTTACAATGCCAGGTAAAGTAAAAAAAACTTTTCTTTTAAATCCATGCATTCCCAAACATTGGGCAGCAAGAATTTCAGATAGAAGGAAGAACAAGTGCAAATACTTTACATATGCTTGAGAAACAGATTAAAAAGGAAG
This sequence comes from Leopardus geoffroyi, assembly GCF_018350155.1. Taxonomy (NCBI): domain Eukaryota; kingdom Metazoa; phylum Chordata; class Mammalia; order Carnivora; family Felidae; genus Leopardus; species Leopardus geoffroyi. The sequence continues at coordinate 119,504,534 of NC_059326.1, read as the reverse complement.
TTATTGATAGGAGTTGGAGACTTACACTTGGAAATGGGAAGGAAACAGGAAGTACAGTAGTCATTTTCTCGCAGGGAATAATGGTCTGGCCGGGAGGCCAGCACCTGCAGTTTGGGGAGGGAGCATCTGATTGTCTGGGTTCTGGTCAGCTGTCTGTCTTTGGCCTGAGCCAGAGTAATGAGCAGAATGGTCCATGAGAGGGGGCTTCCAGGGCCTCTTGGGAGCATCTTCTGTCAGTGGCAGGCCTGTAGATATACCGTTTCACCAGAACAGTGCCCGGTGGAGAATAGTTAAATACCGCAATAGAGACTAGAGCATTGTGAGGAATAGGGAGGAGTGGCTGAGTGGCCTGAAAGGAACAAATACTCACTTCAAAGGGAGAAACATTGATGCTTTCAGCAAAAATAAGGTAGGTAGTGGAAAATCGTTTGTAGAGAGCAGTGGAGTTGAATGTGGTTTTTTTTTTTTTTTTCTGTTGTTGTTTGGTTTTTTGAAAGATGATATTACTCAGAACCACATAAAAAGATTCTTGACTCACCTGCTTGTCAGAACCCTCTCAGTCCCAGTGTATTCAAATTTCCACTGAGAGAAACATAAAGTATGTGTTTTAACTCATATACATTTGAAGAGTGAAGATAAAAATTTTCAAGATTAGAGAGGCTTTGAACAGCTGGAGTTTGGAAGAAATTCAGAAACAGTGAGAGTATTATAAAATCATAAACTTTGAGTGAATTGTGCAGAATGCCCATCCAGAAAGGAGACAGATGGTGCTAAATAAAAACCTGAGTACCTGATCATGTCAGCTATTTTCACTTCTACTACTCATGTGTGGAATGAGCAGGGTTTATAGGTATGGTGAATGATAAATGACCAAATATACCCTAAATTAACTTTTCTCACCTCCTTTTCAGGGTTCTATCACTCAGTCCAAACCAGACCTTTTATAAAATTACCTAAACATTCATGCCTACATTATAGCCATACTTTTACTCCCATCATTTTCTCTGTCAAAAACCTCCTCTTGCCCAAATGTCAGCTTCCCTATGGATTATTCTACAGTTGATCCCATTAGCTAGAAGCTATTTGTCCCTCTAAGTGCCCATAGAATTATAAATGCCCCTCTCATAAAGTCCTCACTACATTTTTTCTTCTTTTCTAGTTAACTTTTTAGCCCTTCCTCTTCTTGAGAATGAATAATAATTACCAGGAACAGGCTAATTGAAATCTATACTTATGAAATATTTACACATTTTATTAACCCTGTGAGTGCACATTTCTATAAGAGACAGTTTATCTCAGTAAACAGATGAGTCATTATCTCAGTCTGAAGCATCTTCATTTAGGCCAGTAATGACCTTACAAGTTTTCTATAAGAACCATGACATTGCATTGGGTTAAGTACCCATTGTGCTTCCCCAAAGCAAAGTGAGTTCCGTATATATTTTCATGTCTAATGAGTGAGAACTGATGGCAACTTTTAAATGACACTTTCTCCACCTTTGTAAAGATACACATGTATTCTGGACTGCAGCTTTCTGGGGTAGGGACCATGTCTCTATTAGTGCTATGCAACATTTGCACAGTACCTGCATGTAGTAGTGAACAGTGACTCGCCTCAGAACTGATAAATTAATAGTCCCTAGAGTCTCAGAAAAGGACTCTGCATTTATTATAGGATCACCAGCACCTTCATCTCTGAGTCACGACGCGGTTAGGTTCTAGTAGAAGGCCCAGTAGAATCCTATATTGGAGAAGAATACAGGAGAAATGGCCCAACCTTGTCTAAAGAGGTTGAATTTTTTCCAGTGTGTCTTTCTGGGGGAGTCTTTCAGACCTGCTGGGTTCATTTTTAGGGAAAGCTATAGCAGCCAATAGTGGTTGGCCAATCCAGCATGCCACTCATCTTGTTCAGTCTTAGACTCACCTGTACCTGTATTAATAGTTACCTCAGTGGTAGACGGCATATGTATAAGTGGCTCGTGGAGTTATTCACTCAGCTGACTCTGGTGAGCTATATTAGAAAGGGTATTTCATATTGAGAGCCAGAAGACATTACTGATATAGAAAACCACTTTATAGTACCTGGTCCTTCAAAAATCCCAATTCTCTCTAATGTGAATTTTGTGAAGGACAGTCAGTGATAGACCACCAGACAAAGGCCCCAGGCTCAGATTTTTCCTCTGTTTCTATGAACAACAACAGTAGGAGAATGGCATATTTACAACTAGTTGATTACAGTTCTGGAATCAGACCTGGGTTTGAACCCTGCCTCTGCCATCACTTACCTTGAAATACGAATGTATTTATGAGAATAATAGTAATAGTATCTTCTTCACTCTGTTGTCATACAATTTAAGTGAAATAAATCATATAAAATGTTTAGCATTGTTCTTGTGAAATGTTTAATAAGTGTTAGCTCTTGAAGTTGTAGTGCTACTAGTTCTCTGTTATTATTCTACAGTCATGGAAAACAACCTTTATAGTACATTCAGGTACTCAAAGCTTTACTTTATGGAAACTTTCATACATGCATCATCTCCCTTCCTTCCCTCTTTACTTCCTTCCTTCCTCCTTTGCTTCCTTCCTTCCTTCCCTCTTTACTTCCTTCCTTCCTTCCTTCCTTCTTCCCTCCCTCCCTCCCTCCCTTCCTTCCATCATGCCTCCCTCCCTCTCTTCCTTCTTTTCTTTCTTTCTTCCTGTCTTCCTCCTTTCCTTCCTTCTTTCTTTTCTTTCCTTCTTTATTTTTTCATTCAATGTTTATATATGGAATATCTGGCCAAGATCTGTACTAGGTGCTAGGGTTGCAATGATAAACTTAATATCTCTTCCTGAGGAGGACATGGACAATGGGAGAAGAGAGGTACATCAATGGCTATTATATATAACGCTATTGTGATTACAATAGTGGGTACACGGTGTATAATGTAGCATGAAAGATGCAATGAGTAACTAATAGGGATGGAGTGGTCATAGGTCAGGATAAATGGTCATTTACCAGGATGAATAAATGACAGGGAAGGCCATTTTAACCAAGGGAAAAAACCCAGGCATAAGGGTGTGATGGGTATGTTCCATTAATAACACAGTGAATTCAGAGGACCATTAGGACAAGAGGTTGGGGCCCTGGCACAGTTGACAAGTTTGGAATTTAGGGAACAGACATAGATTGCTACATGTTAGAATAATCTGGTGGGAGTGAGGAGAAAGAACTATTTAATTCCATGTATTTCTTATTAACAGATGTCTCCTCATTCAGTCGGCCATGATTCAATCACACCCATTCCTGAACCAGTGACTTGCAAGGGGAGTGAAAAAGGTGTTACTGGCTTAGACTAATCTCTAAGCCTCTCTTCACCCAGTCTCTCCTAAAGCACATGGTCACTTATGACTTGAACCAAGCTGGAATTTGCTCATAAGAAAGAAGGCCCGAAATAGCAGTTGGGCAGATGGCATTGTCTGCCATAAAAGTCAGATAAGTCTTAGTGACCAAATGCATGTTAGGGCTGATGAGTGAGAGATGACTCCCAGGCTCTGGCCCAGGCTTCTCAAATAATTCAAATAGTTAGCTATGTAACCATTGTTCAGTAGGCTTAGAATCAGAAAAGGGACTGTATTACAGTGCATTCATATAATCCTAAGGGATAAAGAAAGACCTTAAAATGTGAGTTTATCTTAACTGCTCCATGGAACTGGGTCTGTTTCAAATGAAAGCTAAATATTCTCTAAATTGTTGCCCCAAATTGAACCATTTGGGAACAATATGTGCATATCCAGTGGTTTGATCTCATTTGTCAATAAGGTAAACATAACTTTGAATGCCAGAATTAATGCAAAATAAAATATCCTGCTTGGAAAGAAATTCTTCTTAAGGCAGAACAAATTTGAGTTTTCTCCTATATAAGGTCCCTCAATAAATGTTCCACATGTTATTCCCCCCTTATATACTCACTAAACATTCTTAAGCTTGAAAGTTTATTTACCATGACCATGGATCCAGAATTCTATTTCCAAAGCAGTCAATCTTTGTATTCTCATCAGAGCCACTGAAAAAATGAGCTGCAATAAGGGCATATTAGGTCTTTCCCTATAGTGGGAGTTCTGTCTATTTCTAGCAATACGTTGCTATGTTACAAATGCACTGTCTTCATACTATAGGCAGGAAGATAGTGGTTTGAAATTAGCCCATACAAAGCCAATAATGGGAAATAATAAATCTGAGAGTTCTAAAAGCATCAGTCTTTGTTCACATTTTTCGTCTCTTCCTTTTCCGATAAATATGATTTTTTTCTTTATCTTTCTTTTCATTCTCTTTTTTTTCAGAGAAAAAAATACTCAGTGTTCTTAAATAATTTGACATAAAGAGAACCTCAATTATAGGTTAAATTTCAGTTCATAAGCCTTCCTATACTGTGAATTTTCTATCACATTTCACTTAAATAAAAATAAAAATTATGTCCAGCAACATGTTGATTTCAGTTTCTAGTGCAAGTAGTACAAGGGACATTTTGAATATTGATTCATGTTGGAGACAAACTCCAATTAGAGTAAACAGCATGGAGACATTTGACACTAATTTACAACAAGGGTGTTAAACCTTAGAGGAAACGCTGAGCCCCATAGAGTAAGATTTTACAGTGACAACCTAGAGAATAAGAGATGTGTTCAATATAATCCTAAAGTAGAGGGAAAGAAACTGGACTCTGCTCTATGTATGACATAGAAAAAGGTTATAATTTTGTAACTTTCAAATTATATACCCTTATAATCTACTTTGTAGAATATCAGGTAATCTTCCCAAAATATATTCACTGGGACATTTATATTTATGGCATAAAGATGCTTCCATCCCTCAACAGACATTTTCTAACTACCTGCTATGCAAATTTTTATCCCAACAGCCTATAGCCCCATATCTATCTATGGCTACAGCCTCTTGTTGGTCTTCCTGATCACTTTGTGTCTCCCAACCCAGATCCATTCTATATGTTGCTATTATAGGGCAATACTGATCACATCACTCAGATGCTTTGTACCTTAGCAATGCCTGTCACCTGGCTGATAAAGTTCATACTCCTCAGCCTTGTGTTCATGGTCCTGTGATATATGGTCCCAGTCTAACTCTCTGCCCTATAGGCTGTGTGATTCAACTTTTATCAATCGCATCAATGCTGTCACTTGCAGAAGGGGTTAATTAGCCTACCCAAGTGTCTGCTTCTTTGAGTATAACCTATAAATATGGGACCATTTTTCTTCTTTGACTACATGTATAGTCTTCCTGCCTCTGTGTATGTTCTTCCTTTTGTAAGGAGGAAATTCCCATCTCACTCTGCCTCAAATCTAAGTTTAAAGACTTAAGGAATCTCAGCTCTCAGATGTAACAATTCCTATGTCTTATTTCCCCAACAATAACATATAGAATTTCCTTATTTGTGGGTTACTTCCTCATGTTCATCTCTATGTGACATATATGGCTGGTACTTTGAGCAGAAAAGAACATTGAGAAATCACTGTGTCTTGAAGGTGAAAATGGTTCCACGTTACTCTTCTGTTCATTTGGTAACTGACAAACTATAGAATTCCAAAAGATCTGCATGTACATATGCAGTTCACTGACCTTGCTGACCATTTTAGAGGAGAAGTATGATGTAGAGGTTCAGAGCTTGGTCTATGGAAAGATGTAGACCTGAGTTAAACCTGACTCTACTACTTAGTACTTATACGATCTTGAGCAAGTTTTTATGCATTATCAATCTCTATTTTCTCATAGAAGACTGGGAATTGAAATTATATGGTTGTGGGGTGCCTGGGTGGCTCAGTTGGTTGAGCATCCAACTCTTGATTTTGGCTCAAGTCATGATCCCAGGGTCGTGGGATTGAACCCCCCATCAGTCTCCATGCTGAGTGTGGAGCCTGCTTAAGACTCTGTGTGTGTGTGTGTGTGTGTGTGTGTGTGTGTGTGTGTGTCTCCCTCTGCCCTTCTCCCTTGCTTATGCATTCACTCTCTCTCTCTAAAGTGAAAAAAAAGAAAGTATGTGCTTGTTACAAGATGGCAATGTGATTGAGGAACACATGTCAGAAAAAACACTTAAAGGATGTAAACTCTTATTTATGGAAAGAGAAATAGAAAATTATGGACATATTACATGATGAGATAAGGCAGTAGGCTTCCAATTGGATATATTGATTACTCAGGTGTTCAATACTTCATGAGGTCATAAAAATTGCCAAAAACTCTACCCTCCCACAGTGAGAAGATTCTGGAAAATATGAAGCTTGCTTTTATCATTTTCATAAGAATTATGAAAGAGTCTTCTTGATTCTTCTGTCCTGCATAGTACTTACGTATCGTTAGTACTAAACAAGGTCAAGCCATTCCAAAGTGTTTATTGTAATATCAGGTGGGTCATTTTTTCCTTGGATATTCCTGAGTTCTATTCCTGTTCTAATATTCCCTATTTTATGTGGTAGATGAAAGGATTAAGCAAAACAATGCATGTAAAGCACTTACAAGTATGTCAGGCACAGGCTAAGTGTTGATTACATCCTAGCCAGGATTATTTTAGCTTTTGCACATTACTTTTATTTTTCCTTCAGTGGCAGAATCAAGCAGAATAATTTAGAATAGATTATCTGAACCTTTTATCAAGTGGTACTGCTTTGTATTTCCCCCATGTCTTACCATGACCAATGGGGACAATAGGAAGTAGAATGGGAGAAATAATATTTTCCGTATTAGGAAGGGTATATTAATCAAGAGGAGTGTGGAATCGGTGTCAGCCTCACTAACCTCTGGAATGAACATTCTTTTTATTAAAGCGGATCCAGAAAGGGATGATGAAAGCAATAAAGGGAGAGGCAGTTGTGATATTGTGATGTATAGTAAGAAATGTGTATTTATTTTCATCCCCATTTCTGGCACAGGGCTCCTAAAGCTTGGAATTTCCTGTGATGACCACCACAAAAGTGTCTTTTGTTGTATTAATATTATGAATTTGGGGCCACACCTAAGAATGGGGGCTGGTTGCCAAGAGAAACTGCCATATGATTATCAGGTTACAACTTTAATTCCCACTTCCCTGAACTCTGGGAAGGAGAAAAGAGCTGGAGGTTGAACCAATCACCAATGGCCAGTGATTTAAGCAATTACGCCTATGTATTGAAGCCTCCCTTGGGCTTTCCGCCAAAGGAAAAGGACTGGGTTCAAAGAGCTTCTGGGTTGATGAGCATGTGGAGATTTGGGGAGAGTGGCATGTCAAAGACAGCATGGAAGCTCCATGCCCTTTCCCCACATCTTGTCCTATATATCTCTTCCTTGCGGCTGTTTCTGAGTTACACTCTTTTATAATACACTGCTAATATAGTGATTTAAAATGTTTCTCTAAGTTCTGTGAGCTGTTCTAGAAAATTAGTCAGGCCCAAGGAGGGAGTTGTGGGAACATCTGATTTATAGCCAGTCAGTTAGAAGTACAGGTAATAACTTGGACCTGTGACTGGTGTCTGAAGGAAGAGGGGGATAGTTTTGTGGGATTTAGCTTTTAACCCATGGGGTCTGTTGCTATTCTTGAGGTAGACAGTGTCAAAATTGAATTGCATGATACTCAGCTAGTGTCTGGGAATTGCTTGGGGATGTGACAGCACTGCCTCTCCCTACGCCCCACCCTGATACAGACACATACACATTGAAATAGATATCACAGTCCTTCACCAGTCATTTGAAATCTGTAGCTAATCTGTCTGGCCCTTGAAGAACTACTCATCTTTACCAGTTTATCAGCTTCTCATCAAGCAGTATGTAGTATCAGGCATCTTCTGTGTGTTCAGTATTTTTCCTGTATTCTTTGAAGGAATCAGAAGGAAAGTAGATCATATGCTGCTTCCTTCTCTTCAGTCTGATCTCTTACCATTGGAACACTCAAAATTCAGCTTTTAGTCTTGTTTTCTTTCTTCTGTATCTATACGCACCACTTTGTTGAGCTCATCCGATGTCATGACTTTAAATGCCAAATATATGCCAATGACTTTCAGACTTACCTCTCTATCTCAGCTTCTCCCCTGAGCCCTGTATTTATATGTCCAGCTATCTACTACATATGCTCATTATGAGATCTAAAAGGTTTCTCAAATATGGCAGGGAGTTTAGTCATAACTAAATTCCTCATCTCTCCCCATCCCAGCTAGCCTCGTCAGTCACAACAAAAACCTATCCCACTGACACCCTCTTAGTTAACAAGAACTACATTCTTCTGGTACTGGGACCAAAAACCTGGGAGTTGTCACTCTTTCTTTGAGACTCCCAAAATAATTTGTTATAAATCCTATTGGGTTTACTTTAAAAATGTGTTCACAAGCTGATCACTTTACATTATGTCCACGGCTACTACTAAGATCTGAGCAGTTATCAGCTGGATTACTGGGTTACTGCAGTGGCTTCTTAACTGGTCTTCCTGTTTGCAGCCTTGTTTCCACCTCCATAGTTTATTCTCAGTTCACAAGAGTGATGCTCTAAGAACATAAGTCAGACCATGTCACCCCTCTGCCTCAAATCATGATGGCTTCCTATTCAGATGAAAAGCAGAATCTTTATAATGGCCTCTGGGACCGTACATAATCTGGCCCATTGCCTCTCTAATTCATCTATAACATTCCTGCTCCTTGCTCATGCTGAGGTACTCCACTGGTCCCTGCCCCCAACCCCCTGCTGCTTCTAATATACATACAGTCCTAGTACAGGTCTTTACCTTGACCCAGAGTGCTCTGCGCCTAGATGTCCACCAGATGGCTACTCTATTGCCTCCTTTAAATTATCGTTCTGATGTTACCTTCTTGCTGAGACTCATACTGATCACCTGATAACCTTAAAACCATGGTTTTAGACTAACATGGTTAGTCTAATCACAAACTTTATTTAAAGAGACAACTAACCTTCAGGTATTTTTTTAATGTTTATTTATTTTAGAGAGAGAGACAGAGCAGGAGTGAGGGAGAAGCAGAGAAAGAGAGAGACACAGAATCTGAAGCAGGCTTCAAGCTCCGAGCTGTCAGCCCAGAGCCCCATGTGGAGCTCAAACCCACAAACCGGGAGATCATGACCTGAGCTGGAGTCGGACATTCAACTGACTGAGCCACCCAGGTGCCCCATACATCAACACTTTTTTAGAGAATCTTCTTGTTCTGTTCTCTCTCTCTCTCAATTACTCTCACAAGCATGATGGCTATTCCAGTCTTCCTCTCCACCTCATTGTGTCCTCCTCTCTGGAAAGCAATAATATATATTATATATATTACATATTTTCCCCACTCTCATGTATACTCTCTCAACTGTTTCTGTCTCCTCGATCTCTGCTCTTTAATATATGAAGCTGTTTAACCTCTCTGGATTCCACAGTTTTGTATTTTTTTCTGCCAATTTTTTGACATCTTACCTCCAAAGGAAACCCCTAGTTCTAACCTAGTGAATGGGAATCTTCACTCTTAGAGAAGAATATCACAAACATTCATAATTTATGAACCTTCCTTTTATACCTGTTGTGTGAATGTCAAATGATACAGTCTGAGGAATTTTTGTGGGTTATATGAGAACTGAGATGGACTTTGAAAGCTGGGAAGAAGCTCTATAGGCCAAAGGTAAGGGATTCAGGCAAAGAAAAAATGTAAACCTAAATGTGAAGGGATGGGGTAGACAAGGACAACATGATAAACGTGAAGGACAGGGAATCAGGTTGAGATATGATTGATATGGACGAGATAGAACTAAATTATCTGAATCTTAAAATTGCTGGAGAAGAGGTCCTAATAGGGAAGGCTGAAGGCATTTGAGTCATGCTTTACTTGTGTAAGAATATTGTCGGTCGAGTTGCTGCTAAGGCAGTGGTAAGGGTGGTGCACTGATCATTTACAGAGTGTTTTTTTATAACCCCCAAACCTGTCGCTTCCCCGGTCTTCTTGATTTCAGCAAATGGCAACTTCTTCATTCTAGCTGCTAATGTCCAAAGCCTTGAAGTCATTCTTAACTCTTTCTCTCGTAATCCTTATTCAATTCATCAGAAAGTGCTGTCTTCTTTACCTTCAAAATATGTAAGAATTCACTCATTTCTCATATGTTCTCAACTTGTACCTGATCCAAGCTGTCATCATCTTTCCCCTGAGATTATTGACATGAACTTCTGGATGGTTTCCTGGCCCATTCTTGCTCTTCTTCAGTTCATTCTCATCATTAATAGATACACTTTATATTTAAATGTAAGTCGGCTCATTTATTTCTCTGCTCATACCCTTCTAGTGGCTCCCCGTCATGATCACATAAAAGCCCAAAATGCCATCCATGATCTGGCTCTCTGACTGAATTTTCTTTCACCCTCCCCTTACTCTACTCCAGCCATACTAATCTCCTTATCATTCCTTGAATATACTGAGTATGCTTCCTTCTCAGGGCCTTTGCCTCTGCTATGTCCTAGGCCTGAAAGGTTCTTCCTCTTGTTTAACACATGGCTCAATCTCCCACTTCCTATAGGCCTCCTCCAATCTAATGCTGCCTCCTTAGAGAGCTCTTTCCTGACTTTCCCATGTAAAACAGTCTCACCATGCCCTATCTGCCAAATGTCTCCCATCCCTATTACCCTGCTTTATTTTCCTCCAGGGCACCTCCCACCATCTGAGACATTACATGTTAACTTCTCTGCTAGATTTTCCTTTTGTCTCTCCTGATTCACTCTCTACTCTTTGGACTCGCTCTGTGTCTTGGGAGGCTCACCAGTATGGACTGTGTCACATGGGCATTCTGGCCCCTGGCCTTCTACATTCTAGTTAGGTTTAGCCAGTGGTGGCCACTGGCAAGAGATGGGACTATGGGAGGAGGGCAAGTTTGGAGTGTTAACTCCCTGTCTCCCTTCCTGCCATGCTGCTGTTGTAGTGTTTCTTTTTCTTTTTCCTTGGCCACAGGAATACTGGACAGTGTTTTCCCATAGCTGCAGGTATCTCTCACTGGGTTCCTGTCTATGACTGCTCCCCTCCTCTAACCTTTGAGGCTTAGGGAGGTAGCAGCTCTTTGCTATTTCTAGAGCCCCAGGGTACTTCACCATACCTTGTTGGTTTCCCATAATCCTGTAACACCTTTCTAATAAGTCTCTTTATTAAACTCTCTCCAATCGATTACCCTGCTGGACTGAGCCATCTGTTTCCTGTGAAGACCTCAATTAGTTTACTTGTTTATTCATTGCGTCTTCTGCACACACGCACACACACACACGCACACACACACACACACACACACATGTATAGTTAATTAAGAGTGGGGATTTTGTGACTAGCACACTACCTGAGACATAGTAGGCAATTCATAAATTTGTTGATGGATAGATAATGAATAAATACATTTATTTTTTATCCTTATGAGAAATTATTGAGATAGGAATTATTGTCTCCATTTTTTAGAAGGAAGTTGAGTTTCAAAGAGGAGTAATTTGCCCAAGATCATGCAGCTAGTATAAGAAAACACTTATTGGCTGGGGCACCTGGGTGGCTCAGTCGGTTAAATGTCCAACTCTCGATTTTGGCTTAGGTCATGATGTCATGGTTCATGAGATTGAGCCCTGTGTCAGACTCCAAGCTGGGCGTGGAGTCTGTTTAAGATTCTCCCTCTCCCTCTTCCTCCACTCCTCCCCCCACACACAGCTGGTGCTCTTGCTCTCTCTTAAAAAAAAAAGACCACCAATTGGAATCACTATGCCATATTTGCATTGCTAACTTGCATTATTTTTTCATTGAATCACATAATACCTTTCACGTTGTTATTACATGAAAGGTTGTTAATTTTATTGTCCTTATTCCATGATACTGGATTATGTCACATAGTTTGTGAATTCTTTAGCTGCCATGGCAGTTAAGGAATAACCACAGAGAAAAGCCTTAGCTTTCAGCAAACAGTAGAAAGCTTAATGATCCATCAACCAGTAAAGAGAAGATATTTTAAATCTAGCACATATATTAAATCCAAACCACATGTAAATGTTCTTGGCTGATAAGGCTGTTTCTCAAGCATATTGCTAGAACTGCTTCAGCAAAGTTGCATTAAATTTCCAGTCAGATGAGAGAATGGAATCTGGGCCAGAGGAATAGCTGATTCAGAGCCAGCTAACAGGAAGTGCTTTCAACCCCAGATGAGTTTGCTGATTTAAGACAGAGAGGGACCCAGGGCCCACAATGGAAAGTAAGGGTTCTAGTCTTTATTTTGTGTCAGTCTAGCAGACTCCAAAAGCCATGATCTGTGCTCCTCTGAAAATTGAACATTACACCTTCCTATGCCTCTAAAATCTACCAAAAAAATACTCTTTTCTGCTCTTTTATCCTCCTTTATAGCAGCCAGGCCTTTGAAGGTTTTGGGGTAGAATGAAAAATGTTCTAGTAGGTTAAGTTCTTTTGAGGGAAATACATGGAGAAAATCACAACAAACAAAAACCAGGAAACTACTATGCATATAATTTCCATATGAAAATAAGCAAAAGATCCTTGTTTTAAAGGAATGTATCTTTTAGGTTCAGGTTGCTTTTGTAGGACTTGAGCATTCCAACCCCCTTAAAAAGTCTTCTCTCAGTTGTCCCATGGCAAGTGAAAGAGTCATCATCCCAGCATCCTCCCCAACATAAAAAAAAAAGCATGGGCACCTAGGTGGCTCGGTCAGTTAAGCCTCCAACTTTAGTTCAGGTCATGATCCCACCGTTTGTGCGTTCGAGCCTCATATTAGGCTTGCTGTCAGCGCAAAGCCCACTTCAGATCCTCTCTCTCTCTCTCTCTCTCTCTCTCTCTCTCTGTCTCTCTGTCTTTCCCCCCGACTCCTCAAAAAAAAATAAACATCAAAAAAAAAAAAAAAAGGAGACTAGAGAGAAGCTACTGCCAGATGACCAACAAATGCCAATTGGGCATCTGTCATGCTTCAGGTGATACATGGGGTGCAGATGATTCAGCAGTGACCTAGACATGCATGGACCTTACCCTCATAGTACTTATCTCCTACCAGGGAAAACAGACATGCAATAATTAAGTTTCATCTGAGTATGCAAAGAGCTATGATGGAGAAGTAAAAAGTATTGTTAGGGCTTATTAGGAAGCTCATTTGAAAAGCAAAGTCAGGAAATATCTTGAAAGGGTTGAGCCTGGGAGATTGAGTAGATGTGGAAGGCTCTGGACCATGCATATTGTATTTATGATTGTAAACCCAGAACTAGCACACGACCTGGAAGATGCTCAGTTTTGTTTATCATTGCTGTGTAACAATCCACCCCAAATATGGATTTACTACTGTTTATTAATTTTCATAATTCTACGTGTTGGTGGGACTCCACTGAGGATTTTTCTACTCCACCCACCATCATCTTCAGTTGCCATCATCCAGAGGCTCAGATGGGCAGGAATGTCCACAGTGGCTCCCTCTGATCTCTGGTACCTTGGCAGGGCTGGCTGGAAGACTTGGACTCAGCAGCGATGCCTGAGACAGCTGGGCCTCTCTGTCCATGCCATTCCAGGGGCCCTTCTATTCCATATGGCCTCTCTGTGTGGTGTCTGCTGCAGAATGACTGGACTTCTTAAATGACAGCTAAGATATCTCAAAAGTGCAAAAATAGAAGCTGCCATGCCTTTGTAAGGCCTAGGTGGGACCCTGGAGTAGAGCCACTGTTGCTGCATACTATTGGTTAAAGCAACTCCAGTGCCAGCCCAGACTCAGTGAGGGAGAGGACCAAACAGGGGTATGACTGTCAGCGGTGTAGTTCCTTGGTGGGGTCCATCTTCAGAGACTACCTACCTCTCTAGGTGCTCAATCATTTTATTTTTAGTAATGGTGGGAGGAGAAGTGAGTAGGAATCAGTCACTGTGGGGGGAGAGGCATAAACAGCACCTTCGATGATTGGAAGGCAGGTACACATAAGTCATGTTGAAGGACCAGGGAGGCATTCACTTCAGAGGGAACACGGAGAGAGGAGAGATATGAATGAGACTGGGGAATGAGCTGGGAACAGGTTGAGCCTGGAACCTGACTCCCCCAAGCTTTTGAGTTATGTAAGCCAATCATTTTCCTTTCTCCTACGGTCAGTTCGAGCTGGTTTTCTATCTTTGAATCAAGAGGTCTGACTAATGGTAGGGAGGCATGCTGCCCAGGAGAGGAAGGCCCTGAAGGTGACCTCACCATTGAATGCAAAACCATTTGGAAACAACCTGTTCTGTACAAATGCTGAGCATTATGATTATCCCTGATGCGCAGCCTGCTCACTCACCTTGAGTAGGACAGAATCTGTCCCTGACATCAAAAAGAGAAAGGTCTGTGGGTGGATGTTCCTAATGGCTTCAGAAAGCCCTTTCCACATGCATAATTAACAATGACAGCCAACCACTGCTCAGTATTCCTGCAGAAACTGGTCAAACATTTTAAAGGCTCTTCTCAGACCTCCACAATATAAATTTGCTTGTGTTGCTTTCCACTAGTCAGAGTTCCAGCTTTCTGAATCCTCAGCCTACATTGCCTTGAGGATTCCTATATTACCAGTTTGCTGAACAAATTCAATAAGATAATTCATGTAAAATGCTCAGCACAGTACCTAGTCACAATCTAATAAAGCTCTAGTTAGCAGAAGGTTTTTTTTTTTTTAATATTGTTTTCTTATCTTATTTCTGGAATCCCAGGTGCTTTGATAAATGTGGTTTAAAAAAAATCTCTGCCTTTAGGCCCCCAAAAGATTAAAAAAAAAGAAGGGAAGAGCTAAGTCGAATGGGAAAAAGAGCTTCTCCTAGGGTCCCCTTCCTGGGCCAGCCTGAAACTCAGAGATAGCCATCATCTTAGACATGAGGTTCTAGAGGACCTCAAAATAGGGGTATGTGCATGCTATCCCTCCCCACATTCTGTATTAAATCAAGGCTTATGTAGGGCTTTGGGAGCCACGGCAAAGGTCCTTAAGTAGGGCTGCAAGGCCCACCTAGGTAGCCTGATTTCCCTTCATTTCAGGTTACATGTTCCTTACGTGTGCCTTGTTGCCTCCTGCCTTATGGCTTTTGCACATGCCATCCTTCTTGCATGGAGTATCTTATTTCTACCACAATCAGATCTCAGCTCAGCCTTCACTTCTTTAGTGAAACATTCCCCAATCCCATTCTAGGCCCATTTGCATTCCTTCATGGTTTCCTGTCACTTGAATCCTTGCCTTTAAAGCTTTGCATTACCATTTGTTAATGTGTGTCTTTTAGTGTGATTCTTGGATAAATATGGAATCCCTCATTTGACTCTAAGTTTCAGGAGAGTATGATTCAAGGAATTCAGTTGCTTTCTTTTCCTTTGTCTTAAGCACCCAGTACAGCACCTGACACATAGTATGTGCTCAGCAAATTCTGGTTGAGTTGAAAAGAGAGACTGATGGATGCTATCCATTGGGATTAGGGACTAAACTCATCAGTTTATTCAATCAAGCCAAGCCATCCCAGAGAAATCACTGAGTTCCCAGGGAGGTAGGTAATAATTAATTCTGGGACACCAGGGGGAAATGGCCCATTGTTTCTTGTGTAAACCTTAAACCAATTGTTGTCCTTTGGGAATTGATTTATTTTAAGTGTTTCTCTCCTTGAAAGATGGCCTCTCCTAGAGGAGCAGTTCTCATCTGCAGGAGAGATACATGCCGAGGCTAAGACTTTTTACTTTTGCCACAGTTTGCAAAAACCAAGTCCACTGTACATTCCATACAACCTACGGCCCTTTCTAAAGTTTTTCTCTGAAAAAAAAAATAGAGAAAGAGGCAATATATAAAGATTAATAGACACTAGTTTAAATATACCAGCATCTCAGAGGGTCACTCATTTGTAGTTGTTTGTACTTAACTGCCTACTTCAAGGTAGAGGCAATAAAGTGTAGTGGTTTAAGGAATGCACTTCAGGGCAGGTAAGGTTGAGTCAAACCGAGGAGCTGATTTTTACTATCTGTGTAAGGTTAGGCAGATTAATTTACAGTTTCTTCATTCAAAATGGAGATACTGACTTCATAGTGTTGTCGGGAGATCAGTGCTGGCTGTGAAGCACTGGGTGCCAGACATACAGTAATGGCTCAGTTAGTGAAAGTTACATCATTGGTCTTACAGGCGGTTCTCTTTTTTCATACCATTGCTGAAGAATGGTGAAGGGCTTGTGAAGGAAGTCAGAGTCAACTAATTCTCTTCTGAGCTGATAGAGACATTTCCTCTCAATCCAGGAAGCCCTTCTATGGATAGGCTGGAGCCAAATAACCAAGGTATTTGTACTCACAATATCCCAAGTCTTCTAATACAATCATAATTATACCTCTTGTTTTTCATACTTAGTGAAAAACTTATGTTCTATTAATGTCTGGTGATTCAAATCATGCTCTTTTGCAGCCAAGACTTTGAATTTTTTTTCTTTTTTATTGAAAGCAGCATGTTATTATGGAAGGCTCCTATGTTGGAGTCATAAAACCCTGAGGCCAAATTCTAAGTCTACCACTGGGTATCTGTATGACCCAAGGCACATTGCTTTTCTTCTCTGATCATCAGTGCCCTACAGGGGATAAATAGAGTGAAGTGAAATGATGTAGATACAGTGCTTGCCTTATACTACAAAGGTGGCTGAACTGGAGGTGTTAGTGGGGGTATTAGAGGGGGCATCTCCCTCTCTGGGTATATTTTTCTCATAATAATGCTACCCTGGGCAGAATGATCTGCATGAAGTGTTAGGCCAAAACTTGTCTTATTCTCCCTTTTCCAATGATTTGATAGATGTGTATAACTAGAAAAACTCTGTAATTTCTTTGAGCTTTTGTTACTCCATGTATAAAAGGAATTATTATGTTAATAAATATCTCATTGAGACTAATTTTTCTCTCATTTCTTGCTTTAGGATGGGCCAGAAGGGGGAAAAGGTGATGGTTTTTTTATAAAGTCATACAGAGATCAGAGCCATTCTCTCTTACCTAACGCCCAGGTATCAGGTTCTGTAAAATTTCTTTGCCTGCATATGGCCCAATCTCCGAAGGCGCCTTCTATCTATCATCCATTGATCAATCAAAGAATTCACTGCCACGTGCCCACTTAGACCTATGTGCCATACACCCTGGTAGAAACAAGGACAGAAAGAGGAAAGACATGGGCTAGTAGGGAACTACAAAGGAAACAGATGATTGCAGCATAGGATTATAACATACAGTGGTAGGGGTTGGGATGATTTCACAAGGGAGGGGAAGGAAGCTATGGGATTAAGTGGATAAAGGTACAGGAGATTGGATCTTGAGCTCAGACTCAAAAGATAAAAAGAAGAGGAAGGGAATGTGTGAAGCTGAGGCAAGACAGACCACAATAACTATATGGCTCAGTAGTAGTTTTGCAAAGTTCAAATGCAAGGTAGCCAAGGTGCAATCACCCTTTCTGAAGAATATTCCTAGTATTCAGCAATTGCCGCTTTTTAAAACATTGCAGGAGGAATCAGATCTATAGAACAAGGGAAAAAGTAGATTTTGTTTTTTTATCGCTGGTTTACTCATTCAGAGCAAACCAAGCTAGATTATTTAGAAAAGCCAAGTGGAAAATTTTAAGGATTGGGTTATTTTATTGATTGAGATACAAATTCAGTTACATATTTGGAACACAACATGTCTGACCTCCAAAATGCATGAAACTGTTTTCTTGGAAGTGTCCCTCAATTGGATATTTTTCTTAAACTTTAGGCATTAGGCTAGAAATATTGTGTGATCAGTAATTATTTGCTATTTGGTTCCTTTCAGTAGGCAGAAGTACAAAAGATATAAAACTGTAGACTTTTATAGTTTTTCCAAAAAAATGTAAAAATAAAGCCCAACTTATTCCCTGTATCCACAACTTCGTTTCAAGATTCAAGGGACAAAATGTTCTGATGACATTCCTGACAGAGTTCTGTGTGGGCCACATATTAAAATGCTTCATTAAACCATCAAAAGTAAGTGACCTTTTAGCAGGAAAGAATATCTGGTACAGGAGGCAGACATTTTGCAATCCCTAAGTCTCAAATTAGTAAAAGAACATAATTCTGACACTCACTAATACAAGTTTATATGAATTTTATTCTAATGCCACCATGATGATGTGATAAATACATCTTGCAAGAGATGCTTAATTCTGTTTCTCAAAAAGTGATCTGTGGTCCTAACTCAACAAATTTAACAATTATTTAGTCCTTTATAGGTACTAATATGAGAGCATGAGGTACATTAATGAATCACACTCCTGCCCTAATGGGGCCTACATTCTAGTGGGGAGTGTTAAACAATAAAGAGTAGACACAATGAATAAGCAAACAATAGTGTTTATTAGAAATGGATCTGTAAAAGGAGATTAACAGTGTCAGGGGCATGGAGTGAAGACCAGTTTTCAATACATTCTCTGGGATGGGCTTTATTGAAAAGGTTGTGTTTGGACACAGGAAATGACAGAGATACAGGTGTCTACAGGAAGAGCATTCTGCCAAAAGGGGACAGTCCTCAGGCAGGAGGAGTGTGCCTGAGACAGAGAGCAAGGTGGGAGCAGAAGGAGATGATGTCAGGGAGGTAATGGCAGGAAGGGTGGATTGTTTAGGACTTGTAGACTTGTGGATTAATAGGGAGCTAATGTGGATTCTGAGCAAAGAGTTGAGAGATCTGATGTGTTTTAGTGTATGGTTCTGATTTCTGAGTTGAGAATAGAATATGAAGGGCAAGATGAAATCAGGAGACCAGTGAAGATGCTGTTGTAGTGTTGTAGTAATCCAGTTGACGATCAAGCCAGGGCAATAGATACATGATGAAAGATGATTGGACTCGTAGGATAGTTTGGAAATCCTATCAGTACCGACTGATACTCCATGGATTGTGATGGATTAAACATGGGATATGAAGCATGAAGAATGACTTCCACAGTTTTGTCCTGAAAGAGGGGAACTGAGATACCCTCAGTAAGATGGGAAGTCTGTGAGTAGAGAAGATTTTGGAGGGAGGGAAAGAGTACATTAGTAGTTTAGTTTGGGACAGGTCAAGCTTGAGATGTGTATTAATTTACGGTTGGAGATGTAGAGAAGGCCGTTAGATATGTGAGTCTAGAATTCAGGAGGGAAGTTTTGCAGAGTTTAAATTTAGGGATGTTTGGCATAAAGATGATACTTATAGCCATGAGATTGGAAGGCATTACAATGAGAAAGAGTATAGAGAGGAAAGAGGACAAAGGACTTTTACCATAACTTTATGTGTATTGGTCTTCTATTGCTGCAGTAACAAAATTACCACAAATTGAATGGCTTCAAACAACATACGTTTATTATCTTAACGGTTCTATAGGTCAGAAGTCTTAAATGAGTCTCACTGAGCTAATCAATGTGTTAGCAGTCTTGTGTTCCTTTTGGAGGATCTAGGGGACAATTTGTTTTCTTGTCTTTTCCAGCTCCTGGTGGCTGTCTGCATTCCTTGGATTGTGGGCCCCTTCCAACTTCAAAGCCAGCAATGGCTGGTGGAGTCTTTGTTCTATTCTGTCACTTTTACCCTGACTTTTCTGCTTCCCCTTTCACATTTAAGGACCCTGTGATTACATGAGACCCGTCTATACAGTCTGCAAAATAATCTCCTCATCTCAAAATCCTTAATTTACACATCTGCTAAGTCCTTTTGCCTTGTAAGTTCATATATTCACAAATCCTAAAGACTAATATATGGACCTCTTTTTTATTGGTGAGGAAGCATTATTCTACCTACAATATTAGAGAAGCCTATTAATCATGCAGAATCCTGGGCTCCACCTCAGATGCACTGATTCAGAATCTCTAGGGAATGGTGTCCAGGAATCTGTTTTATATCAAACTCCCTAGGGGATTCTTGCATATTCATTGGCTCGGTGGTGAAAATAGATGATGATGGAAAGGCCTAAGTGAGAATCTGGTCCCACTCCTCACCGACACTGTAGTTCTGGTGGATTAGGGTGACTCTATGTGTCATCAGCCACCTCTCAAGGCCATCATGTCTGGTCATCTATGTTACATGGCAGTATGGGCAGTTCTCAGCCAAGGCAAGGCTACAGTTTAGAACGTTAGTAGTTACAGGATCAGGCTGGACTATGGCAGCATACTAGCTGATTCTTTTCCCAGTTAACCCAAAAGCAGAAGTTGTAGAGAGCTGCTCTGTTGGAGTTAACTCACAATGGAACCAGTTCTGGCTAGCTTGAAGAGAAGGGACATTCCATTGTAGAAACTTGCTTTAGGAGCAAAGAAATTAGTACTTGGGTGAATATTTCTCCTTACAAACATTAGAGAAATTTCCAAGTCATGTATCACAATTCAAAAAACTAAACTAAAAATAAAATTTAAGGGGCGCCTGGGTGGCGCAGTCGGGTGAGCGTCCAACTTCAGCCAGGTCACGATCTTGCGGTCCATGAGTTCGAGCCCCACGTCAGGCTCTGGGCTGATGGCTCAGAGCCTGGAGCCTGTTTCCGACTCTGTGTCTCCCTCTCTCTCTCTGCCCCTCCCCCGTTCATGCTCTGTCTCTCTCTGTCCCAAAAAAAATAAATAAACATTGAAAAAAAAATTAAAAAAAAAAACAACATTCATACCCAGCATAGGTGTGAATGATGAATAACCTTGAGGCAGGAATACTTAAATCTCCAAATTTCTAGATTTTTCTCTCAAATTGACTTCCTGAACTTTTTGTAAGCTTCCAGGCTTTCAACTGAGAACTCTTCCTTATAAGAATTCAAACATTAAAATGTGTTCTCAAAATTTTTACTATACATGAAGCATAAGAATGCATTTTCATATAAAATTTTAATTCTGAAACACAGAGAACAAGATATGATTAATCTCCTCTATCCTGGTAGGTAACTAATTACTGTCAGAAGTTTAGAACACATCTTTCCTTATTCCTCTACACACATTTACCTGCATATGTATGTGTGTGCACACATTTATCTTATAGAGATGAGATCATACTGTTTTTTCCCCTGTAATTATGTCTTAGAGACCTATTCATATCAGTATAAATGCTTTTACCTTATTCTTTTAAACTATGGCATCATAGTTCCCTAGTTTGGATGAACCATATTGATGAACATTTAGGATATTTCCTCCTGCTTATTAAGTAAGTGACCTTAGGCATGTTACTTAACCTCTCTGGGCCTTAAAAATAGGAACAATAATTTTACGTACCTTATGGGTTTGAGTATGGTTTAAGTAGGTAGAACCTATAAATAACTTAGAGCAATGACTGGCGTATAGTAAGCCTTTGAATAACGTTGACTGTTACTAATGTTACAAACAATGCCTAAGCAAACATTTCTATACATATTTTTGGTACAAATGTGATTGGTTTTGCAGACAGTTGCCTAGAAGTGAAAGAGTTGGTCATAGTGGATGTGCATTTGAAGTTATCCTTGCTTTTTGGGGCTCCTGGGTGGTTCAGTCAGTTAAACGTCCGACTCTTAGGCTGAGGTTGTGATCTCACAGTTGGTGAGATGGAGCCTTGCATCAGGCTCTGTGCTGACAGTGTGGAGCCTGCTTGAGATTCTCTCTCTCCCTCTCCCTCTGCCCCTCCTCGCTCATGATCTCTTTTCTCTCACTCAAAGTAAATAAATTAAAAATAAATTAACAAAATTCTTTGCTTTTCAAAAATCCTTCCCCAGTTGATACTCCTGCCAGCATTATGTGAGGGTACTCAATTCCCAGTCTTTATCAAAAAGGACATTAGTCATTAGGGGTCACTTAAAATTTTTGGACACCTTTACTATGTTTTGATATTTCTACATATTTGAATCCCTTCATTACAAGGTAGAATTCAAAAACTACATTTCCCAGTTTCCTCTTCAGCTAGGAAACTTCCAGTTAGAGTCAATCACATGATACTTTCTCAGAAAAGAATTACAAAATACAATGTTGTAAGGTAGCTAGTTACAGGGCATCGTGTTTTGCTGGTGCAGGAGACAAATGTATAATGCCTCCTCTCCTTTTATCATTCCTTTAATATTTATTGTTTTTACCAGGGTATTCCGCATAAGTAGTTTAAAGCTAAGATGCTAATTATTAATCTGAGATTACAGAAATATTTTAATTTTCATCTTTATCACAGCAATTTATATGGAAATGCTTCTTTTATCTGTGCTATTCTGACTGTCAGGTTTCAGGAGGATATTTTTCAGATAATTGTTTATAAGGAACTCTAATACTTTTCTCTGTTTGTGATACAAAATACAATGTTGTAATGAATACATTGGCATGGCATCATATCATACCCATTGTTGAAGAACATGGTTTGGTAAACCTTTTGGTTTCCTGGCTAAAATCTCTCTACCAATATTATGGGTATTTACCATAATAAACATGTGAAACATTGAAGTATGTTAGCATGAAAAGAAGGAAACAGTGTTTAATGTTCAATGGGGCAGAAATCTGTCATTTTCAATGGTAAAATCAATCCATAACTTTCCATAAAACAAGAAGCAATGCTATGACATACAACGGGATGCTGTTTTTCCCAGTTATAGGTGCAAATATTTTCAGAAAACCAAATAAAATCAATAGTTACTACTTATAATTATTATTTTAAATTTGATTTTTAAAAGACAAGAAAAAATAAGTAAGTTAGTGTCTTAGCTTAAGTTACTATAACAAAATGCCATAGGCCGGGTGACTTAAAAACAACAGAAATTTATTTTCTCACAATTCTGGCTGCTGGGAAATTCTAGATCAAGGTACTAACAGATTTTTTCCTGGTAAGGGCCCTCTTCTTGGCTTGCAGATGACTATCTTCTCACTGTGTCTTTAATTGTCAGAAATTGAGAGAGAAAGAGAGAGGGCCCTCTGGTCTCTTCCTCTTCTTATAAGAAAGCTAATTCCATGAGAGCCCTATGCTCTTGAGTTTATCTAAACCTAGTTACCTCCCAAAGGCCCTACCTCAAATACCATCACAGTGGGAGTTAGAGCTTCAACATATGAGTTTGAGTAGGGACACAAACATTCAGTCCCCAGGTGCTAGATTCTAAGCTGCATCGCCAGCTGACCAAAATAACTTAAGTCCCTTAATTTCACTCTATATTAAATTAGAACACATTGGGGCACCTGTGTGGCTCTGTTGACCATCTGGCTTCGGCTCAGGTCATGATCTCACGGTTTGTGGGTTCGAGCCCCGTGTTGGGCTCTGTGCTGACAGCTCAGAGCCTGGAGCCTGTTTCAGATTCTGTGTCTCCCTCTCTCTCTGCTCCTCCCCCGCTCGTGCTCTGTCTCTCTCTCAAAAATAAATAAGCATTAAAAAAATTTTTTTAGGGGCGCCTGGGTGGCACAGTCGGTTAAGCGTCTGACTTCAGCCAGGTCACGATCTCGCGGTCCGTGAGTTCGAGCCCCGCGTCGGGCTCTGGGCTGATGGCTCAGAGCCTGGAGCCTGTTTCCGATTCTGTGTCTCCCTCTCTCTCTGCCCCTCCCCCGTTCATGCTCTGTCTCTCTCTGTCCCAAAAATAAATAAACGTTGAAAATTTAAAAAAAAAGAAAAACGTTATTACTTACCTTTTAGCAAAGACCAAGGTGAAAAATTAAATGCTGTTTTTCTTAACCTAATGAACATAAGCCACACAGTAGTCAAAGCTGCCTCTTACTCAATGTTTACCTTAACCATCACTTTTCCTAACCACCCCAGGCTGATTTGATTCTCCCTTCTAGACACAGCACCCGCCACTTCTTTGTGTAATTATTTCTAATTATGTGCTTTGTGATTTTATGGCGCATGCCAAGAGGAGCAGTGACTTCTCTTGTTTTCTCAACAGATAAATGGTTCTCAATAAATATTTGCTAAATGAAACAAAGGGCCAGACCTGGGCATTCTTCCTAGAGAATCAGTTTTACTTAAAGATTTGGGGTGTTTTTAAATTAAAACAAGAACAGTTGTATCATGCTATGAAGTGCAAAATTCATGTGGGTTTTCAAAATAAAATTGAAAACTTCTCCCAGTAAATGGTCACTTTCCTCCGTCATTAATGCTACTTCAGAGGAAAATTACTGATGTATTGTGGTGGGTTTGAGTGTGAGGCTCCAGTGATCAGGTAATTGAAGCCACCCAAGCTCAGACATTTCGTTATGAAAGGAGAAGGGACTTCTTCCTTTTCATGGAGAAAACAAGAGTCAGAGTAATGAAGTGCAAAGTGTGCCTTAGAAAGTTATTTTAATGCCTCAGATTTTCCAGCTGCAAAATGAAAGCATTAGACTGGATGTTCTCCAATAACCTCTGAATCTCTAAAATTCTGTTGTTCATACTCTTTTTTTTTTTTTTTTTTTTGGCCTACCATTATTCTTACTCCCACAAAGAGGATAAAAGTAGGGGGCAGGGGAAGTCATGATATTTATTTTTCCTTTCTTCAGCTTCTAAGTGTTGCATTTGTCTTTTGAATGACATGCTTAAACACTGTAGTTGGGTGTCTTTCCCTCTTTATGAACTTGTAATCCCATTCATATGTCTAAAGGTGAAAGAAAAGTAGATCAATATCAAACCACAGAAGTACATTTTTATGGATCAGCCACGCAGATATTATCAGCTGAGATGTTATATATTTCATCATCACAACCAGATGTAATGGAAAATATTGACTTCAAACACTAGGTGTAAAGAGGGAGAGTCTATTTTGTAACATCCCTTTTGCTATCTCACCCGTTCACTCTTTCTTTCTTTCTTTCTTTCTTTCTTTCTTTCTTTCTTTCTTTCTTTCTTTCTTTCTTTCTTTCTTTCTTTCTTTTCTTTCTTTCTCTTTCTTTCTTTCTTTCTTTCTTTCTTTCTTTCTTTCTTTCTTTCTTTCTTTCTTTCTTTCTTTCTTTCTTTCTTTCTTTCTTTCTTTCTTTCTATCTGCTTGTGCCTGACATTGTATCTTTATATCAGAAAGTTTTGCAAGACTATGTATGTAGTAATGACTATAACATTAATACAGTCTCTCAGGGATGGTCAGGTTAAACAGCTGCTATGCCTCTGTACCAAGCAAAGATTGTCTGAATACAAATAAGAGAGAACAAGTCATTGTCAGTGCGGTGCCAAATACTGATAAAAAAAAAAAAAAATAAGCGGCGGATATTGCAAGCAAAGGAAACTAACATAAAACAACAATTATACTTTCCAAGCCTGTGCATATTGCCTAGTGATTGCTTGATTCAGTAAAGCTCTATGAAAAGAAATGCTTGTTTTGTTCTGTCATAACCAAATGCATTTAATATATATTGGCTACAAATGGCTTCAAGGTATCAGCATTGCATATGTTGTGTTTGTTGTTAATAATAATAAAAATGCCTGCCCGGTGCTACTATGATATACGCTGTACACAACCTAAAGGCTGGCAAAAATAAGAAATTAAAATCAGGACTCTGGTCAAAAATCAGACAACTTGAAGTGTTAGTAAGTCTGTTAGAAACAGGAACCCTGGTGCACTGCTGGTGGGAGTGTAAAATGGCACAATCATTTTGGAGAGCAATTTGGCAATTATCTAGCAGAGTTGAAAATGCAAACGCCTACAAGCCAGCAATCTCACAACCAGGTATGTACCCTGGAAAAGCACAGGTACATGTACACAAGAAGCCATGTTCATAATAGAAAAAATAGGGGAGGGGGAAGCACTAAACATCATTGATAAGGGAGTAAGAAACTCTGATGTCATTAAAAAATGGGATATGATATGGCAGTTAACATAAAAGATTTTTATGTATTAAATTGGATGGATGCCACACTTAGCAAAAAAAAAAAAAAGGCAAATAACAGAATGTGCCATATATAATAGACTAGTTTTGTAAAATTTAAAATCAGAAACAGTAATATAATATTTGGTTTCTGGCTACCTAGTAATCTATACAAACGCGGATTAGAAGGATGCCTACCAAATTCCAAAGAGAAGCCGTCTCTCAGGAGAGAGGGAAGGAGAGGGGGATATGGGCGAGGGGAGGGGTATAAAATCCTCCAGCTTTTTCTGTAACGTTTTATTCTCTCTTTATGAAAAACAATTTTAGGAGTACATATGGCTGAATGTTAATATTAGTTAATTCTTGGGTTTTTTTATACCATGTACTTTTCTATATTATTTGCTTTTCCAGTATATGTATATAAAAAAAAACCTTTAGTCACTTTAGGTCTCTCAGTGCAGCTGGAATACTGTATTTCTTGAATTTAAGGAACCTCGATTCTATATTTAAATTGTTTAATCCACTGTATTTTACTCATTTACCGTGTTTATACTGGATGAGTAAACTAGGGGCTTTGGAAAGCTTTCCATGAAATTTCAGTTTAATTAGGTCCATTTATATCCTTGGTAAACGTAGGCAAAGTAAAGTTTCAAACATCTGTTTATACAAGGTACACAAAACAGAAAGCATTTTCTTTGGTTTGTCCATATTATCCTGTGCCAACATGAATATTAGCATCAGTTTACAGGATTTTTCCCACTGAGAGATTCAGGGTTAATGTTGCTGTGTACATGTCGCGTGAATCCCATTTTGGAACAATTTATATATCCGCACAAAGTGCGGAAATGAGAGGCTTTTAGTCCAGAGGGTCTCATTTAAGCATAAACAATGGGAAAACCACATTTCATGCCGTGGAGCTTTAGCCCCCCTCTCTTGTTTTCTGCATGTACACATCATCTTGTCTGAGCCCCGGAGTTGATGTGGACAGTTACCTAAGACTCTATAAGCAGCTGGAAGGGGTCATGGGAAGGGAGGAAGGAGGAAATGAGCTTTAGCCTCACACAGACTTGGGTTCAAATTCTGCCTTCATCATTTACTCACTGTGGGACTCAGCCAACTCCTGAAGTCCAGCTGTACATCAGAGTTAGAAAAGCGATACCTCACAGACCACAATCCCATGCATGCAGTTCAGCACGGTGTTGAGACATGGAACACACGGGAGTGCTTACATTATATTTATCGCTGTTGTAGCCATCACCACCACAGTCTAACAGGACTAAATCCCTTTTTCCATTTAGCAGGTGCAAAACCATTTCTACCTTGAATGGGATTCAAGAAGTCTGTGCTCCTTGGATGTACCTGCTGCTGCCCTATCAGCAGATAGAGCTAGAGCCTTTGCAGAGTGAGTCTTACCAGGGTTGGTTTTTACCTTCATATTTTTTTATTTGTTTAGTTTACTTTCCTTTTTCCCTTTACTTTTTGTTACTCTTTTAAAAAGGCCTTTTGTTTGTTGTTTTGGTGGGTGGGAGGGCGGTCAGTTTTAGGCAGAAACACATCCTTATGGCCGTTCGATCTCTCTTTCATTTCTCTGTGCCCACTCCTAGTTGTATCCTCCTGGCTCGCACTTTTTCTTCCTACTGATTATTTCTGATATTTCAATACGCAGGATCATTTTTGTCATTCACACTCAAGCTTGAAGAGCAATCTGATAGATTTGTGTCTCCTGAGATATTTGCTGATAATAACTTAAATCCATTATCTTTTCCAGAATAAGGGCAATAGTTGTAATATTTTAATAATGAGAGTTTTCCACAATTTTTTTCAGCAGTGGAAGCCCTCAAAAAGTCTTTATAAATTGCTCATCCTGGAATTTCATTATTGAGACAGGATGGCAAAATAGCTACTTTTATGCAAAAAGCCTTAATTACCCACCATTCCAATACCGTGCAGGTGCCCAATTGACTGTTGACTTTAAGGTTGTCCTTGACTGATTCCAGCTCCAACTCAGGATGACATATAAGTCACCATCTGTCCTTCTCAAGCCCACAGCAAACCTCACTAACTGACCACAGGCCCTGGTTGTGACCACCAGTCTTTCCTGACATAGCCTTCCAGGTAGCAACAAACAGTCTTAGTTGATGAGGAAATGGGTCTTCTTTAGTTTTATCTAGTAGCCCCAAACATTCAGGGCTATAGAAGGGACTTAAATATGAAATGAAATAATATAGTCACACACAAGTAATAATGACAGGAGAGTGAGAAGGAGGATTGGCTTTGTTTTAAAAAATAACAGAAGGGTCTCCTGGGTGGCTCAGTCGGTTGGGCGTCTGACTTCGGCTCGGGTCATGATCTCAGGTCCCTGGGCTCAAGCCCCGTGTCGGGCTCTGTGCTGACAGCTCAGAGCCTGGAGCCTGCTTTGGATTCTGTGTCTCCCTCTCTCTCTCTGCCCCTCCCCCACACATGCTCTCTCGCGCTCTCTCTCGCTCTCTCAAAAATAAGTAAGCATTAGAAAAAATTTTTAAAAATAATGGAAAATTATGAAACCACTTGCTCTCCCCAAT
The DNA here is from genome assembly GCF_018350155.1 of Leopardus geoffroyi. Classification (NCBI taxonomy): domain Eukaryota; kingdom Metazoa; phylum Chordata; class Mammalia; order Carnivora; family Felidae; genus Leopardus; species Leopardus geoffroyi. The sequence goes on along the minus strand of NC_059326.1, from coordinate 119,476,308 downwards.
GAGCTCCTCTAATTCTGAAGAAGGAATCCAAGATGATGAAGATTGGAGTATAAGTATCTATACCAAGGAATCTTGGGAGAACAGTGGGTCCTATCAGACACAGGAAAGTCTGTGGGAGAAAACAGCTGTTCTGGGGGACAGAAAGGTTCGAGTTCAGACTTGCTGAGTCTGAAGGATGTCAAAATGGAGAACATCTTGTGAATATTTGGCTTTACAGGCCCGGTCTTTGAAAGCCTGGGGATAAAGATTTCAAAATCATTGTCCTTGGGCCTATGGTGGAAAGGAACGTTGGCCCATTTCAACTTTATTTATTATCTGAAAGGTATTGTGAAGGCCGCCAGAGATTGAAGAAAGGCAGATCAGATTCTCCACTGAATTACTGGGATTATGAAGAAATATGAGAGAGGCAGCTACAGAATTTCTGTATGGGGAAGGGGAGGCAGTGGGAATCCAGTGATGAGATGGGGTAATGAGCTTGTGTATATATAAGTTTGCAACAGATTGAAAAATATAGGTATTTCTTTTTAGAATGGGAGAGGGAAATGATGATTATCAGGGGACTCCTAAGGAGCTGGCACTATTCTGATTAGGTAGACAGGAAGTCCTTTTAGACAGTTCAGACCACTCGGACCTTTTAGACAGTTCAGACCACTCGGGCTCTGCTAGAACTCTACACCATTTCTGTGCATGAACATAAATTCCACAAGTCACTGCAAAAAATGATCAGAGAGAGCATATAATTGGATATTAGATAATGTGTAGAGCATTTAATGAAGGCATTTCAGCCAGTTTAAAATTTGCTTGCATGTTCAGTTATGTTGACACTACTCCTAGTAGAGGAATAAAAATTGTGCTTATTTTAAAGGTAAGGTGACATACCTTGACCAATGTTCCTTGGAAACTCCAACGTTTACCAAGGACATTTAGCAAGCTGGCAAGGAAAACACACGTAGATCTGTGAGATTCATTCCAACTCTGGTTAGAATTGTCAGTAAATCTAAACCAGATGATTCCAGCACAATGCAAGTCATTGACCCTGTCAGGCTTTGTGGGACTTGAATGTTGAGGAGGTGTTCCTTCAGTGGTGACTCATACTCAGTACAGACTATGTCAACTGGACTTTCCTCTTTAATGTTTTAGATACTAGCTACAATTATACCAATGACAATAGTGATTTCACTTAACTCCATCTGTGGTAAAATATATTTTACCTTGTGACCCAGAGCATGTCCATGTATGTCTGTGCCCACACATAAATTGTAACCAAAGTTTTATGAAACTATTCTTAATTTCACCATATGTGCTGCACTTTCATATTTTCTACTCTATTTCCTTTTTTTTTCCTTCTTTTTTTTTTTTAATGCTTATTTGTTTTGGGAGGAGGGGAGAGGGCAAACACAAGTGAAGGAGGAGCAGAGAGAGAAGAGAGAGAGAATCCCAAGCAGGCTCCACACAGTCAGTGCAGAGCTCAAATTGGGGCTCCAGCTCACAAACGATGAGATCATGACCTGAGTAGAAATCAAGAGTTGGAAGCATAACCGACTGAGCCACCCAGGCGCCCTGTTTCCTTTCCTTAAATTTGTCATGATTCTCTAACTTGTGTGGCCCCCAAATAAATCATGACTCAAAGTTTGTAAATTGTTGAGATGTACAGTGATAGTCTCTTATTTTATTGTCTGCTTCGATCTCTTTTTTGTTAATGTCTTATGTACTCTTGAGAGCCAAAGCATAAGAGACTCTTAAAAACTGAGAACAAACTGAGGGTTGATGGGGGGTGGGAGGGAGGGGAGGGTGGGTGATGGGTATTGAGGAGGGCACCTTTTGGGATGAGCACTGGGTGTTGTATGGAAACCAATTTGACAATAAATTTCATATATTGAAAACAAAAACTAATAGCCAACTCTGATTCTTAGTCTCAACATATGAAAAGTTGTCTTATCCCCCCAACTATAATGATTTGTTGTCCTAAGTGGATATCAGCTTCACAATAGTGGTCTTATATTTATGTGCATCTTTTCTTTGTGTTTAAGATGCTATCCTTACCACAATGAAATCAGGGCAAAAGAAGAGAAAACAGAATTTATTTATAGGTGACTTAGTGATCACTAAAACATAACATAATAAACTATATTGGTAAAAGAGCTCCGATCCTATAGCCTCATCACCTGCCCTGATTTCATGTTCATGACCCAGACCCGGCAAATGAAGACAATCTAACTATATGGTTAGTGATTAGTTCAGAAATAGCCCCTTTGCCCAGTCAAGTTAATTAGATCCTTTCTTTTCCCAGTCAAGTTAATTAGATCCATTCTGGGGACTGTGAGGAAGAAGTTCTTTTTCCATCTAGGATGGACTAAATATGAGACAGAACCCTGGACCCTGGCTGCCATGTTTGCCACCAAGAGGGAAAAACCTGCCTGAGAATGGAACCAAAACAAAAGCAAACAGAGCCAAGGGCTGGAAAGCCTGAGAATCAGTCCTAAGCAGATCATTTGAGCCTCTATTTCTGGTTGTATCTGAAGTGTGGCAGGTCTCAATGACTGCCACTTATAATCAAGTGTCCTGATTAAGAAGAGTGAGAGAAGTGAAATTGGTGTCTATATTTGAGTGGCAGCATTATAGGTGATTTTTATAGTTTGTTGTTGTTTTTTAAATAATGTGGATGTGTTAGTTTTACAGAGGGTCAGAATAAAAAGATAGCAGTCCTCCAAATCCTCTTTGGAAAGTCGGACAACTGAGTCAGTCTTGTTTGGGGATAATATTCAAGCTTCAAATTCTGTATTTATAAAATGCTAAAAGGATCTAATTTTATAGTTTGATCATGCAGATTTTTCCTCCTTGGTTCCATTACCCTCACTGTTTCCATGAACTACAAATACTGGAGCTTCTGTTATCTCTTTCCAGAAGGCACTCTCCTGAATGTTGTGGAGAAATGTAAATAAAAGCACTAAGTAATTCCACTAAGTGGAATTACTAATGTCTCCAGGACACAGAAAATTAGGGGTAAATTTCTTTTTTTTTTTTTTTTTAATAGGAAACTAGTTTTTTTTTTTTTCAACGTTTATTTATTTTTGGGACAGAGAGAGACAGAGTATGAACGGGGGAGGGGCAGAGAGAGAGGGAGACACAGAATCGGAAACAGGCTCCAGGCTCTGAGCCACCAGCCCAGAGCCCGACGCGGGGCTCGAACTCACTGACCGCGAGATCGTGACCTGGCTGAAGTCGGACGCTTAACCGACTGCGCCACCCAGGCGCCCCTGGGGTAAATTTCTTAATTCAGACTAATTCCTGGGAATACAGAGGAAGAGCGCTCAGCAGTAACCAGGTTTTCCCCCAGTAGGGTTACATGGGGTAGAGGAGAGGGTGTAGGGGTAGGGCAGGGACCAGTTGTTGTAGAGTCATTTTCATGTGTTTAAATTGCATATATTTTTAACTTTTTATTTTGAGATAATCATAGATTCACATGCACTTGCAAGAAATAATATGGAGTGATCAAACACCTATACCCTTGTGGAGTCTTACCCGGTAGTAACATCTTGGATAATTACATCTTGGATAAATATCACTACCTGGAAATTGACATCCTCCAACCTTATTTTGATTTCTCCAGTTTTACAAGCACTTGTGTGTGTGTGTGTGTGTGTGTGTGTGTGTGTCTGTGTATATTTAGTCCTATGTAGATTTATTATGTGTACATTGTTGTAGATTTACAATTACCACCACATCAAGATACAGAACAATTGTATCATGAGGATCATTTTTATAAACACAACCATTTACCATGCATCCCCCAACCGATGGCAAGCACTAATCTGTTCTCTGTCTCCACAATTTTGTCATTTGAAACATATTTTATTTTTTTATTTTTATTTTTTAATATGAAATTTGTCAAATTGGTTTCCATATAATACCCAGTGCTCATTCCAACTGCCCTCCTCAATGCCCATCACCCACCCATAACTCCCTCCCACCCCCCACCCCCACCCCCCACCAACAACCCACAATTTATTCTCAGTTTTTAAGAGTCTCTTATGGTTTGGCTCTCTCCCTCTCTAACTTTTTTTTTCCTTCCCCTCCCCCATGGTCTTCTGTTAAGTTTCTCAGGATCCACATAAGAGGGAAAACATACGGTATCTGTCTTTCTCTGTATGACTTATTTCACATAGCATAACACTCTCCAGTTCCGCCCATGTTGCAACAAAAGGCCATATTTCATTCTTTCTTATTGCCAAGTAGTATTCCATTGTGTATATAAACCACATCTTCTTTATCCATTCATCAGTTTATGGACATTTAGGCTCTTTCCATAATTTGGCTATTGTTGAAAGCGCTGCTATAAACATTGCGGTACAAGTGCCTCTATGCATCAGCACTCCTGTATGCCTTGGCATACAGATTCCTAGCAGTGCTCTTCCTGGGTCATAGGGTAGATCTATTTTTAATTTTTTGAGGAACTTCCACACTGTTTTCCAAAGCGGCTGCACCAGTTTGCATTCCCACCAACAGTGCAAGAGGGTTCCCGTTTCTCCAGATCCTCGCCAGCATCTATAGTCTCCTGATTTGTTCATTTTAGCCACTCTGACTAGCTTGAGGTGATATCTCAGTGTGGTTTTGATTTGTATTTCCCTGATGAGGAGTGACGTTGAGCATCTTTTCATGATTTAGTATGTGTTTTTCTTATTCTGGAAGTATCTAGAATACTTGAATGTGAAGGTTAGGAGGACTATAGCAGGGCTATAAGTTCTGCTCTCTTTCACTCTGTCTTTACTTAGAGAGATCTTTTCACAGCCATCTGTTCAGCCTTCCTGTTAATGGAGAGATGGTAGCGGTCACAGTGTGTAGTAAGTGATAAGGTGGCTCTGCAGTGTTCTAACGTCATGACCTCCAAACCTCGGCTGCCTCCTATGTAAAATGGCGTTAATATCTACAGTTAACTCACAGAGTTTTTGAGGTTAAAATGAAATAATGCATGTCCAGTGCTGCATGCATTTAAGTAAAGAGAGAACTCAGTACCACACACACCACCTTAGACAGTTATATCACAATTATACAACCAGAATTTTTAGAGCCATTGCTCCTAGAGAGTTGGAATCCTCCTCTCCCTGACTTTAGTCACTGGCCTTAATTTTATTTTCCAAGTCTCGCAGAATAAATTGGATCCCTGTTCTACCTTCTACTGCATTTAGCTCACGTAAGCCAAATCCTGTGTCAACCTCTTCTCCAGGTCCCACTTTCTTTAAAGTGGTCCCCGTGTGATTCCTTGAGGACAGACCCAGGTCTGTCTTATTCACCACGATGTCTTTATCTCCTCACAGAGTGCCTTGCTCAGTCTGTGCTCAAACATGTTTTAATGGAAGACGTTTTAGCGTTCCTTTATCTTCATGGCTGTCCCATTCTGAGCACTCTCCATTCAGCCAATTTTGTTAATAATGGTGCAAAAATGGCACTTATTAACCTCCCTAAATAAAAGCCAAAGTTACGCAGTGCATCATGTCTGAGCTCCAGCAAACAAATGGCAATGTATTATGCTATTTTGAACATGGGAAAAAGAAATAGACTCAAGTACAAACTTCTAGAGCTAAAGTTATTCAATACTAGTGGAAATTCTATATTTCTGAGTAGGTTTCTAACCATGCTTATTAAAGCACATCTAGGTTTTTTGCTGACGGGCTTGTCAGGTAAGCCACTAGATCTTTACATACAAGCAGTCACTATAGCATCAGTCATTTCTTCCATGGTTAGGATTAAATCCAAAGAAACAATGCTCCATCTTGCTTTCTTCTCCTTTTTGAGAAAAGGAATTGTTGTCAAACCAGCTGCGAGACTATCTGATGTTCTACTTCTAAATAAGTGAGACTCCACCATGAGCTTGGGAATTGATTCCATCTCTTCCCCATCTCCATCACCATTATCCTAATTCAGGTCACCATCATCTCCCTTAAAAAACTGGCAGCAAGCTCCTAGCTGGTCTCCAGGTCTCTGTTCATGCCCTACTCTCATACCTTTCTCCATGTTGCAGCTGGCATGATCTTGCAGATGCAAAAACCCCAAAGGATATTTCTTCCTGTGACTACAGCCTGAGCTGTCACATCCTCATCACCTCTTATTTACTGTATTCTATCCCTTTCAAATGCCTTCTAATACATTAATGTATTTGTGTTCTATTTCATTCTCTGACTTAAAAAAAAAATTTTTTTTTTTGAGAAAGACAGTGGGGGAGAGGCAGGGAGAGAGGAAAAGAGAATCTCAAGCAGTCTCCACATTCAGGGTGGAGCCCGATGTGGGGTTTGATCTCATGACCATGGGATCATGACGTGAGCCAAAATCAAGAGTCGGATGCTCAACTGGCTGAGCCACCCGGTGCCCCTCATTCCTTGATTTTTGAGGAGGTATCCTCTGCCTGAAATAATTTTCATCCAACTGTAACTTTTCCCTGAGATTAGATGTTACTGGTCCAGAAGATCTTTCCTCACCCCAAGTCCAGCCCAGGTACTTCTTCTCAGGACACTTGGACTTTCCCCATTACAACAATCATCATTCTGCATGATAATTTCTGTCTTCTCACTGTAAACTGGGGGTGGGTGTAAATTAACAAGGGATTATATTTGCATATATGCTACATAGCATAGCATGGGTTTATAAGAAGGCTTCATCCTTGGAAACTGAAGGAATTAATTGTTAAAATATTATGATTCCTTATATATGGTGCATGAGGTATAAATTCTATAGTTTGGTGTAATTCTATAATGTTATAAAAAGAAATATTCCCGTTATAAGTATTTTTCATACTCATGCATTATGCTTCAGGTTTTAGTTTTCAAAGTAGTTTAAGAGTCCTTTCTGTTATACAGAAATTTTGATTAGGATGTAAAGAGTTTCTGCACACCTTGTGGGCTTTCCTTAAGTGGAATATGAACTATGCATTATGTGTGCTCTGGCCAGTCCAATAATGGGTTTACAGACTTTCTGCAGTAGGCAGGTGGGTATTTGAACACATTCCTCCTGTATCATGAAGATCCAGGGACATCTGAGTTTGTGATTAGCAAGACGAATTGGGCCTTAAAACATACATCACTCCCAAATGGAACTGAAACATTAAATGTTTCATTTATTTTGTAGTAAACAATGTTTTTTTCTAACAAGGAACAGTTGCCATCCAACTCATTCTAAGGTTCTATTTACATTTCCTTGAACAGAAATCTGGTTTTTTTATGATTACTCTCCTTTGATGGCGTGCGATTACAACAAGGTGAAATTAAAATTTTTTTAAAGTGTCATTTCAGTTTATGTTGTAGCAAAATTTTACATTGTATGTAGCAAAGTTTCACATCCTCTTAGAGATGAGTTGAAATGTCTCATCTCTTTATTGGGGATCTTATTTTGTCCTCGATAAAGAAACTCCTGTAACATGAAGAACTTCAGTGAAAAGAAGTTTCAGCAATTTCTCATTTTTTGTTATCTCTGGCAGTGTATGGGGCAAACAATAAAAATTTCAGACACACGCGCGCGCGCACACACACACACATACACACACACACACGGGTGTTTACTGCAATATTGCTTGAAATGGCAAAGAACTGAAAACCAGAATGTCAATTAAGAAACAGTTGAATATATTATAGCACATCTGTACTATGGAAAATCAGTAACCATTAAAAAATCAAGTTAGTCTCATTTCTACAAATCATGATTTATTTGAGTGAGAAAATAAGGCTTTTAGAATACTGTGTATAATACAATTCCTTCTGAGAGCAATATGGCAAGTTGGGGGAAATCCTTTTTCTGGAAAGAGAGAGAGAGAGAGAGAGAGATTTGTACATAGTTTTGAGAACAATGATACAAGACTGGAAAATCCTAAATGTTAACACTGGTTATTCAGAAAGATGGGATTGGAAAAAGCATATTTCTTTACTTGTCTTTGCAGTATTTCATTTCTTACTAATAACATCAATTTGTTTGAAATAAAAGAAGTCTAATGAAAATTTATGTTTTCTTAAATGTTTAATTATTTATTTTGAGAGAAAGAGACAGATTGAGACCAGGGGAGGGGCAGAAGGAGAGGGAGAGAGAAAATCCCAAATAGGTTCCGTGCTGTCAGCACAGCGCCCCAGGGGGCGCTCGATCTTAATGAAACCTTAGATCATGATCTGAGATGAATGTTGAAGAACAACCAAGATTCTGTCAAGATTTGCAGGCTGCTGAGAATGCCAGCCATTCATTTAATTAACATGTGCTGAGCACATACTAGGTATAAAAGGCTATGAGGGCGCTGAGGATGGGACTGTGACCAAACACGTAGACACTGCTCAAGTCTGTAAATGATAGCTCAGAGGTAGGGTTCACATGAGGTGGGGCACAGGCACTGGTCCAGAGCCTCATGGAGCAAGGAAGCACTCAAGAACAATTTCATTATGGACTAAAGGAATAAAGCAGGAAAAGAAATCACTATATCGTGTTAAATTGCCAAGTCTTTTCCTGGTTTTTTACTAGGATTTTTCACCTGAAAATTTATTGTCAATTCCCTTTCTAAACAGATAAAATGCTAAGGACTGAAAACAAACCAAGGGTAGGTGGGGGGGGGGAGAGGGGAAAGTGGGTGATGGGCAGGGAGGAGGGCACTTGTTGGAATGAGCACTGGGTGTTGTATGGAAACCATTTTGATAATAAATTATATTAAAAATAAATAAACAAGCAAACAGATAAAATGCTTACCATAAATCAGATTGTAGTGATGCCACTTGAAGAAAAAGTTGGTGTATCTACATTGCAGTAAGTTTGAGAAACATACTGGTGAAAAGTGTATCTAGAGACTGCAATAATACATTGTAAAAACATAAAATTAGGCCATATGGTGTCCTGGCAACATTCCAGTCTAACCTGGGTAGTGAGTACATGGTATCTCCTTTCATTATTATTTCTTAAATCACACATACACATTCCAGATAGTCTCTGTAACATCATATATATGAAAAGCAAAACAACAAGAAACAACTTTTTCTGTTTGAGAAAAACTTAATGTTTCCATAATGTACCAAATTTAATTTGTGTATCAATCCTTCTTGATGACATCTAGCCATAGATGCTCATTTTTTTCTCTCCCTCCCCCCCCCCCACTAAATTATACTGTTTCCACAACAATCATTTAGGCAAACAAAGCATGACTTTTAATAAATTTCATGGAAATTTTAAATAAAGAACAAACATTTAACATTACATTGAACTGACATCATGAATCCTTTAATACTTAAATGCTGATAATAATTTGCTTTCGCTTAGGCAATGATGAGATAAATGATCAATATTCTAACAATGTCAAAGAGTTTTGAATATTCAGCATGTGAGCAAGTCCTAACTACTTCTGTTTTCTTTTGGAGTGGGGAAGGGATGTCAGAGAAACCTGCATGGAAGAAGTGACTGAATTTCCCCTGAGAGGTGTTAAATGCTGGCCCCACAAAATATACAAAATACCAAATGTTGACAAAGCCAAGTTCACTACTTGGTATGCTGAGGAGAACACCCCTCACCAGAACTGTAACAGGATCTCAGAGAGAAAGACTAAGTTGAGATACTGATTGAGATTTGAGGTCTGATTTAAGGTAGGCCTTTCCACACAGGGGGTCTAGCTAGGATTGGGTAAACACCATGACAAAATAATTTGGGATTCGTAGAAAAAGCAAAGTGAGGATTTTGAGGCAACAGCTTCAGAGTCTTGGGATATAAACTGTTAGATGAGACTTCCTATTCAATAATTCATGAGTCTTTCAATTCCTGGAATGAATGACAAGGTTGGTTGCAACTCTGTTTTTCCTGGGCAAGAGTTTTCTGGAGTAGTAAAACTACATTGATGAAGATGCGGAGTAGCGAAGTCATGTTAATGATTGCAGATCGTAAGCTCTGTGGAAGATTTCCACTCTCAGTGAGTAGAAAGTCAGAGACAACAGGAAGGATCCACCAGTCCTTGTTCCCACATGACTGGAGACTTGGCATCATTTAGCCCACTGCCTTAGTAGACTCAGTCACTAATGCCAAGAGAAGGTTGAGACTGCTCTGTCATTGGGTGTTTTGTAATTGGACCCTTTCTCTGGTCCCTGTTTCATTATTTCCAGGGCTATTCTAAATCCTGCTCTAAGTGCTTTTGCTCTCTGACTACAGGCAGGTGGGAAATGGTCATAGGTAAAGGCAAGTACTCCAGAGTCAGGTGCTGTAGGTTCAAATGCCACATCTACCACTTAGTGGCTGTGTGATCTCATGCCAGATGCTTAACTTCTCAATGCTCCAGTGTTCTTATTTCGATAAGAGAAATAAGAACAAAATTGATCTTGTTGAGGGAGCTAAAAAAGCACATTAACTCAAGATAATTGCTGGTATTTTTGTGGTTGTTGTCGTTACTCTTCTTATTTTCACTCTATGGTGTCAGAGGGTAGACCACGTCAAATATTTTAGACGAAGAGAGAGTTTTAACCTACACATTAATTAACCCAGTATGTGTTCCTATACATTTAAATCAAATAGAAAAACAGTCAAGCATATAACTGAGAACTCCTGATGTTTAACGTTATTAAGGTAAACATAGTGGAATAAAATATTAAAGTCACTAGTTCAGATTTTTTAAATGATATGAAACTAGCAAACAATTTTGAGAAAGATTTTTTAGTCTTTGTAACTTTCTCACAGGTGTTTCATTGCTGTGGGTTGAAAATGTGGTGAACGGATCTGGTTTTTCCTTTTTTTTTGTCATGAAAATAAGGTTGATTCTGCCTGGTTTTAACCAACCAGATTTGGGACAGTAGAATTTGGCCAGTTAGCCAAATTCCTTCCTCATTTTGCACCCACAACTCTGAGGTCCAGCTGGTGATTGCAACTTGGTTGACTTGTGGAATCTCTGAACCCTTCTTACTGCTCTAGAAGGGGCTGAGAGAGCAGCATGGGGCACTGTGCTATTGGCTAGGCATTACAGTGAAGCACCATGGCCTGACTTGCTTTCTGAACTGCACAGGGTGGCAGTGGAAAATCATAAAGAGGGTAAAATTTAAAAAGGAACCATATTTTGGGAAGAGTTGGCTCTCTTCAGTAGCTAAATTTCAAAGGATGCTTCTATCCATGTGGCATAGACATTCTAACCCCATATGTTTGTGGCTAGGTGTACAGGCTGGATTTCTGTTGTGAATTTGTCAAAGAACCAGTGTCACCATTAAGAATGGAAAACAGCTGATGGTTCTCTGAAAGAATTAACAAAATTGATAAACCCCTAGCCAGACTGATCACAAAGAAAAAGGAAAGAACCCAAATAAATAAAATCACGAATGAAAGAGGAGAGACTACAACCAACACCGCAAAAATACAAACAATAATAAGAGAATATTATGAGCAATTATATGCCAACAAATTGGGCAATGTGGAAGAAATGGACAAATTCCTAGAAGCATATAAACTACCAAAACTGAAACAGGAAGAAATAGAAAATTTGAACAGACCCATAACCAGTAAAGAAATTGAGTCAATAATAAAAAAATCTCCCAACAAATGAGTCCAGGACTTGATGGACTTCCAGGGAAATTCTACCAAACATTTAAAGAAGAGGTAGCACCTACTCTTTTGAAGCTGTTCCAAAGATTATAAATGGAAGGAAAACTTCCAAACTCATTCTACAAGGCCAATATTACCTTGATTCCAAAACCAGACAAAGACTCCACTACAAAGGAGAACTACAGACCAATTTCCCTGATGAACATGGATGCAAAAATTCCCAGAAAGATACTAGCAAATTGGATCCAACAATCCATTAAAAGAATTATTCACCAATAATCAAGAGGGATTTATTTCTGGGATGCAAGGCTAGTTCAATATCTGCAAATGAATCAAAAGGATAAGAGCCACATGATCCTCTCAGTAGATGCAGAGACAGCATTTGACAACATACATCATCCTTTCTTGATTAAAACCCTCAAGAAAGTAGGAATAGAAGGATCAAACCTCAAGATCATAAAAGCCATATATGAAAGACCCACCGCTAATATGATTCTCAAAGGGGAAAACCTGAGAGCTTTCCCCCTAAGGTCAGGAACACAACAGGAATGTCCACTCTCATCACTGTTATTCAACATAGTATTGGAAGTCCTAGCCTCACAAACAGACAACGCAAAGAAATAAAAGACATCCAAATTGGCAAGGAAGAAGTCAAACTTTCATTCTTTGCAGACAACATGATATTCTATGTGGAAAACCTGAAAGTGTCCACCAAAAAACTGCTAGAGCTCATCCATGAATTCAGCAAAGTTGCAGGATATAAAATCAATGTACAGAAATCAGTTGCATTTCTATACGCCAATAATGAAACAGCAGAAAGGGAAATAAAGGAATTGATCCCATTTCCAACTGCACCAAAACCCATAAAATACCTAGGAATAACCTAACCAAAGAGGTGAAAAATCTATGCACTGAAAACTATAGAAAGCTTATTAAAGAATTGAAAGAAGACACAAAAAAATAGAAAAACATCCCATGCTAATGGATTGGAAGAACAAATGTTGTTAAAATGTCGATACTACCCAAAGGAAGCTACACATTCAATGCAATCCCTATCAAAATAATACTACCATTCTTCACAGAGCTAGAACAAACAATCCTAAAATGTGTATGGAATCAGAAAAGACACCGAATAGCCAAAGCAGTCCTGAAAAAGAAAACCAAAGCTAGAGGCATCACAATTCCAGACTTCAAGCTATATTACAAAGCTGTAATCATCAAGACACTATGGTACTGGCACAAAAACAGACATTCAGATCAATGGAACAGAATAGAGAACCCAGAAATCGACCCACAAATGTATGACCAACTAATCTTTGACAAAATGGAAAAAGACTGTCTCTTCAGCACATGGTGTTAGGAAAACTGGACAGTGACATGCAAAAGAATGAACCTGGACCACTTTGTTACACCATATGCAAAAATAAACTCAAAATGGTTGAAAGACATAAACCTAAGACAGGAAGCCATCAAAATCCTAGAGGAGAAAGCAGGCAAAAACCTCTTTAACCTCGGCCACAGCAACTTCTTACTCGACGAGTCTCTAGAGGCCAGGGAAACAAAAGCACAAATGAACTTTTAGGACTTCATCAAGATAAAAAGCTTCTGCACGGTGAAGGCAACAATCAGCTAAACTAAAAGGCAACTGACGGAATGGGAGAAGATATTTGCAAATGACATATCAGATAAAGGGTTAGTATCCAAAATCTGTAAAGAAGTTATTAATTATAGAAAGAGCCCCAATGTCTATAGACTGATGAATGGATAAAGAAGATGTGAGATATATATATATGTATATATCTATCTATCTATATATGTATATATAGATATATATATGTATATATATATATACACACACACATATTATGTACATATATACATATATACACATATATGTGTATACATAAAAATACAATGAAATGTTACTTCGTGTTCAAAAAGAATGAAATCTTGCCATTTGCAACAACGTGGATGGAACTAGGGAGTATTATGCTCAGAAAAATAAGAGAAAAATATCATGATTTCACTTATATGTGGAATTTAAGATACAAAAGAGATGAACATAAGGGAAGGGAAGCAAACATAATATAAAAACAGAGAGGGAGACAGAGCATAAAAGACTTAAATACAGAGAAAAACTGAAGGTTGCTGGTGGGGTGTTGGGTGGGGGGATGGGCTAAATGGGTGATGGGTGTTCAGGAGGACACTTGCTCGGATGAGCCCTGTAAGTGATGAATCACTAAGTTCTATTCCTGAAATCTTTATTACCCTATATGTTAACTAACTTGGATTTAAATTTAAAAAACAAATAAAATGAAATGAATCTGGGGAAAAAAAAAGAAAAAAGAAAAGAAAACCAGCTGAAACGTGAGCCAAGTGTCCAAGTCATGGATCCTTATGTAGGTGATCAGGCTTTATTCTCATAGGTATATTAAAGATAAGTTGAGGGGCGCCTGGGTGGCTCAGTTGGTTAAGCGGCCGACTTCAGCTCAGGTCACGATCTCGCGGTCCGTGAGTTCGAGCCCCGCGTCAGGCTCTGGGCTGATGGCTCGGAGCCTGGAACCTGCTTCCGATTCTGTGTCTCCCTCTCTCTCTGCCCCTCCCCCATTCATGCTCTGTCTCTCTCTGTCTCAAAAATAAATAATAAAAAAAAAATAAAAAAAAAATAAAAAAAAATAAGTTGAAACAAATGTACAGATTTGTTTTCTTATAAGCCATCAAGATAATTGATGTAAAACTTGTCAAGTAAGTCAATTATGCTTTTATAGAATATTGGCAATTATTTCTATCCAAAGCAGAAATTACCTCCATATGATTATCCAGCATTTAGTTGAACATTTACTTTTAACAAGCTCCACATTTTATAAGCAGTTTTCACTCTTCTGGGCCATTGTTGGAAAATTCTACTTACATTAAGATAGAATTTATGGCTAAATGACTGCCACCCTTACTTATATCTCTGCTTCTTTGAGCTGCAGAAAAGATACATAATTCCTCTCTAACTTGATTTCCCCTTCAAAACCCATTCCAAAGATAATTACTGAATATGTATTTTATGCCAGGATGCAAGGAGCTGAGAGGGTAAAATAGAAGTGGTCTCTGACCTCACACGGTTTTGAAGACACTACCTTATTTTCATCAAGCCTCTTATTTTGCATGCTTATCATTAGTAATCCCTTTTAATTTCCCCCATATGACATATTTCTTATCCCCAGGTCAAACACGTAAGGCAAGAAACAGAAAACTATATATATTTTTCCAGATGTGATTAAACTAATGCAGAGCACAGTGGCATTATTAGCCAAGTTATCTTCACATCACCATTAGCATTGAAAGCAGGCTTCATGCATGGCTGAGTGCTCAATACATATTTATGAAAAGCAGCGGACATTCTGCTCTTTCTCATGTGGTTTCACTGGTCTTAGTTCTTCTATTAACTTCTCATGGTGGATGCAGCCATAGATTATGCATGATTAAAACAAATGCTTGGGGAATAAATAGTGAACCAATATGACTTAGAAGTCTCTTAAGAAGTTTCTTAAAGAAGAAAGTAAATCCACCTTACGAAATTCCTATGAAAATAATTGCATTCAAGTGTATCTCCAGCCACAGTAAAGTGAGGTTTTTAATCTAAATGATGAATAATATTTTCAACTAAAATGATGAAGACATCTCTGCATTGGGTGATTCAGGGTAGATTTGTCTACTATCTGTTGATTGCATGCACATGGTTGTACTGAACTAAGGTGCTCAGGTCCAAACATTTTTTAAAAAACATTCATCTTCTCACTTTGGATCTAGGTTTTAAGAATTGCTATGTTAACATACTTTCTCAACCTTTAGAACCCACTCTCTGAGACCACACACACACACACACACACACACACACACACACACACACACACACACTGTGTTGGATATTAAGTTGTTTCCATCCATTATTTACCATGCCCAATTATGCCTCAAAGAGTTATCTTTAAAGAGGACACAGACTCTCAATATAAAAGCAGTTGCAAATGCCTCTTTTGAGTGTGACAGCAATTAAAGGCTGACAAGTGTGAAAAGGATTTCTGCTATGGTAATGTGATTCTCTTTTATTGATCTCATCAAAAGACTCTTCTGTACTTCTCTATTTTCCATCCTGGTGCATCGACCACCTATTTTTAACTCAGTCCTTCTTATATTTCCTACACAAAAGTACTTATGCTAGTGAATCTTAGCTTTTCCAAACAATAATCTTTATGCTTGTGATTCTTACCAGTAAGCTTATAAGCTTTTATTTTTTTTTTCCTATGGTGTGTCTTACTTAGTTTCAATAGTACTTTTAACCTCTTTAGAAGCTCCAAATAACTTTTTAATTTATTCTAACTCAGTTGTATTCATGACATCTTGCAATACAAGGTCTATAGACTTTTTAAACAGCATGTTGATTCTTCTCTACCAATCATTTATAACATTGGCAGAATCAGACATAGCTCACCCACCAGGATCTGCTAAATGTGTCTCAGTCAGTCGAATTGATGGTCTGTTCTTATCCAGGGAAATGTGAACTAACTTTAACATCAAATAACCAATCCATCCATTACTGAATCTATCAAAGTCTGTGATCCCCAGTGACTATTAAGATGCACTCAATTAAATGGGCTGGCCAAATCAAAGTCCACTCATGTAGTGCCTACAGACATGGTCTGTGCTGAAATGACACATTTTCAAAACCCAGAAACAAGTGCTAGGCAAGATGGGGAATAAAACGAGCTTTTGCATTGGGAGTCTGTTCCCTCTGCAGACTATGTTCCCTCTGCAGATTAGGTCTTTGAGACATGATTAAAGCATGGGAAATACTGCACGGAAGGAATTCTAGATATAATGGCGTGACAAAAGAGCCTGACCAGCAGTGAACCTCCACCTGTTAGATATTAATGGTCAACATATCATTTTAGGAAATAATTTTTCAAGAAGACAAAGTGTTTATAATTCTTCTGAGTTTTAAAAAAGATATCTCAGTGACAAGAGGCTGTTTTAACATTCGTTTTTGAATTGTTGAATAGCTTTTTTTTTCGTTCACTGTAAACTCAGTTATTATGAACCAAGGTAAGTCAAAAGACTTAGTCCGCTTTTGATTTTCCACACACTCACTCCCCATTCTTTCAGAGTCATATTTTAAATGAGCTTATGTTATACTACCTCTAAAATATCAGTTTTATTTGAGAGATAATACACAATAGTTTCTGTCATTTTACCTTTCTCATTCCTGGTTCGATCCTCATTTTAGATTCACTTTCTATTTGCAGTTGCTGATTGTAATAGAGAATCACTCTTATCATGTAAAGATGAGGATAAATGGAGGCACCTGGGTAGCTCAGTCAGTTGATTTCAGCTCAGGTCACGATCTCGTGGTTCGTGAGTTTGAGCCCCGTGTCCGCCTCTGCGCTGACAGCTCAGATTCTCTGTCTCCCGCTCTCTCTGCTCCTCCTCGTTCATGCTCTGTCTGTCTCTCTCAAAAATAGATAAGCATTTAAAAAATGAGGATAAACATCATTTCTGATAAACTTGAATTTAGACAAATATACTTTGCTTTTAAAGCAGGCTGTCCATGTAACCGACAGCTTCTGGCAAGTCATGCTCATATCAGTAGTGATGCTGACAGTAACTGGTGGTACCCTTGGGCAGGAGGGAAAAACTAGGAGATTCAGGCTATGTGCAGATTTTCCCTATTAACTCCCTGCATGGCTCCAACCTCACATGAGTGGCAGGAAAAACCTCTTCACGGAAGAAAAGAGCACATTCAATTTTTTTTTATTAGTTCTAAAATAACTTTAGAAGTCATATGGGTCATCACTTAATTTTGCCATTGGCCAAACTGAGGCCCAGAGAGGGGAAATGATTTGTCTCAGGTCCCACAGCTGTGTAGAGACAGATTGGGACAAAGACCCAAGTCTCTACTCTCCAGCCCAATCCATTTTCCACTTCCTCGTTCCTGGTAAGAACAATTTCCCTTAGGTCAAACACAGTGCAGAGTTTTTCTTTCCTAAAGTTCTGGTACCCATAAAGGCCTATTGAAATGGGCCAGCACATTAGATCATCTTTATGATATAAAAGTAAGATATCAAGGGGCGCCTGGGTGGCTCAGTCGGTTAAGCTGCCGTCTTCGGCTCGGGTCATGATCTGGCAGTCTGTGAGTTCGAGCCCCGCGTCGGGCTCTGTGCTGACAGCTCAGAGCCTGGAGCCTGCTTCCGATTCTGTGTCTCCCTCTCTCTCTGCCCCTCCCCCGTTCATGCTCTGTCTCTCTCTGTCTCAAAAATAAACGTTAAAAAAAAATAAAAAAAAAAAAGAAAACAATGTTTTTCTAATACCACTGTAGTCAATGGGAGGAAACCTAAGCAGAGGATAAGTATATTGCATGCAAATTTCTTTAAGGCAAGGCACAAACATTCAGGCCTTCCCTTTGGGTTATACCAAGAGGTCCTAGTATCATATGATATATAAATTATTGACACTCATTCCATGCTTCGTGAGCACTAGATGTTGGCCAGATTTTTCAACATTGTATGTTCCTTTATAATCAGATATTCTGAAGCGACTTCCTCAGGCTTAGAAGAGCCAGAATGGTTTTCTTGCCCTGACAGTTCTGGGACTACATACTGCCAAGCCACTTTGTGGAGTTGAAGGCTGATGAGGTAACTAAAGAATTTCAATAAAAACCACCAGCATGGCTACAATATGGCTTCTCTGACCTGCCCCTATGACATATGTCCTGGAGCACAGAATGGCACAGCTCTAAAATCACACTGATCTGGACTCAGAGCTCAGGCCCATCACCTACCATGGTGACCTCGGGCAAATGACTTCAGTTTCCTAGCTTCAAAACTGATTTATCGGCGAAATGGGGATGCTAATGCTAATGCCCATCTCATCAAAATGTTGTTTCAAGTAATAACGTGCACGGAGTGGTCAGCACAGACCTCATACGAAGGGTCTGTTAGATGGCAGCTCTCACTGTGACACTGAAGCAGTTCGTCACACGCTATGGAGAAATGCGGCTTGGGCACTCAGAAGAGATGCAGGGGAATGACCCTAGGCGAATAACAGCTCTCTAAGCCTCAGTTCACCCATCTATAAAATGGGGACAGTGGTGTTTTATGGTTTCTCTTTTTGTTTTATGACTGATGCAAGTAATGACTGGCACAGAATAAAATATCACGAAATAGTGATAATGGTATTCCTCTTTCAGTAAGTCTTCACATAAGTCCTGTTAAGTTTTCCCATTTTATGCATGAGAAAATTAAACCTCGGAGAGTGTGAGGAACTTGCCCAAGGTCAAAGTCCTTAAGTAGCTGGGGTGAGAGTTGTTCTGGGACAACCCTCCAAACTCAATGCTTTTGCCAACATGCCAACTCCTCCTTCCTCCACTTCCCTCTCACTTGTGTCCAGGGACCCTGTTAATTCACTTCCTCTTTCTTTTTCTCCTGTCAGATTTTTTTTCCAGGCATAACAGAAACATTTGGAGGAAAATCATAATACACAGTAAAACCTTGGTTTGCGAGCACAATTCATTCCAGAAACATGCTTGTAATCCAAAGCACTTGTATATCAAAGCAAGTTTCAAGAACCATTGGCTCATTTGTGATCATGTGACATTTGGCATCACCTACTACTCATTTTGCAACACATTGCTCCTTTATCAAGTTAAAATTTATTAGAAATGTTTGTTGATCTTATAGAACACTGGCAGAATAAGTTACTAGGCAATCCAAGGTTTTGCTTTATTACAAGACATTAGGGGAAATTTGAGCTTTTCAGATTATCATCTAAACTGACATATTTCTCCAGAATTCCTAAATTCTCCCCATTTCTTCAACTAATAGTACAATGACACAAGTTCGGGGTTGTCAAAGGCTGTGGGATTGCTTAAGCTTATCCCTAAGCTTTCTTCTGTTTCTCTCATAATGTAAAAATAATAATGGCTGTAAGAATAGTTCGGTCCTGGGGCACCTGGGTGGCTCAGTTGGTTAAGTGGCCAACTTCGGCTCAGGTCATGATTTCACAGTTCGTGAATTCAAGCCCCACATTGGGCTCTGTGCTGGCAGCTCAGAGCTTAGAGCCTGCTTCAGATTCTGTGCTTCCCTCTCTCTCTACACCTCCCCCACTTGTGCTCTGTTTCTCTCTCTCAAAAATAAGTAAACATTAAAAAAATCCTTAAAAAAAAAAAAAGAACAGGGGCGCCTGGGTGGCTCGGTCGGTTAAGCGTCCGACTTCGGCTCAGGTCATGATCTCACGGTCCGTGGGTTCGAGCCCCATGTCGGGCTCTGTGCTGACAGCTCAGAGCCTGAAGCCTGTTTCAGATTCTGTGTCTCCCTCTCTCTGTGACCCTCCCCCGTTCATGCTCTGTCTCTCTCTGTCTCAAAAATAAATAAACGTTAAAAAAAAAAAAAAAAGAACAGTTTGGTCCTAACCTAAGCCAAACATATTTAGATAACTTTCAGTTAACCTAAGCCAACTATCCAAACTAAAAAAAAAAACAAAAAAACAAAATGAAAAACAAAAAGCAAATTAGTATGTAAGATTAAATTCACTGGTATAATAAAAAGCAATAAATACATACATACATACATACATACATACATACATACATACATAAAATCAGTTGCTTACTACAATTGGCCCCTTTTACTGATCAGGAAAATTTCTGATGGTAGCAGAAAGGAATGACTTGTGAGATTTCATTTGATCTTTCACAGAAGCACAGGGCAGAGGTAGTGGTTTAGATGCAGACTCTGCACTTAGACCTGAGGGCAAATGGTGACCCTGTCAATGATTAGCTGTGATCTTGAACAAATGAATTGTTCTTGGTAAGCCTTATTTTGTTTTGATAAAATTAGTGTAATAAAAGCATTTAAAATATAAGTTTTATATAAAGGTTAAATAAGTTGGTCCTGGTGAAGTAGAAAGCGCAGTGCCTGCACTCAATACACAGCAGCTATTATTTCTATTATCTCCTGTACTCCAAATATTCCCAAATCTCCTTAGTTATAGAGTATGGAATGCAATTCTATGATCTAAAGGCACATTCACAGGTCACCAAACCAGTCAGTTAGTCATTTACCAGGGTATTCCCCTTCTATTCCATACCATTTTGAATGGTGTCTTTGGCAGTTAAACAAAGAAAAACTCATGACCCATTAGAAGTATTTGAGAACTGGTATCAATATATCACCAAAACAGCTACTTAAATTGATGAACTTGAACATCCAAATGGTAAGTTCGTTTTGACACCAAATTAGGAACTACACTGAACTTGAACTGTGGACTTGGTCTGAGCAGTCCTCTGGCTGGTTAGATTGAGAAAGACCACATGATTTTATATTTTGTCTGATGACCTGCAAAGTGGAAACTCATCTTTCCCGCTTCTCTTTTTGATAGAACAGTCTGGGTATGTACAACATGCTGGCTTTCTATTCCACTCTCAAATTCTGTGTGATACATCAAACCACCATCAAATGCACCCGCACCTAAGGACATCATGGATTATAATCATGCTGTGTGATGAGCAAACCTACTCCCGTCTCTCTGCTCAGGATCCGTGAGGAGTTCAGCTTAATGGCTGGGTCACGCAGTGCTTGGAAACATGGGTAACCTTAACCCCAGCCTCTACCTCTCTGACACTGCTCCAGGAAGCTCGAACCCTCCTCGCAGAGTGGACAACTGCTGTTTGCCATGCCTGCCTCCCTAGGGCTGATGGTTCCAGAGGGCAGCACAGGAACTGTGTCCAAAAGGGGGAGAATGGAGGGGATTCTTCCAGACCAGAGGTGGTTCCCCCTTAGCAATCTGTACCTCTTTGAAGCTCTTATTACAAGGACAATGAATGAGGTAGGTGATAATTGCTAAATATCCATTTCCCCACCAGAATGTAGGCACCGCAACTGCCTCTGCTTCATCTTCTGTTCTCAGCTCCTGGCACGGCTCCTGGCACAGCACCCAGGACACGACTTCTCACCTTGCTCCACGAAAATTTGCTAAGTGGGCGAAGCAAGTACTGAAGGGTTGGGGGGATGGCCAGCGCACGCCCAGAGGAGCCCTCCACCTGCTCTCCCAGATCCAGACTCTGCAGCGAGGGCTCTCTAACACAGGCTTGCTTCCTGGGGTGAGTTTGCATCATGATGCAGCAGTTACAATGCAGAGCCTGGGAGCTGGGTAATTTCACATTCAGACCTCCCACGGAACTTTCCTCCCAGATCCCACTCACACCCCTCAGCTATGATCTGGTATGTCTGAGAAGCCCTCTCTCTCCCTGCGAGAACCTCATCTCCCTTGAGACCACAGACCAAACAAGAGTCAGAGCTTTTTTTTTTTTCCTCCACTGCACCTAGCACAGAGATAGGCACATAATAGGTACACAAAACAGGCTTAATAAGTACATTAAAAGTGACACAGATAGTTGTTTTCTCTGTACCCTTGTTAGGATAGAATAGCAATTCACCCTCTTGGCCCTATATTATTCATGTTTTGTTTTCCCCATTACTATAACCTATTAACCTTTTTCGTTTTAATTCAGGCATTTAATGCAACCCACGCCCTGCCTTCTACTGATTCAGCTATGGTGTTTCTGAAGCACTTTAGTGCTTGGGAAGAAAGAGACAATATGTCAAAGTATAATTATTATGAATATTAGAATCTTTTTTTTCAAATCTCTTTGAATGTAGATTCTTAGAACAAATCCTGTAAGCATATTTAAAATAAATTTTAAAATTTATTACAATTTCAAGACAACTCCTTATCCATCTCTAACCATTCAATCTTGTATTAATATTTATTTTTTGATTCAGTCAGAGGCATTCTTACTCAACAAAGCGAACTAATTACCTGAAAGAATCATAAAACCAGAAGCTCAAATATTAAGAAAGGAATTCAGGTTGAAACACATTTGTTGGCTACCTATTGAAACACCATAATAACTGTGCTGATGGACTGCGGTTACATGGGATTGTATAAATCAAGAGAAAAATGTGCTGTCTTAACAAATCCTTGTGAAAAATCATGACTGAAAAAGAAAAAAACCCAGTGCATTTTAGACGTCATTTACCATCCAGAATTTGACATAAAAAAAAAAAGTAAGGTCTCAAGTGGGCAAAACTGCTGTACAGTTATTTTCCAAAGTGAAGAATAAAAAATGAACAAAACTTGGAGGAGAAAAAATGCAAAATTTAATAAAAGTGTAGAAAGTGATTCAGTGTGAGTTCACACACACGCACACCTACTCTCACTGTGGGTGGGATCTGATCCCCAACCACTGACACGGCAAATTCACCAAAGAGTGTGCTAAATGTATTCTGCTGCTTTCTGCTGAAATCCAGAAGAAACTCCACTTCTTTTCTGTTTTGTTCATTTAAACTATGGCAGACCTCAAAAGGAGCCCAGGAAACTGTGAGACCCTGAACTTGAACTGAAAGAGCCAGGATGAAAAAAACCTTTTTTTCCACAAAGATCAAGGAAACTGAAAGAACTGTTTACATAATCGGGTTCAAGCTCTGCTTTATTCTCGAGTTCCCCCCTGCTATCTCGGCTTGCATTCAGCATGCAGGCTTTCATCACGGGCCACATCTCATTAATGTGAGTGGCTGAGGGAGGAGGTTGGGACATGGACTTTTGACATCAAGGAGACCACTACGCTGCTCAAGGTGACTCCATGATGGCAATTCCTGGCATAGCAGTTGATAGCAATTCATGGCTAGACAAGCCTTCTGCAGCAGTGTGCACATTGCAGGGATATATGCAGGGATCACAAAGCTTTTATTGGGAAAAGCAGGGTCATCATTGTCAGAGAAGCTCTGTTACTGCCCTTTATTTTATTTTATTTTATTTTATTTTATTTTATTTTATTTTAAAGTTTATTTGTTTTGAGAGAGAGTGAGTGAGCATGCATGAGAGGAGGGGAGAGAGGAAGAGACAGAGAGAGAGAGAGGGAGAGAGAGAGAAAGAGAATTCCAAGCAGGTCCGCACTGTCAGCACAGAGTCCAAAGCAGGGCTCAAACCCTGATGCAGCACTCGAATCCATGAAACATAAGATCATGACCTAAGCCAAAATTAAGAGTTGAACGCTTAACCTACTGAGCTACCCCTGTGACCTTTGTTACTGTCTTTTATACAGAGGAATAACACACCTGTCAAACGGAGCCCAGGACCATTAATTAACACCCACCCCTCCCTCCGGGTGTCTCTGTTGTCTCTTTCAGGTCAAGAAATGATTATCAGGGAGGGGGCAGGAAAAGGGAAAAGGATGGCGTGCTTACTAGGCATGAACTAGTGAACATTTCTCATTTTCTCATTTAATTCCAACACTATCCCATGCAGTAGATTTATAGTATCCCTGTTTTACAAATGAGTACACTGAGGCTCTATTAGATAACTTGCCCTAATTCATCCCTAGAACGGTGCCTGGTATACATAAGCAACTCTCATATTTGTAGAAGGAAGGAAAAGAGAGAGGGAGATTGGGAGGAGAAATCAGATAAGGAGACCATTGTTGTAAACATGCGAGTGGAGAAATCAAGTTTAAATCAATGGTAGTAGAATCAGAGCGGAGCAGAGATTTATAAGCTATTTGAAGAACTAAGATTATAACATTATAAAAACAGATACTTGTTCAACATTTGCTATGTGCCAGGTACTGTTCTGTGTTACTTATATTAACATACATTTAATTATTTAGTTAAATCAATGTGTGCTTTACTTATATTAACATACGTTAAATTATTTGCTTAATGATGTGAACTGATTGTTACTTATTTGTTACTTTTGTTAACATTTAAGCCTTACAGCAACCCCCATTTTACCAGTAAGGTCAAGCGTCCTAGGTCAGGCTCCCTACAAGCAGAGCCTGAGTTAGATTTTCTTGTGCAAGTTGTTTATTGAGGGAGTGAGAAGCAGGGGATCTTGCAAGAATGCGGGAGCATGAGTATGCCCACCGGTTGAACTGATTCGAGGAATGGGGGCTGGACATTTATACTGTTCATCAATCAGTCAGTGGTAATCGGTGGTTCAGGCAATTGTCTGGAAGAAGCACTTATCATCTGTATCGACATCATCGTCATCAAATCCCCTGGGGTACGTTTGCACCTGCCTATAATGGGAATGAGGCACCACCAGGGTCCATTGCATCGAGTGACGTGCCTATGTTACCTAGTGAGTGCCAGTGCCCTTCAGCTTGATGGGTATGCTGCCTTCTCTAACTTATCCTCTGATTAAATCTCAGAATTGTTTCAGAAACTCATTGCTCACATGTTTCACTTTCTGTTTGCATGGGATGAGATGCCGAGGACAGAGAACGGAGGCAATAAATTTAAGCCGGGAGGCCAGGAAAGCCATCCTCCAGGAATAATCACTGGACACGGAGAAGGACCAGGGTTTTCTTCTTAAAATCCAGATCTGATCATACTAATTCTGTTATAAAGAAACGCCAGCAGCTCCCCCCTGCCTGTAGAATAATGGCTTTACTTCTTAGAATGGTTATGAGAGGTCGCCAAAATCTGACTCTAGCCAGCTGACTACCTGTTCCAGGTATATATCCACACACTTGAGGGCCTGCCACGTTCAACGTTGAACGGCTCACCAATCCTGGCACATGTCACGGCTTTTCTTATTGTGTCCTTTCTGAGAACTATGCCCTGCCTCAATACTAGCTCCTTCCGTGCAAACCTCCTATCCACCATTGGAAATTGTGTTTATTTTACCATGCTCAACTCCAGTGATACCTCCTCCTTCACTGCAGTTTTCCCCGTGTGTTCAATCGGAATTAACCGTCTTTGCTTTATGCCCCCTGAGTGATGTCTGCAGGTCCTTCCCATGCACGTATCACAGTCTGACTTCTACTACAATTATATATTTCCTCATTAGATGGCAAAATTCTAGAAAACAGTAAAAGAATCTGGGTTTTTTTAGTTGCAACTGACAAAAACTCAATTCAAACTTACTTAAGCTAAAAAGATAATTTGTTGGTACCAAGAACATGGCAGTCTAAGATGAGAGGCTGGCTTCAGGGATGATGGACTTCAAGAACTAAAATAAAGGGAGGTTTCC
Organism: Leopardus geoffroyi; assembly: GCF_018350155.1. Lineage (NCBI taxonomy): Eukaryota > Metazoa > Chordata > Mammalia > Carnivora > Felidae > Leopardus > Leopardus geoffroyi. The sequence goes on along the minus strand of NC_059326.1, from coordinate 119,450,709 downwards.
TCTCAGCGTTGTTTCTGTCCATGTGCCAGGAAATATGGTCACAGAAACTTCGGGTTTATCATTTTCACAGCTAGAGTTTCTGTGAAAGAGGTGAGCCGTTTCCCTAGCAACCACATGAATCTTTGTAACTAGTGATTCCAAATAAAGAGAGTGAAACTCTCTAGGGCCCTACTGGTCATACATTCATTGGTGTCCACTCCCAGACATGCTGTTCAGTCCAAGGCATGAGTATTGACTAGTTTGGATCATGGGTCTGCTTCCAAAATCGCATGAAGCATTTACCAAATGGAAAAGAGAGGTTCTGGTGCCAAATCACAGAGTAGAGATGAAAGATAAGAATAGTCAACTATATAAGAATAGTCAACAGGTATCCACTCCAGCTGACAATAGTATTACCCCTGAAAGATGAAAGGGATCAAGAAGTTACCAAGAGAAAGGAGCCGGGCAAGAATGAGAGAGCAGTGAGTGGAGAATGTGGGGGAGGAGACACTGTAAAGTGATCCCATGGTAAGCTTGACCAATCAGCAACTTGCAGGAAAGAATGAAGCCTAAGGTCTGTAGGGCAGTGTCTTTGGGAGTTCTTGTCCTGCAGATGAGCAATAAAAAGCTCAGTTCTGTTTTAAGTCAAATATTCATACTTCACAGGGCCTCAAGATAAGGAATGTCATAAAACTGCAGATATGGGAAGAAAAGTCAGAGGGACTTAGGCTTTAACAAGCACTTAAAATATATTCTCTTCAAAATTTTAGGAACTTAATAAAAAGTACAGGAGCTCTCAAAAGCACAAGAGCATTTTATATGTGTTCCCTTTGTTAAGCTTTGGCATATCTGTATACCTATCTATCTATCTATCTATCTATATATATATATGCACACACAAATACACACACACACACATTAAAAGCCATCAGTTCATGAAATAGCAGAGTACTGATTATTTTGTGTACAAAGGTTACTTTTTCCCTTGTTGAGTTTTGCTTTTCTCTTTTTCCGAAGAACCATTTTTTTCCAATGCTGAGACAGCTTTATCTTTGTGTTAATACAGTGTTTGCATTTTAACAATGCTCTTAGTCATACTGGGACATGGTCACAGGAAAGGAAAAGCTGAGCATTTGTACACAAAGCTGACACTAGTGACTCACCAGCCTCAAGGTCCAGAGGCTCAGAGCTGTTTTCTGAGGCACAGAGAAAGAGCCCACCCAGCCTCCTCTGGACTAAGGGGAGTCTTCCATGACACAGATCACCTGGAGGAGGATGTTTGCATCACAGGCTTAATTGGGTGTATAGGGAATCACGCTTCCAATTTGGCCCTTGTCACCTTTAGTAACCAAATTTATAAATGTCGGCCTTGTCACTGCCATCGTATGATGCGGGAAAGTCATTATATGATTATGAGTTGACAACAGTCATGGCACAAGAGGTGTCTTAGGGGTGTCCTTTTAATCTTTATCAAGTTCCTCAAAGCCAAGGTAAATAATCAGGTGTCTAAGACATCCCCCTCCTACCACATCGCTGCCCCACAAATCCCCTTCATTTGCATATTCTAGTGTTGGAACCATGTTTCTTTTTTCAAAATTCTACAAAATTACATAGTACTCCCCTTCCTGCAACTGTATTTTGAAATTATATTCCTTGTAACTAGAGCTTTGTACAGAAGTAGGGTTTAAGTACAATTTATTTACATAACATTTCTTTAGATTAACCAAGAGTATCTTTCACAACTGATTCTTAACAGTGTGGGCCATGACCCAGCTTCTTTCCAGAAAGTTCACCTTCACTTTGAAGAATGCTTTTGTATCTCAGCCTCAGTTTCTCAGATTTGTTATCCAAACACCCTTGTCAGTGGCTGTCACACTTAGCCACAGAAATTCCCCAGAGAATTTGTCAAAACTGCAAATGTAGACTCAGCAGATCTATGGCATATCACCAGTCTGTAGTTTTAGCAAACAGCCTCAGTGATTCTAATGCAGATCATGGAGGAGTCAGCACCCCACGTTGAGAAACACCGGTACAATCGTTCAGAACTAGGGCATGGCAATCAGACCAAGTTAACTTTTGGCTTACCCTCTAGCTAAGTTCATGAAATTAATTACTTATTAACCTTGATATGCCTCAGCTTTCCCTTCTATAAAATAGGGACAGTACCCGTTCCTGTGTCACAAGGTTGTGGGGTGGAATCAATGAGATTATGAAATCACTTAAGCATAGTGCCGCATGACATTTAAGGGCTCGTTACAGTTTACTGTTAGGACAGAGATTGGTACATAGTAGGCACTCAACAAATGTTTGTAGAATGTTGAATGAAAGAAAATTGTATCAACACAGATAGCTTTGCAGGTGGATAAAATGCTATCCTAGGCCTTGATTAGTACAAGGGGTCAAAGAGAGAAAGAGAGAGAGAGAGGCTGTATCTGTAGGTTTTAGAAATGAGCTGCTCAAGAGAAAAGAAGCTGGACTGAGAAGCACACTAGTAACTCGAGGAACCAAGAAACGTTCACTCCAAGTAATTTCAAAACTGACTATTTTGAATATAATGTACAAACCAAATTTGTAACTCTCTGTTCTAATCCGCTAAGACTAGCCTGAAGTAGCGAAGAGGACTAAAATGGTATTTTTATATGCGAATTAAAAAAGGAACCACAATACCATTCATATTAAGAAGAGACCATGCATCGTAAATTTAAAGTACAAATCAAAGAACCAAAACCCCCTGGAGCATTCCCAGAAATGTCACTGGAAGTGATGAAGCATTAATGGAAATAGTGATCAGAAAATAATGATAATTATAATGGGTTCAAAAAGTGCATGACCCTAACTTGAAGTTGTGTGTATCCAATTTTACAACAGTTCACTGACTGATTTTTTTCAAACTCTTGGGGATTATTAAGATTTTGACTATTTTCAGTCGATGATCTATTATCATTTACTCTGGTTCTCATTTATAATTACCATGTATTCATGCTTATTGTGTGCTATGCATTTAAGTGCTCATTATTTTAATTAACATTCACAACAAACCCATAAGATAGTTTGTCAGCATCTCTATTTTACAAATTACGAAACTCTGCACTCAGAGGAGTTGTATGACCAAACCTAGAGGTGATGGAGATGTGGTTTGAACTCAGATGTCTCACAGCCATGATGTCCTTCTCTGATACTGCATGGTCCTAGGTGGTGCTCAGTGGGTGCCCTTCCCTAATTATCCAGATATGGCTACAACCTTTGTACCACACCTGCCCTGCCCCACCCCATGTCATTTCTCCATGAAACCCTTAGTTTTCAGCTGTGTCTCCTTATGATGGTTAATTGAAATAGGCAGTCACCCAGTTTGTTCATGGCTTTGGGCAAATTACATAATCTAATTCTTCCAAAGTACATCTAGTGACCCAAAAGACCTGGGCAATAGGAAGCTTTTATCTGTGGCCATTATTTTCATATTTCCTCATTTATACTAAAAAGAAAAGTGATAAAAGGGATTTGGACAAGCTTGTTCAGTGATAAGAACGTTAATGATAATAATGGTTAGCATACATTAAGTACTTAACTTGCCAGGCATTGGGCTAAGCACTTTATGTGGAATGTCTCATTTAACTCACCCAACACTGTGTCAAGGTCTTATCTCCATTATAAAGATAAGTAGATAAAGATTCAAAACCTTAAGGGACGGGACCAAGGATTCAAAAGTATAAATGGCCAAGTCAGGACTGCAACCCAGGACCAAGGGGTTCATAGTGTTGTAGGCAAGGATGAAATGCCAATGAGTAAAACAGGCCAGGAAGGGGCCGTGGCAAATGTCAGAGCACTCGCATGTTTGCAGAGGTGGTTACGCGACTCCAGTATTGTGAGGCTGTGCTGGAATGTGGTCTTTTGATTTTATTTAAGTCAGGAATCTGAATATTTTTGATGTGAGCTCTTTTAATTGTAGAATGTCAGCATCTATTTGATTCATTTGTGTTTCTGTAAACATTTTGAGTGCCCAACAAGCACATCTGGGGGCAGAGGTTGGTCCTGGGCTTCCTGGATGAGAACTTGTGCTCTCAGCCTTCAGTCTACAGTAACTCCAGTGCCTCCTTACGTCGTCTCTGTGAGTAGCTATTTCCAGGCCTCTCATTTCCTAGATCCATAGCTTCCCCTTCCTTCAATAAATGAGACACCATTCCCAGAACTCTCTGTGACCAGGAGCAGACTTCTGCTCTGGCCCCAAGATTGATAAATGCTTGCATCTATGAAGGAATAAGAGCCAATGTTTTATTAAAGAAATATATGGTGGCCTTTGAAGGTTACTTGCCTTTTTTGCTTGGGAGAGATTAAACAGATATACGTTCAGGGGAAGAATTCTTCAAAGTTTGGAAAACATGACCATATGCATAGTGTCTGTGAATTTTTCACTTGCCTGAAGGCCATCTGCCTCCTGTTATCCTGATGCACCCAGTCATGACAGCAGTGCTGCAGCATGGAAATTGGCTTCATCTAGGTTTCCATATTGGCATCCAAAATCTTGCTTTTATTGACAGATTTTCCCTTTGGGGATTTTTCCTAAGACAGCTGGGTTCCCAGTGTGCCTAATCTTCACCCCATCTTCAACCAACGCAGAAGAGGGACATTCTGCAGGCTTAAAAAGGCTGAGCAGCAGCGCTTCATGCATTTATTCCCCTTCCCACTCATGTTTATTAATATCCGGGCAGAAATGTGACAGTGAGAAGTTTTGATGTGCACTGGGAGGACAGCTACAGCAGATGAGCATTTTCTGTTTAATATAGTATCAACCAAGTAGGCTGTGCTGAAGAAAAAGGAAGAAAAATAGATCCTACATCTATTTTTAGGCAAAGATGTCGATCCTAAATCTATTTGGCACAAAATAACTACATGTTGGCAAATAAGCTACAAAATAATGTAGAAACGTAAGGGTTATGGCAGAACCTTGCTCTAAGCCTGGCCTATAGAGTTATAATGCCATTTCTCTCTGGAAAGTGAGAGTTTTTTGGTGACTGATAAATGAATGCTATTTGAGAAACAGGATTTCAGTGGATCCTTAAAACTTTTGCAGAATTGGGAAAAATATCTCAGTGATGCAGAACACTCATTTTAGGACTAACAGGACAAAAAGTAATAGTCTGTGAGTATCTACAGCCTTTCTTCTCCTCTCTACCTGCAAAAGAGTTTGGGTTTTGCCCACTCTTTCTCTTTCCCATCCTCTACAGAGGGTTCTTCCAGTGGTTGTGTTGAGTTGGGAGACTAGATGAAGGAAAAAAAACCCACAAAGCACAGAGGAACTCTTCCTTTCTCGAGAGCCCTAAGAGTTCGGGGAATAGTCTACCAAGAGCCCTTTGTATGGGAAGGCAGAACATGAAGTTGAGGAGTAGGTGGTCATCAGCAGAATGGCAGAAGCTGAATAGAGTAACTGAGGAGAGAGATGATTCTAGTTTGGAGGATGAGACTTTCTAGAGACATCTGAGTCGATAGGAGAGAATGGACGATTTTTAATAATAGTCCCATATAAGTTGCTTGAGAGATGCCACAACACATTAGATTTCCTATATGAATGATATCACTTTGAATTTCAAGTTTCTTTTTTTATTATTATTGGGCTTTTCAAATATATATATATTTTTTAATATGAAATTTATTGTCAGATTGGTCTCCTTACAACACCCAGTGCTCATCCCAACAGGTGCCCTCCTCAATGCCTATCACCCACCCTCCCACCCCCCATCAACCCATAGTTTATTCTCAGTTTTTAAGAGTCTTTTATGGTTTGGCTCTCTCCCTCTCTAACGTTTTTTTTCCTTCCCCTCCCCCATGGTCTTCTGTTAAGTTTCTCAAGATCCACATAAGAGTGAATTTCAAATTTCTAATGGACTCAACCACATGGCTCATGGCTTTAACAGGGTTACAACTATGAATGACATTGCCACCTTTCTTCTCTGCCAAACCTTCTAATTATTTCCAAAGAGACATAGATACTTAACCCAGAAGCAAACACACATGTGACTTTGTTTTCTCAGACAAAGGTAAGGGACCCTTTCAATAATGCTATTCCCAGATTTCGGAATAATCTGGCTCTGGGAAGTTAGGGGTCAGTATCTAATGGTGACTTTGAGGAGTTTATTGTGATCTTGCCAGGGAGACAGGCAACTAGGTGACTCTTTAAATCTCTCATTCATCCATTTAATCAATACTTACTAACCACTTAGCTTGTATCAGGCACACGTTCTTGGTTCTTGGGGTATAATAGTTGGCAAAAACAATTACCCCTCCCTCACAGAGACTGCATTTCTTTTTACATATATTTCTTTTTCTACAGAAAATGTTCCCTTTGGGGTACCTGGGTGGCTCAGTCAGTTGAGCATCCAACTCTCCATGACAACTTAGGTCATGATTCCAGGGTTGTGGGATTGAGCCCCATGTTGGGCTCCACACTGATTGGGGTCCTGCTTAAGATTCTCTCTCTCTCTCTCTCTCTCTCTCTCTGCCCCTCTCCCCCACTCACACTGTCTCTAATTTTTTTTCTTAAAGAAAGAAAATTCTCACATTAAGTAGGCAAAGAAGTGTGAAATACAGGTTATGAACTTGATGTTTAAGTTATTCAGAAAATTAAATCCTATCTTGGAATCCTCCTACAAGAATTATAGGGAAATCAGGATTGTTCTAAATACTTTTTCCTTTAGCCATCCAAAAATAATTAAACTCAATGGGAATTAAAAACATTTAGCCTCAATTTAACAGAGCTTGGCACAATTTCAAGAATTGCAGGGAGACAGGGAGCTGCAGGGTCCGTGATGCCAGCTCAGGTCCGCCAGCTCACAGCTGGGACCCCGCTGAGTCACTGTGTGCTTCGGGTAAGTTGTATAACCTATAATATGGGGTTAATAATAGTACCTACCTCATTAGGGTTTTTGTGCAGATTAAATGAGCTAATTCATGTGAAGTTCTTAGCTCAGTGTATGCCAGAGAGTGTGTGCTTAATTATTATTATTATCTGTTCTTATTCTTTTGTTTCCTTGCCTTTAAACAGTGGGCTGGAGGAGTTCAGCTCCTCTTAAGGCAAAACTCTTTTTGGAAAAGAAATGGGAAAAACATATATGGGTGAGAAAGACTCCCCAACGAGTGAAGAGATACATCGAGTAAGTCAAATAACGATAGGTAGGGGGGGTGGCCAGTCTGTGTGACGATTAGCACAGGTAGAGCACCCTCAGAATAAGAGCAGAGGCTGTGGCTTCTCCCACATAGCACATGCGTCTGTCAGTGTCCGTGTGTATCTGTATAACCAGTGAAATGACTTTCTGTTAATCACGCCTAGCTCTGTGACTGCAGATAACAGTTTTGACAAGCCTGCCTCGCCAAGGAGGCAGTAAGACTCCACCACTACTGGCTGCATGGCCCAGGAGCTGTTTGGGGCCCTCTGACTGTGAGCAGTTCCCCTGATGGAACCTACTGTGATCTGAGCGACCTGGGCAGACAATGCGAAATGCCAGCATTGAGCCAGCACGATGATTTCCTAGGCAGAGGCCTCATTTAATGAAGAAGCCTGTGACGTCTTTATACTCGAGAGTCTTTCCAGTGCTTGGCTCAGCATCTAGATTTTCAAGCCAATTTTTTCTCTAGTTGTGTTTTCTTAGGGGTTTGTGGGGAGCAGGCGTCAGTCGTTCTAATTCCCAAATTTGTCTCCAACCTAATATTTAGTGGGAATGTTGCCAGAGGTTAAATCATGAAGCGAAAGGTTTTGTTGAGTGATTTCTCAGATGGTCTAATTCTGATGTTTTCTGCTGAACTGTAGTTTTACCTTAATGTGTTTTCTGTTTTGAGACAGAATTTATCCTCATGTTCTGTGCCACTCTGCTTATCACTGGAAAGCCGGACAGTGCAGTAAAAGGAAGGTCAAGTCGGTCTGGATTCAAATGTGGATTCTTCCATATCCTGGTTATTTGATGGTAAACTGCTTCCAGTCTCAGGTTCCTTACATGTAGAATAATGTCCATCCTGCCATGAGGCTCTGAGGATTCAAGACAATCTCTGTACATGCATTAAATGCCGACACTTGCTCTCATTTATTGCTTAGAGTCTTCTCCCTTCTATGCATCAGCTTCTTTCTTATTTCATCTGGAAACATTCTTTTCATGGCAGCATTATCAAAGAGACAGTGAACAGCAGTGATTGTGATCAGATGCTTTGAAGCCAGACCGCCTGGTTCTCCTACTGATGAGCATTTTACTCTGGGCTCCTTTTTTAACTTCTTGTGCCTCAGTTTCCTTCTGTAGAAAATGAAGATACCAACAAAGTCTACCTCAAAGAGTACACCCATGGATGGCATGAGTATCACATGCAGAGCTTTTAGAAGTGTGAACTCATACTATTTTCTGTTTGTATCTTAAAATTGTCTAACATTGGACCAGCATAAAGTCATGAACCAGTGAAATAGGAGGGAAAGATGAGACCTGGTGGGTAAAGCAGCAGAGAAGGGAGAAAAGTAACCCTCTGTCCACTCCACATCTGGCACAGCTTTGTTGGTAATAGCAGAGGAAGATCTCTCTCAGACTTCATAGGGCCTCAACTCACTCCTTGTGGAAAAAGATATTTCCTACCTTGTGTGTCCATACTGACCGGCATGCACATGCGCGCGCACACGCACACACACACACACACACACACACACACACCCCTCAGGAAAATAATATTGGAACAAATCCAAGGCAGAAAAGAAATGTAGAGCTTTGAGTTACTGCCAGGCTATCAAGCCCTCTGACTTCTTTCGTGACCTTAACAATTACAAATGATAACAAACTAACCTAAAGCCCTTAACAATTTGTGAATAGGGGACTTACTACCAAGTCTGCTTGCTGCAGGTGATTTATTTCCGGGACACCCTTCAAGACCATTAAAATACCTGGTGAGGACTCCTCACTAAACAGGACATCTGGTCAACTTAATAAAGCATATGCTCCTGGGCGATGTTCAACACAAGTAACCCAATCCCCTCGCTGCAGCAAGAATTCTTTTGAATCATTTTTCTGGCAGCGGGGCGTCCTCCCCAAAGGTGGGACTATTATCCATGTGACCTCTCAGATCCATTTCTCTCCTGTGATGCATTCAGTGACCTCCTCCAGTGTGAAAAATGGTATCCTTGTGGCTTGAAAGGGTCCTCCCCCCTCCTCCTTCTTCAACATGAGTCATCCATTTTTTCTTGCCAGTGGGATACTGCCCTTGTTCATTCCCAAAACACCCCTGTGAAGAAGGCAGTAAGGGTATAAAAATAAACTCTTCAAAAGCAGAAATGCCTCATTGGGTAGCTGCCTGCCTGGTCCAAAGCCCTGTTCTAATGCTACCCCACCAGCACGGCCACAGGGAAGAGAGTTGTTTCAAATGTCAATTCTGAAGTCAGACTGCCTCAGTGCACACCCTTGCTCTACACTTGCCAGCTGTGTTACCTTGGGCCGATGACTTAACCTCTCAACCTTTCCATTTTCTCTCTGTAAAATGGGATTAACAATGGCACCTACCTCATAGCATTCAGTGAGGACTGAATACAAGCACAGCACTTCAAACAGTGGCTGGTATGTAGTAAGAGCTTAATAAATTAATAGGATTAATAGGATTAATAGGATTTTTATTCCACTATACATTTCAGCATTGAAAATATGCATGAATAAATGAAAACTGGAGTCAAATTACATGTAGCACTGAGAGTAAAAATGTATGTTGGCCATGGTGCTCATCCCATTCTCTTCTTTCCTTCCTTCCTGTCTAGTGAGTCACGGATGTCAGTAGTCAATTTGGGGGAGGCAATTCTTCATCTGTTTTGCTAAAGAACATGTCATCCCTCTAAACCACTCTGAAATGAACTAAAATATTCCATTTTCATTCGCCTTTAACTTTGAATCATTGTCTATTTCCCCAGATGTGAGAGGTTGATCCTTTGAGTTAGGATGTAGACAGAGAGAGAAGGTAAGTTCTGTGACAATTTAATTCTTTTTTTTTTTTTTTAATATAATTTACTGTTGGGATGCCCGGGTGCCTCAGTCGGTTGAATGACCGACTTCAGCTCAGGCCATAATCTCATGGTTTGTGAGTTCAAGCCCCACGTCAGACTCTGTGCTGACAGCTCAGAGTCTGGAGCCTGCTTTGGATTCTGTGTCTCCCTCTCTCTCTGCCCCTCTCCCACTCATGCTCTGTCTCTTTCTGTCTCAGAAATAAACATTAAAAATATTTAAATGTAATGTACTGTCCCACTGGCTTACATACAACACCGAATGCTCATCCCAACAACTGCCCTCCTCAGTGCCCATCACCCACTTTCCCCCCTGCCACATCCCCCCATCAACCTTTAGTCTGTTCTCAGTATTTAAGAGTCTCTTATTGTTTGCCTTCCTCCCTCTCTGTAAATTTTTTTCCCCCTTCCCCTACCCCATGGTCTTCTGTTAAGTTTCTCAGGGTCCACATATGAGTGAAAACATAGTATCTGTATTTCACTTAACATAATACTCTCTAGTTCCATCCACATTGCTACAAATGGCAGGATTTCATTCTTTCTCATTGCCAAGTAGTATTCCATTGTATGTATAAACCACATCTTCTTTATCCATTCGTCAGTGGATGGACATTTAGGCTCTTTCCATAATTTGGCTATTGTTGAAAGTGCTGCTATCAACATTGGGGTACAAGTGCCCCTATGCATCAGCACTCCTGTATCCCTTGGGTAAATTCCTAGCAGTGCTATTGTTGGGTCATAGGGTAGTTCTATTTTTAATTTTTTGAGGAAGCTCCACAGTTTTCCAGAGCAGCTGCACCAGGTTGCATTCCCACCAACAGTGCAAGAGGGTTCCCATTTCTCCAGATCCTCGCCAGCATCTATAGTCTCCTGATTTGTTCCTTTTAGCCACTCTGGCAGGTGTGAGGTGTTATCTCAGTGTGGCTTTGATTTGTATTTGCCTGATGATGAGTGACGTTGAGCACCTTTTCATGTGCCTGTTGGCCATCTAGATGTCTTCTTTAGAAAAGTGTCTATTTTGTCTTCTGCCCATTTCTTCATTGGCTAATTCTTGTTTTAAAATGTGTCCTTAAATAATGCGCCCTTGCCTTCTTGCCTTGGCACCCAGGCATCGATTGGCACAGATCCATATTCCTAATGCTGTGCTGTCAGCACACCAGTGTGGTTTCTGTTGCCTTCCCTTTGTGCTTTGAGCTGCAGATAAAGTAAGTATCTGGCAACTGCTCACCAAGTATTGACATCTGTGAATGGAGAGAAAAAATAAATAAAAGTATAATCATCACCTACAGAGTACAGTACAGTGATCTGAGATTTTGTAGGTGAGAGAATTACGTTTTATAACTTTGTCTAGGTCCCTCAGATTGTATGTTCTTCCTTCTTAGAAGGGAACTTGGCAGGAGTGTTTGACAATGCAAAAGCGCCTGGCACCCACTGTCACATGTGTTTCTTAAGCACGTAGGTGGCAAAGGTGAGCCATCTGCATTGTCTTGGGTTTCTGCTAGCATGAGCACCAAGGAACAAGGATAAGAAGTGGATGGCTGTGAGTTCCCAGCAGCAGGGTTGCAGAGAAGAGCACAGAGATTCCTGTCACTGTTTCCCACAAGGGCGATCTGACACTTTGCCTTTGCTCAAGCCACAGGGAGGTGCAGGGGAGAAGATGACACAGACTCCTCTGCAGGTCTGTGCCCTTGCAAAGAAGCCCACCGTCAAGGAATACATTAGGCCTCCTTCCCCCAAACGGATTGGCAGCCACATTTTAAATGAGTTATGGTGCCCGCAGTTTGTAGCAGCCCCCGCCACAGCAAATCCACTGTGATATTAAAAAGAAAAACAGCCTGGCGATGTGGAAATTAGCCCATCCAGCAGTATTTCCCAAAACAAGAGGCTTGATTTTGCTGCCCAAATGAGAGTGACAGAACTGATTAATCCTTTATTCCAAATGCCATCACATTTTGGTTGTTTATTTTTTAATCTTTTATATAAAAAGGCAACATTGTGGCTATTTAAATAGCCCAAGTGAAGGGAAGATTTGGCAATTGCATAGTAAATTTCAGTGAGCCAAACTAAGAAGAGAAGACATGGGGTCGTGCAAGGTAAAGAAATCTATTATCCCTGAACTTTCTGGATCGGCTCACTCCATGGTGAAACCACTTTTTTTTTTTTTTTTTTTTTTTTTCTGGTATAGTAACTCATGCAGCCATCTGGATTATTTAATCTATACAGACAGCTGGTCCAGACACTTTTAGACTCAACATGGAGTTTTTTTGCAATCTGAGTAATCTACAAGGCAGAAGTTAACAAGAAAATTTCCAGTTCTTTCCTCGTTTGGTGCCAGTTCACCCCGGTGAGGAGCATCAGGAAGAGTGGGGATGGGAAGAGGTTTGTACCTTTCACTGTTGAGCACTTCAGCTGGCCAGGTGCATAGTGGTTCAAATGGAATTGCTTCCTGTGTCCAGCCCTTGGTGCTCAAATGCAATAGGGGTGCAATACACCTGTGTTTTCTTTCTCCTTGTAGCAGCTCCTCCCCGCCCCCCTTGACTCCCCAGAGTTGTAGCTGTAGATGTTCAAGCTCTTCATCTAGAAAGCTGAGGACCATGAGGCTAAGGGACTACCAAAAGGCCAGGAGCAAGCCGAACCCCAAAAGAGGCCAGTCCACCTGGAGATAGTTGGGCTCTCTGATGTCTTTACCAAAACTTTCCAAGTAAGAAAGACAGTGGAAGCCAGGACCACAGTTATGCCAACAAACAATTAGCTAATTGTTCAGTCTTGGGCTCTGTGGTTTTTGTCAAGTTACTTAACTTTTCTGAGCCTCAGTTTCCACATCTATAAAATGAGCCTGCTATTGGTACCTATCTCATGAGGCTGATGTGAGTCTTCCATGAGGTAATACATGTAAAGTACTTATGACAATGCCTGGCATAAGAAGCCCTCAGTAAACATTAATGATCAGTACAATTCATTGAGCACTTGCTATATGCCAGACGCTCTTGGAACTTCTTCAATTGAAGCTCTTATGACAACCCCATGAAGTAGTTATTATGCCTGTAAACAGGAAGAAGAACAACAAATAGTAATTAAAGGGCAGATGACCCTTCTGATAAAAATCACCCATCAATGAATAGACAACTGTTTGACACAATGGTTGATGAGTCAGGGCTCTGGGCTCAAACATCCTAGAATTTAATCTCAGCTCTTGTTGGCATCCAGTGGTGTTGGGCAAATGACAACCTCAATGAGTCTCAATTTTCTTATCTGGAAAATGGGACTAAGAATTGTACATAACAGGGTGGTTGTGAGGGTAATTCAACAATATAAACGAAGCATGTTTAGCCCCCAAGGAACCAATAATACTTGAGTTACTAGCCAGGTGACCTTGGGCAAGCCACTTAAATTCTCAGGCCTGACCTCTTCGTCTGTAAGATGGAGAAGCTGCTCTGAGGACTGACTGGGCTAAAGCACATCACGTGCTTCCTTGGGAAATGTTCAATAAATACATAAGCACACTTATAGTGATGGGTTTCATAAGGGACAAGGTCAAGTAGGAAGCACTAAGTAGCTGGCTGAAGTCAGAGGCAAGAAAGTCTCTGAGAGTTCCAAGGAGGCAGAGGCTGGGTGTTGAGCAGGGTCAGAGTGAGTCTGAGTTGAGGCACTAATTCAATTCACTGTAACATTTCGGATGGCAGGCCCCAGACTAGGTTCCAGGAATATACCCATGGACATCAGCAGTCTCCGCTGGGTGGGACAGCTGTCAGTCTGGAGGGGTACGTGGAGTAGGAAGCATCTAACTGTGACACTTCACTGATTGTTACACTAGAGAAAGGCAGACAACAGGGAGAAGCCAAGGAAGAATGATGAGAGCAGTGGCATGTACCTGGGGGTATGGCATGAGGCTCAGAGGAGGCAAAATAAAAAACTAGGTAAAGATGCTGTGTATTGATCCACTAAGCCACCATGCTGTATTAAAAGAAGCCAGATGCCAGCAGATAGGAGAGATGACATTGAAACAATTTGAGGGTTGTCTGGCCTGGGCTCCAATAAAATCATAGATATTATGTTCCTTCCTTTAGTCAACTGTAACTGCGGGGTCCTAGGTAATCCTTGTTTTCTCGCATTTAACTTAGCTAAAGTTGTCTGGGTTCCAAGCTAAAAACTTCCAGCACTGCTCTGCATTTCTCTGTTAGGCAAGACTTTTTTTTTTTTTTTTTTGGCAAGTGACAGAAACCTACTCAACTGCCTTACATAAAAAAAGGGGGAATTTATTGGCTTCCCTAACTGCAAATCCATGGAGGTTTCTAGCTTAAGGCACATCTCAGGCCTCAAACTGGACAACCATGTGCTCATTCCCCCTCCTTATCTTTCAGTTTATCTTTTCTCCCTTTTGGCTTCTTTTCTCAGACAGGCTCTTTGGATTAGCAATCCCCAAAGAGAGTCCCTTTTTGCCAGTAGCTCCTGCAGAAGTTGTCAGTGTATTTTCATTGCCACAGGCACATGATCATCCCTAAAACAATCATCAAGACCAAGGAAATGGAGTATTCTTGTCAGTCATGCCTAGATGTGCATAGGCCATTGGGTGAGTTCAATGATACTCCAACTGAGTGAACTGAGAGTTGGAGTAAGGTGGCTCCACAAAAGAATGATGAGCACAAAAAACTTGTATTCATTGCAGTGCCCTCTAAAGGAGGAAGAAGGCCGGGAGAAGACGGTAAGGAGATGGAAGGGAAAAAGCATGATATGTGCAAACCCATTATTTCCAGACCAATCAACTTGGTCTTGGATCTACAGTCGCCCTCATCGTGGATTGAACTCTTTTGAAATGTAAAGGTATTTTCCTCCATTTTTCTTTTTTCCAACCTTTTAATAAATACTTACATTTCTTATTCTTGATTTTCATAGATAGTGTCATAGTCATACAATGCAAAAGTATATTTGGTCAAAAAAAGTTCATAAAGAAGTTCCCTCTGTACCTAGAATAGCAGAGGTCATCTGTGCTTAGAGGTCTTAAGCATATTGCTTTTGGTTCTCCAGGCTGTATCATTTTGGACCTCTTAGGATATTTCTATTGAAGGGTGATTTCAGAGGATTATTCACATGTTGAGGGCTGGGGCTCTGACCTGGAGTTTGATAACATCTTTCTCTTTCTCCCTCCCTCCCTCCCTCCCTGTGTGTGTGTGTGTGTGTGTGTGTGTGCGTGTGTGTGTGTGCCTTTAACAAAAGTGTGTTTACACAGAAGCAAATATTCAGGGATGCATGACTTCTTTTTGTCCTTTTGAAACAGAATATTTGGACATGTTTTCAGCTTTTCTTTATGTGCCCAAACTTTTCTTCTTTTTATTTTATATTTTAAAAGTTGACTTTGATTCTTCAAACAGCGCGCCTGTTCCAAAGAAGGGCACTGGACACTGTGGAAAGCTTCAAAAAGTGGAACTGTAGAGCACAGAATAACTCTTTATTCCCACTTACCCTTCTCTTGTCATTGTTATTTAAAAAAGCTTCATCCCCAAGACTAGAGCCCCTTAGGTGTCACCATAGCTGCCTCCACTATCCTAGTGTGTTTGACAGTGTATGAATATCATGTGTCATCAAGTCCCAAAGCTCCATTTTTGTTCCTGTTCAAGACCCTTTCCCTCACAATCCTTAACCTCAGATGGTTTATACTGAAAAACCGAAGGGGCTGATCATCCTTCCCATGTGAATCCACAAAGGAAGTGACCTCACAATGTCAGTCATATGCTTAGCCAGTAGAGTTGCCCCTAGAAATCCCCTGCGGATGTCTCATGCCCTGTGTAAACTTTACAGCTCCTTCAGCTTTTTGGGAAGATTTCTGAAGTCTATCCTATGGTGGTCCTGGCAGACTTATGCATGTGAATTCAGCTGCTCTATGAGCACTGTATTGAATACGCACTCTAGGCCATTGTGCCCTAAATTTATTTCTCCTGAATTGCATCATTGCAGTTTGCCACTGAGTAAGGTAGTTGCAGCATAAAGAGAAACTAAAGTAAGGGAATGACTCCAGGACATTCTTCACAAGACAGTGTTTAGACGGCTTAAGAGCTGCGCACAGGGTTTGTCATGTGGTCAGGCTTCTAATGGGTAGTCTAGACACCTGGACATCCAGGCTGCCATTTGCCCCTGATTCATGGTGGATTCTGAAGGGCTTTATTTATAACACAAAGAAACTTGTGTGCACAGACACACACACACATGCACACGCACACGCACACGCATGCACATGCTCACACACAAACACCTCAGAAAGAAAAGGGAAACCTTTAGAGGGATTTCTATAAATGATGTTCTTTAGTGGACATGGTGCTTCCCATGGTTCTCCAGGCTCTGTCTAAATGGTTTAATGTTTTCATCTGGTCATCAAATTTCCTGTATAGAGGAGAGCTCAAACATCTTGTTTGAGAAAGACTCTTGCAGCTGTGCAAATACACTCTCCTCGAACATTAATCCATCTGTCAGGTGAGATTTCCTTTTTCAAATAGCAAGAACTCCAAGTGGGGAGGATTAGTGTCCATGCTATAAAAATTCTCAGCTATTTAAAGCTAAGTTGTAGTAATATGCATTAAGATCCTCTGGGAATTTAGATTCTGGGTTTTTATGGGAAACAATGGACAGTCCTCTCTAAGCCCGTTGGCCAAAGAATTTCAGCATCATATTTGATCTTGACCCACTCACTGAAGGGTCCCCTAATGATTCTAGGTACCTCTCATTTACTCAAAAACATTAAGTTCTTCTTGTGTGCCAGCCACGGTGCTAAGAGCTCAGGAAACAAAGAAGAATAAAAATGTCTAGCTTCAAGGGACTTGCAGTCCAAGTGAAGAGAGGAAGCTTTGTGATGCAAGATAGAGTAACGCCCCAAAAGGGGAATGGGATCAACTTTGGACAGGAGGTATGTTTCAGGAAGGCTTTTTGGAAGAGAAGATACCTGAGCCTGGGGATTAAGGAGCAAGTAGGGAGTGGTGAGGGCCAGAAATTCCACACAGAGAGACCACTGTGTGCAAAGATTTCACCATGTGAAGGAAATTTGAAAAGGAAACTCTTGAGTAGGGTCTGGTGGGTACTTGGTAACTTGGGCAACTCTGAAGGGCCTAGTAAAGGGAGCATGTGACATACTTAATAGGAGTCAAATCATACAGGGCTTCTGGATCATTCTAAGGTGCAGAGCCCTTGAAGGTTTTCCATCAGAGGAGTAATGGAACAGGTCTGCCTTTCTGAACACTTACCTCTGGCTCTAGCATGGAGGATGGAAAATCATGTTCTACTTACTTTCTATGTCAAATAATTAGTAATTTATTTAGCTTCTCCTCTTTATTAGTGAGAGATGGCAAATACAGGCTACAATTCCTCCTCTTCCTACTGCCCTGAGACATGTTGCGAATCATTTGTAACATCTTTCTCACTAAATCCATATGCAAAGTAAGACTGTTTTTAACCCTGATATTCAAGTGCTCCCTGTCAAGCAACTGGAGCTGGAACTGAGTTGACTTGTGTTCTCCATCTCTGGCCTGTTGCTGGCAGGGACTCATTGTTCTGTTACGCCATTTTGATCGCCGGTGCCCTCAGCATAGGGCACCTCGCTCCCTGGGCAGCAGAGTCCCTCCCCTTCTCTCATTTTCTCTCTCTCAGCTTTGCTGCCTCTGGTTCTTAGCTTTCCCTGGCATGGAGGACCGGAGTCCATTGTGTTTCCCAAACGCAACAGACACAGAGTAAGCTCTCCAGGGATCCTCTGGAGCACCCACTGGCTTGGCCTAAGGTAAGAGGAAAGCAGCCCCCACTCCTGGCATGGGCTACATTTCCTGGAAGCTGACCTGAGACTGAACGTATACTCACCAGAATAAATTCTCTCTTTCTACCGATGTCATACCGTGTAATTTCAAATAAATCTCAGTCTTATACTTTATTAAGCGCTCTGGTAAACACTGCCAGATGAGGCACACGTTGCGTGCCCTGTCCTCGGTGCCTTGGTTTGCTACAGCTGGATTGGAAAGAAGCACGTAGCTGATGTTTTTTTGTTTTTTTTCCTGCGAGGGAAGCCCTTATTTCTTTTAAATATAAAAAAATATTTTATGGGTGTTTTTTGTTTTTAACACAGAAGGTTAATGCTGGCAGTCTAAATGCATCTAAGGATATGAGAAAGGGCTAAGCCAATTGACTTCTGAATAGCGCTGAGCATATCAGCATGAAAATTCACTTATTCACTTTACCATGCACCTCAGGGTATAGGGACTGCACTGTACTAGAAACTGTATAACAATTTAAATACAAATTTAAATGACATTACTTAAATGCTATTATAATATAAATGTAATAATACTCTTTAAATACAAATTTACATAATAAAAATAAAATTTCGCCACAACTGCTGAGATGAAGCACAGCCGTGTTATGCTTAGCACATTGCCCATTCTAAGGGGAAGCTTGTGAGCATCTCAGTGGGTAGAAAAAGCAAGACATAAGTATATAGTTCTCAGTGAGTCCTGATGAAGGCATTTTTGCCTTCAGCTTTTTTGAAAGTTTAGTATAAGCTAAATGCTAATCAGAAAATATTTTGTATTTTTTAAAAATTTCTTTCATACCTGGTAAAGAATTACTTGATTATTTCCTCCTAACAGTGGCTTAAGCATTATAAACGATTATATTTCAATAGCATCTGTATGCTTTATACTTTTTGTATGAAAAAAGCATTTTTTGTATAAAGCATTTTGTATGAAAAATGTCAGGAAATTTTTTATACACCTGTGGTTATACTTTTTTTTTTTTTTTTTTTACCACATTTATAAACGAAAGGGTAGCGTCACCATAAACAGCTGAAGCTAGACTGTCTGCAGACAAAATTAGCCACAAATCTGACGCACTGTCAATTCCGGTCCTCAGGACAACAAAAGTGATTAAGCAAGACCTCAAGTAACAATGTTAATGCCATCTACAAAGGGAAAAAATGATACAAAAGCATTCAAAGCCTGAACATTGCTTGGCAGTGAGAGGGGAAAAAGATCACCTGAGCTGGAATGTTCACAAACACAGTCTTATTTACATTACACAAAGCTCAGGTGTTAGGCTTGAACGTAAGTTTCAAAATACTTTCACATACAACCCGCTCAGATCACTTTTGCTGCCGCAGTACAAATCATGCGCGACATCTTTTGTCCCCAAGACAAAACAACTCTTGAAACAATACTGCAAGTAAATCACTAAACACCATGAGCTGTATCTGAAGGGATTTCTTTAGGAAAAACAGATTTTTTTTTTCTCCCATTGTGTAGGATGCTTCTTAGGAGCGCCTGTGGGATCAATACCTATGGAAGGGAAGAGCTGGAAGCAGGTAGGTGCACAATGGAACAGAACATAGCAGAACATAGCAGAACAGCTAGCTATGGGGTCTGGTGACAGCCTCAGCCAAGCCTGCAGGGAGCCCGAGAGCCCCAGCAACCCTCAGAGTCAAGCCAAGATGACTCTTCCTGCATATTCCTGCATCAGCTGGTCACTGGATGTGGGCTGGCCCAGGGAGGGATGTGACCTTGGCTGAGGTAGTTACCTACAGGAGAGACAAACTCAAAGAAATTCACTTTCCTTCCCCAGCCTCTCCAGCCTCAACTGCTTTCTGAGCCAGAGGGGGCAATCACTAATGCTGATAGAGTTAGTTTTAGAATTCCTTAGCCTGCCCCAAAGAAGGGCTTTAATTATAGCTTTGCTCATTTATAATTTTTGTTTTCGGATTTCAGGCCCTCAGCTAAACACTAATACCCAGAATTTCATTTTACCATCCTGCTGCAGTCAGGCACTTGTTATACTAAATAGATTACAATATCTAGGTGGTAAAGATCATGACTTGTGTTCCTGTAACACTCCCTGGCTTAGCAGTTATGAATCAACCCAAATGTCAAATGATTTATTTCTGTGATTATATGATATGCCCTAGTTTGGGGGTTGGAAAACACAGACACTGTGTGCAAAGAACTTAACATAAGGCTGGGCACATAAGTGCTACCCCCCACAACTTTGGTGCTGGCTGTTTATCTTAGAAGCTGTTACTGAGCTAATCAGTCAGTTTGACTTACGGCTGCTCCCAGTGGCTATGGCTTTCTAAATGCTTCTGGAAGGAGCCTCCTCACAGGTAGCTTCAGCTCTCTGTGCCGATGATCATTTATCACAATCTTTGGGGAGCCTATTACCCCTTTTTGTGTTCTCAAGAAAATTAAATCAAATTAAATGGTTCTCTTTAGTTCTTTCTGTTGACTTCCCCAGATGAATTCCTACCGAGCATATTATGGCCATCACTGGGGTTATAAAAAGCCATCTTTCAGAATTAGGTTTACCTAGCAATTCTGCTATTACCAAGACAAAAGGGAAAAAGAAAGTAAGAGTAAATAAAAGAAATATACCAGGAAATTGGTAGATTGCTGGCCTTTATCTGTATCTGGACTTGATTTGAAGTCAGTTTTTGTTTTAGGTTCCAGCTCTGAAATGACCTTAGATACGTTGCTTCTTTATTGTGGATGCCTCGGTTCCATCATCAACACATATGATGAGATTGGATGAATTCTTACTTTGTCCAGAAGTTCTGTGCAGGGAGTTTCCTGAGATGTGGTGACCCTGCATAGGATGGGACACTGAGGTTCACAGGCAGGCAGAGGAATACCAGAGAGGTAGGGGAGAGACCAAAAAAGCGTCAGGTCATGAAAAGCAAGAAAAGAGAGGATCTTAAGAAGGAAAGCTTAATTAACAGTGTCCAATATTCTTTGGAGGTCAAATAATATAAGGAATGAAAATAAATGGATATTTGATTTAGTGACCAATAAGCAGGCTGAAGAGTAATTCAATGTGAAGAAAGACATAGAAGAAAATACCCCAAAATACCATTACTGGTTCCCCTGGGGGAGAACAAGAGAGTTAGAGAAGAAGGCAGAAGAGAACATTAACTTTAAAAAAATGTTTTATTTGACCCTTATTACTTTTGTAGTTTGAAAAAATCCCGATACAAGAATGAATGAGAAGCAGAAAAGTAGAAACAGCAGTTATAAGCCATACTTCCAAGAAGGTTGTCTAATATGTATATGTGTTTTACACAAGTTTTTGTGGCCAGAAAAAGGAGCTGAAGAGAAAAAAAATTATTTATTTTTTACATTTGACTCAAATTTTACCATTTCACCACCATAGACTTTCTCTACCTTTTTTTTTTTTTTCCCACTGGCAGGAAAAAGGAAGAGCAGGCTGGAAAGAGAAAATGGGATCTGACAAACAAGAAATTTCTCAATTGATAGAAATCATTCTGGAGGCTTAATTTGTATTACTAACAGATTTCTCCAGACAGACCTGGAATTTCAAGTATGGTTTTGGGAACTCCAATCTAGGTTGGCTTTGCATTATTGTGGCAGCCCTCAAGTATAATCTCAACGAGGTGAGCCTCAGAAGAGCATAAGGTACCTGCAGAGGTAAGCCCGCAGCCTGCCCTTACCCAGTCCTTCTAACCGCCATGTATAGGTCAGGAAGTTCTGCAGCTGTAACTCTGGATGACGTGGGATCTCTCACTCAGGCCTAAATATTGGACAGCATCCATAAAGCCACCTGGGGAAAGATGTCAAGATAAGCAGACCGTGTTTTTAATAGGATCTTGTGCATAGACAAAAAGGAGTTGGTATTTTGTCAATCTCCTAAGACAACTTGGAAAAAGCATTTTGCTCTATAAGTGTGTTTGGAGAGGGGGGGTAAAAGGAAAAAAAAAACAAAAGAAACCTTTTAGAGATCAGGAATGAAAGACAGTACTGTAAACTTGGCAACTGCTAGAGCATTGGAAAGAATGAGACAAAAAAGGGGGGAGACAAGGGGGCAGGAGGAAGCCACTCAGGAGAATTTCCTCATGTTATTTTAGTGAAATCCTTGAAAATGTTTTCTCTAAAACTGTATTCTGTGCAATATGAGGTAAAATGTCACTCTGGTCACAACAAAGCATCATACCATCTGAGATACCTCTTCTAGGGGAAACTTTCCTCTAATCACCAACCAGCCCCATACTTTGGGCTGCAATTTGTAGTGTTCCAAGTGAGGAAGAAGTTTTTAGGACACATTAGAATAATGATCAATACAACCAATGAGAATCAGTGTAATGAAGAATTAGAGTGTAGAGTTGGCATAGTGAATGGCTAAAATGAGGTTATCCTCTTTAGCTCATTATCCCACTGCCTACTTCATAGAAACGGTAAAAGCTATCAAGGATGAACACTACCTAAGCTTTCCTGACTGCTATACCTCAATTCATGCAGCACCCAGACTTTGTTCTTTCCCCTCAGCCCTGTGGGAAGAGGATGGCCCCGTGGGAAGAGTTGTCATCCTCTAGTCAAGGCTAGATCTTCCATCCATTCTATCTGCCTACTTCAAGGACTTGGCCCTATCCCTGACTCCTCCACTGTTTTGTATCCTGACACCTTTCTCTTTTTCTCTGTTCAACGTCAGCATATTCAATTTCTCACCAATGCTTTCTCCCTAGTCCAGCCATGAAATGGTCCAACCATGCTGTACCTCCAAGATTTCTCCCTTTCCTTCCTTTTCATGACTAGACTCTTACTTCTCCAGTTCCCTTCTGCCCATTCACTTGCTTCTGAATCCTACCCCTAATGTCCATGGATAGTACTATTTGCTCATGCCCCCAGTAACCTCCTAATTGCCAAATATGATGAGTATTTTTCAGTGCTTATTAATATTTCTGTGACTTGAGTCTCCAGTCATAATTCCCTCTTCAAGGTCTGCCCTTTCTCATTTTTTGCACCATCAAAACCCTGGTTTAACTCTTATCTTTATGACAACTCTTAATGCCTAGACATACCTCTTCTTCCATGTACTACCTTTGTGGGTAATCTCATCTATTCCAGTGGCTCCAAACCTAGGTGTTCCTGTCTACTGAACGTATCCCCTGAAATATCTCAGGCTGTTAAGACCCAGGATGACCAAACTGAGCTCCAACTGAACACTCTTCTGTTCCAGAATTGCGTCCATCTCTCTTTAAATGGCAACCTCCTTTCCCCCAAATTGCTTATCCAGAAGCCTGGGAATCATCCTTGAAACCTCCCTCAACACTGACCCTAATTCTTCCTCCCAGGTGCCCCTACCTTCTAAGTGAACTTTCATATCCAATCACATTTCTCTGCACGACCATCATCATAGTTTTTTTCCTTATTTCAACAGTCTCCCTGCTTCTATAGTCTCTTGCTTCTCACTAATTCATCACACTTTAACCCACAGTGTCACTTTAAAAGCCCTTTAATATATGTGATCTGTCCAGATACCCATTCTTACATATGCCACTGTATCCTATTCAACAGTTACCTGATGTTGAGTTCTCCCTGTTACGGGATTCTCCAAGTTCTCTATAGCTTTTTTTCTACTTTTTTTTTTTTACCTCTTATTGGTCCTTAGGATCTCTTCCCTCGGGACACCTCCCTGGGCCCTCTAGGAAGTCAAATTGTGGTAAAGGAGGATATTCCTTTCGCCTGACTCACCTCCGTGTATTCCCTTTGTCTCCCACATTTATTGTCATTTAATTGTCTCATCCTCTCTGCTAGAGTGCAAGCTCAGAAAGGGCAAGACTTACATCTAACTTGTTTTCCACAATGTCTCTTGGGACTGGAACAGTGTTTTATTCATTGAAGTTGCTCACTTTGTTTCATACTGGGGTAAATGAATGAAAACATGAATATCCTGAAATCCGTTTGTTTGTGGAACAATGGTTTTCGGTCCAAGTCATTCTGCTACTGAAATAAAATAATGGAAATATTTTCTCATTTTTAAGAAAAACTAGAGAATTATCCTAAGGTCAAATACACATGCCATGAGCCTTTCACAGCTGCTACCAGCCATGCACATTCTAGGCTCTGCAAAGGCCCTCGAGGTCTAAAGCAAGTATGAACATCCCAGCTCGTGCTCCTTTCCTTATCTTCCTCTCTTCCCTGAGTATCTTCTCTCCTTGCTCAGGCCCACCCCTGCCCCCAGCTCCCACACATAGCATTGCATACTCCACTCCACACAAAGGCATCCAGCCAGCAGGGCCAGTGAGGGTGGAAACCTAGCCCCAAGCCCCAGCTCTGGTGCAGGGCTGCAGAGAACCCAGAGGAAGGGATGCCTTTTAGCAGTTTGTGTGCGCAGAGCGGGTACCGTCTTGCAGTTCACACCAGGGCTGCCCCAAGCGCCAGCAGATGGCCACGTGCCACCGTGCCCCAGATTTCTTGACCTCCCAGTTCAAACTCACCTCGATTTGCAGATAATAGCCAAAATGGTCATCTCCAAACTGGTTTCTCTCTCTCAGTTTCTAATGCAGATGAGCCAAAAGGTTGATGCAGTTGGCCACAAAGAAGCCGCACTGTTTCAACACATTTAAATCAGTCCCAGTTACGTGTTTTGGATGTGGATTAAAGTGTTACCTCCTTCTCAGCATTTTTCCCCCAGGGGCACTTTATTAAAGAAACCATGTCTGCCTCAGCAAAGGCAGCCAACAATTTGCCTCTTGCTTTGTGGGGTCATTTACAATTTTTGTATAATTTCAGGGGTGGAATAAAGGGAGAAGCAGTGACCACAGCCCTAAGAATTTAGCTCTGTGACCCTGTAAATTGGGAATGTGCACAGCCCGCTTTAAGAAAGCATCTAACCGTGACTATTTTTCAGTTCACTAAATGCAGTATAAATTATTCAGTTATTTTTCTTGATCGTGTAGACTTTTGTTTTTGTTTTCTGATTGTTTAAATGCATTTTCCAAATTGTACTTCTTGGGATGTTAATATGCATTGCATGGTGGGGTGGAGTGGTGAATATTGGAGTTGAGAAATGCTAGATGAAAAACAGTCAAGCATGTTCCTTTACAGGACTTAATGAATACTTTATTATACAGAAATAAATTATGAATCTCCAGGTGTGGGGGGCTACTACACATCATGTTCCTAAACATACTTGGCCAGGAAATCCCCCTCAAAGTTCAACTCTTCAAGGACTGTGTTCCACAAAACATACCCGGGAAGACATTGGTCAAAGTGTTACCTTCCAGAACTGCTTCTGCAGCATTTCCCCCAAGTTCCTGGAGAATCAGCAAACCAGATATAAGATTTTCCTTTTCAATCACCACAGTATTAAATCAAACCAAAAGACATTTTGAAAGTTTAATTTTATTAAAAACTAGTAATTAGTCCTCTCCAATTGATGGACCGATATGGTAGCATTCAGGCATGAAGGAATTTAAAGTTTAGATGGATCTAGAATGGTTACGAAAAAAAGCACTGCATTTGAAGACCTCAGTTAGGTACAACGTTCTTTTTGTTTGCTTGTTTGTTTTCAGTTTTAGGGTTTTGTTTTGTTTCGCCCTGAAATTCACCAGTTTGACTATAATTGCCTTTCCTTTCCCTCTCCTGATTTGAAAATCTAATTTTAGGATCCCTTCCAGACTTCTGGTCTATAGTTTTCACTATTCACTAGTGAACACTAGTCCAGATGTGGTTGTGAAGGTATTTTTTTTAGATGCGATTAACATTTAAATGAGTAGACTTTGAGTAAGATTACTCTCCATAACGCAGGTGGGCCTCACCCAATCAGGTGAAGAACTTAAGAGGAAAGACTGAGGTCTCTCAAGGAAGAATGCCTTTGGACAGTCTTCTGACTTGAGTTGCAAAAGCAGCTCTTGCCTGAACCTGCAGCCTGCTGGCCTACCCTGCAGAATTCAGACTTGCCAGCACCTTTAATTGTATGAGCCAATTCCTTAAAATAAATCAATCTCCCTCTCTCTCCACATACACACATACCCATACACACACTTGTCCTTTGCTCCTATTTTTCTAGAGAATCTTGAGTAAGAATTCAGTCTCATAATCAAGTATCTTACCTATTTTCACCAGAATTAGGACTTCTCTAACTTTCAATGGCATCTGTCCTTTCCATTACAACCCAAGAGTAGAGTAACTGTTTTTATAGAGTAACATACTGAATTCACCCAACAGGATCCTGTATATTCAGGCAATGAGAATAATACATCTTTACTTGACCAAATTAGTTTCTAAATTGGCTTTTCTCTTGTAGTTAAATGTATCATGTTGATCTTGAACACTTTTAATAAGTAGATTTATATTAGCGACCAAGTGTTAAAATTGTTTAAACTTGAAAGGTCCCGCTTGCAATGAAATGAAACAGATTCTGGTGAATGTTACAGAGCTGGCAATAAGGATTAATTGAAACTCAAATGTTCTTTATTATTCTTTAATTATGTAATTGTTATTCATCCACCCTTCTTGATTGTCCATGTCAAATAATCATGCTTGTATATCACCCTAGCCTTTCTGTTTAGTTAACTGATTAATTAAGGACGGGGATATTCTGCATTTATTAGCATTTTAATGGGCAGATTGATTCCCTGTAGCCCAAACATCTACATATGTTCAGTTTTTGAGCTCAGCTTTATCTCCTTTTAAGTGATTATCATTTTTAATTGCAGACACTAGAAATTAAAAACCATGCTCTTAAATAACCAGTCCAATCCAGCTCATTAAAACTGCCCCTTGAAGATGAAGTGCAAGTGTGAGTACAAGCAATCAAAAGAAACGCTACATGGCTACTGCCGGATATATACCATCACCAGCTAAGGATCCCTGTGCTCTAGTGATTCCTGTCCTGGAGGTCCCAGGGGCCAGCAACTTTGTAGGAGCATCCGCTGGTCAGAGGGGCATGCAGATCTAATTCTTCTTTTCCAAAAGGTTTGGAATCTAAAACCATCATCAATTGTGAAGTTGAATTGCATCATATATTAAAAATTAGGACGTTGTCTTTGAGCCAAAGACACATCAACCATGTTCTAAGGAGCCTCTGGAAAAAGGTCTATGAGGTCCTGCATTGTATTCAGTTAGCCACGGGAAATCAAATGCTGGCAAAAGAGGGTCCTCTGCTTCCCTACTGGGAGAAAACCACTTTATCCAGGAGAGCGGGTAGCTAGAAGAGTGGTTGATTCTTAGTGATGCATTAAAGCCTACCTTTCATTTGAGGAGAGGGCCAGACTGCTTCACAATTTGCGAGGGCCCAGTGGAGACTGAAGGGTGGCCATGTGTACTGCACTCACCTCCTTTGCTCACAGGAACACTTTAGGGCACATCAGTCTTCAGTCACAAAACATAGATGTGAAGATTAAATTGTTAAGACTTTCAAGATAAGGATAGCAGACTATTTTTTTTAATTTAATTTTTTATTTTTTAAAATTTACATCCAAATTAGTTAGTATATAGTGAAGCAATGATTTCAGTAGATTCCTTAATGCCCCTTACCCATTTAGCCCATCCCCCCTCCCACAACCCCTCCAGCAACCCTCAGTTTGTTCTCCGTATTTATGAGTCTCTTTTGTTTTGTCTCCCTCCCTGTCTTTATATTATTTTTGTTTCCCTTCCCTTATGTTCATCTGTTTTGTCTCTTAAAGTCCTCATATGAGTGAAGTCATATGATTTTTGTCTTTCTCTGACTGACTAATTTCACTTAGCATAATACCTTCCAGTTCCATCCATGTAGTTGCAAATGGCAAGATTTCATTCTTTTTGATTGCCAAGTAATACTCCACTGTATGTATGTATGTATGTATGTATATATGTATATATATATACATATATATATATGTGTGTGTGTGTATATATATATATATATATATACCACTTTTTCTTTATCCACTCATCCATTGACAGACATTTGGGTTCTTTCCATACTTTGGCTATTGTTGATGGTGCTGCTATAAACATGGGGGTGCATGTGTCCCTTCGAAACAGCACACCTGTATCCTGTGGATAAATGCCTAGCAGTGTAATTGCTGGGTCGTAGGGTAATTCTATTTTTAGTTTTTTGAGAAACCTCCATATTGTTTTCCAGAGTGGCTGCACCAGCCTGTATTGCCACCAACAGTGCAAAAGAGATCCTCTTTCTCTGCATCCTCGCCAACATTTGTTGTTACCTTAGTTGTTAATGTTAGCCATTTTGACAGGTGTGAGGTGGTATCTCATTGTGGTTTTGATTTGTATTTCCCTGATGATGAGTGATGTTGAGCATTTTTTCATGTGTCGGTTGGCCATCTGGATGTCTTCTTTGGAGACGTGTCTATTCATGTCTTTTGCCCCTTTCTTCACTGGATTATTTGTTTTTTGGGTGTTGAGTTTGATGAGTTCTTTGTAGATTTTGGACATTAACCCTTTATCTGATATGTCATTTGCAAATATTTTCTCCCATTCTGTCGGTTGCCTTTTAGTTTTGCTGATTATTTCCTTTGCTGTGCAGAAGATTTTTATTTTGATGAGGTCCCGGTCATTCATTTTTGCTTTTGTTTCCCTTGCCTCCAGAGATATCTTTGAGTAAGAAATTGCTGCGGGCAAGATCAAAGAGGTTTTGGCTGCTTTCTCCTCAAGGATTTTGATGGCTTCCTGTCTTACATTGAGGTCTTTCATCCACTTTGAGTTTATTTTTGTGTATGGTGTAAGAAAGTGGTCCAGGTTCATTCTTTTACATGTTGCTGTCCAGTTTTCCCAGCACCACTTGCTGAAGAGACTGTCTTTATTCCATTGGATATTCTTTCCTGCTTTGTCAAAGATTAGTTGCCCATACGTCTGTGGGTCAATTTCTGGGTTCTCTATTCTATTCCACTGATCTGAGTGTCTGTTCTTGTGCCAGTACCATACTGTCTTGATGATTACAGCTTTGTAGTATAGCTTGAAGTCTGGGATTGTGATGCCTCCTGCTTTGGTTTTCTTTTTCAAGATTGCTTTGGCTATTCGGGGTCTTTTCTGGTTCCACACAAATTTTAGGATTATTTGTTCTGAGTCTGTGAAGAATGCTGGTGTTACTTTGATAGGGATCACATTGAATATGTAGATTGCTTTGGGTATTATTGACATTTTAACAATATTTGTTCTTCCTATCCAGGAGTATGGAATCTTTTTCCATTTCTTTGTGTCTTCTTCAATTTCTTTCATCAGGTTTCTATAGTTTTCAGTGTATAGATTTTTCATGTCTTTGGTCAGATTCCTAGGTATTTTATGGTTTTTGGTGCAACTGTAAATGGGACTGATTCCTTGATTTCTCTTTCTGTTGCTTCATTGTTGGTGTATAGGAATGCAACCGATTTCTGTGCATTGATTTTATATCCTGCAACTTTGCTGAATTCATGAATCATTTCTAGCAGTTTTTTGGTAGAGTCTTTAGGGTTTTCCATAAAGAGTATCATGTCATCTGTGAAGAGTGAAAGTTTGACCTCCTCCTGCCCGATTTGGATGCCTTTTATTTCTTTGTGTTGTCTGATTGGAGTTTCTGTTGGTGCTCTCTGGTCCTTTCTAATCTTTTGTTCCTTTTCATATATATATATATATATATATATATATATATATATATATATATGTGTATATATATATATATATATATATATATATATATATATATATGTATGTATATATTTTCACCTTTTCTCCCCTCAGAGAGTCCCCCTTAATATTTCTTGCAGGGCTGGATTAGTGGTCACAAACTCCTTTAATTTTTGTTTGTCTGAGAAAATTTTATCTCTCCTTCTATTTTGAATGACAGCCTTGTTGGATAAAGAATTCTTGGCTACATATGTTTCTGATTCAGCACACTGAATATATCCCGCCACTCCTTTCTGGCCTGACAGGTTTCTGTGGATAGGTCTCCTGATCTGTCTTCCCTTGTAGGTTAGGGACTTTTTTTCCCTTGTTGCTTTCATGATTCTCTCCTTGCCTGAGTATTTTGTGAATTTGATTATGATAGGACTATGATGGTCGGTTTTTGTTGAATCTAATGGGAGTTCTCTGTGCTTCCTGGATTTTGATGTCTGTGACTTTCCCCAGGTTAGGAAAGTTTTCTGCTATGATTTGCTCATATAACCCTTCTACCCCTATTTCTCTCTCTTCCTCCTCTGGGACCCCTATGATTCTGATGTTGTTCCTTTTTAATGAGTCACTGATTTCTCTAATTCTTAAATCGTGCTCTTTTGCCTTAATCTCCCTCTTTTTCTCTGCTTCATTATTCTCTATACGTTTGTCCTCTATATTGCTGATTCTCTGTTCTGCCTTGTCCATCTTTGCTGCCACTGCATCCATCCATGATTGCAGCTCAGTTATAGCATTTTTCATTTCATTCTATTTTTTACTTCTTTTACCCCTGCAGAAAGGGATTCTAATCTATTTTTGACTCCAGCTAGTATTCTTATTATCGTGATTCTAAATTCTGGTTCAGACATCTTGCTTGTGTCTGTGTTGGTTAAATCCCTGGCTGTCGTTTCTTCGTGCTCTTTCTTTTGGGGTGAATTCCTTCGTTTTGTCATTTTGAATGGAGAAAAGGAATTAATGAGGTAGAAAAATTGAAATTAAAAAAATTAAAATTAAAAAAATATTAAAATTAAAAATTAAAAACACACCCACACAAAAATCAAATAGATGATGCTAGATCCTAGGTGTGTTTTGGTCTGGGTGTAGAAAGTGGTTTGACAGATTAGAGAAATCAAACAAACAAACAAACAAAAGGGGGGGAGAAAAAAAAGGAAATCATTTGAGAATTTGAAAAAACGAATACACTAAAGTAGACTAAAATACACAAAAGTAAAGAATATAGTAGGAAAAATTATATAAAAATATTTTTAATAAAAATTAAAAAGAAACATGAATTTTTTCATTTTTGTATTTAAGAAAAAAGAAAAGAAATGAAAAATAGAAAAAAGATAGAAAAAGAAAAAAGGGAAAGACAAAAAAAAAAGAAATCGTTTGAGAGTTTAAAAAAGTGAATACACTGTAGTAGACTGAAATAAAATGATGGGAGTAAGAGAGAATTTGAAAAAATTTACATAAAAGCAAAAAATATAGTAATAAAAATTAAATAAAAATATTTTTAAAGAAATTGAAAATAAAAATGAAGTTTTTCTCTTTCTGCACTGAAGAAACAGAAAAGAAATGAAAAAGAAAAAAAAAGAAAAAAAGGAAATTGTTTGAAAATGTGAAAAGGTGAGTACACTGAAGTAGACTAAAATCAAATGATGGAAGTAGAATTTGAAAACATTTACACAAAAGTAAAAAATATAGTAATAAAAATTAAAGAGATATTTTTAATAAAAATTGAAAATAAAAATGAGTTTTTTCTCTTTCTGTATTCACGAAAAAGAAAAGAATTGTAAAAGACGAAAAGGAGAAAGAGAGAAAAAAAAATTGAATAGATGAACCTGCTTACAGATTGAAGTAGGACTGAAATTGCTTTGTTTTCCCCTAGAGGTCAGTCCATCTAGCTCTTTATAGTCCATAGATTAAGCTGGGGGTGAGGTTTGTGTTCCTGAATACGGAAGTTGGCCCAGTGGGCAGGGCTCAGTGTAACAGCTCCACTCTCCCCTAGATGGCGCTGCTAGCCTACTGGGGTGGATTGTTGCGGTGCTCATTGGTGCGCATGTGCATGCGCGGGAGCGTGGAAAAATGACGCCACCCAGCTACCCACTCTATTCTCCCAGATCAGCAGTCGCGCACCGGTCCTCCGTCTTCAGCTCTGTCCACTCCCCGCTTTTCCACTCTCCGTGACCAGGCCCCAGGCAGTACCTCTCTCCCAAGTTCTGTCTCAGATGCGGCTATTTTTCCCAGCCCCTTACTTCCGAAGGACTGCGACTTTGATCTGCTCCGCCCCTCTGCAGGAGGGCCTCACCGAGCTTTGGCCAAATGAGCAATGGCCGAATGTCGGCTGCCCTCAGGAACGCCCGCTGGACCCTGCTGTTGCCCCGAGACTGTGGCCAGGCGCCAGCCCATCCCAGAAAATGTTCGCGAGACAGTGTAGCAGTAGTGTCTCTGGGATTATGGAAAATCACAACACACGTCTGGCACCGGGCTTCACCCTCAACAAACTTGCCCCGGCACCAGCGAATGTGGCAGCCTTCCGGGGTCTGCTGGGACCAGGTGGCTTCAACAGTCTCTACCAAATGTCCTTCCAGCAGTGGAACCGCTTTTCCCCGTGTGGCCTGAGAACCTCATGGACCCCACTGTGTTCCTGGGGATACACCTTTCCCACCAGAGCACCGCCAGGTATCGAGCTGTGGAGTTGCAGCCTTTGCGCTCCCCCTTGTTTACAGTCTTAATGGAATTTAAACCCTCTCCTTTCTCCCTTTTTAGTTTAGTCCCTGCGGCTGTTTCCAATTTTCCACTTTCTCTCCAGCTGCTTTTGGAGAGGGGTGCTTTTCCCATATGTTCCCCCCCCCCCCAGTCTCCATCCTCTCTCTGCCCATAAGAGCGGTTCCCTACATTTTGGGGCTTCTTGCTCCCCAAGTTCAGCTCTTTGTGTCACGTACCTGCTGAATTCTGCGGTTCGGGTTGTGCAGATTGTTGTGTTAATCTCCCAATCGGTTTTCTAGGTGTGTAGGATGGTTTAGTGTTGGTCTGGCTGTATTTCACGGACACGAGACACACAAAAAGCTTCCATGCTGTTCTGCCATCTTTAAGGACAGCAGACTGTTAAACCAAGTATGGTCCATGAGGCTGGTGGAGCCCAAGACCAAGTAATCTGCACAGCTAGTGATGGTAGAGTTCCATTTCAAATCTGCATCTATTGGATTTGTGCTTTAAACACTCCCTAGGCCAATGTAGTGCTCTGGAGTGTTCCCTCCTTATGTGGATTGACAGTAGGGTTGCATTCACTCCCACCCTCACCCATCCCAGCATCCTGTCTTTTCCCTGTGCTTCCCACCTGTAACATTTAGTGCTACAGTCTTGTGCCCGGGATACATACCAAAGAGTCAGAACAATGAATGAGGTAGGGAAGAAGAAAGAGAAATAAAACAAAACCAGTACTTAAGAATCTTAGTGTATGAGTTAGGGGAGAAATGAATAATATGAGATTTTAAGTATATTGGAGAGTATGTTAGTTTATTTTAGTAAGTCTATTTGAAAATCATCTATATATTTAAATTTATATATATTGAATAAGGTTAAAAAGGGAAAGATGCAACACTACTGGAGAAAAGAAAATGGTATGAGTTCTTTCTTTGGTTTTCAGAGATGTGCAGCAGGAAGTGAGACCCAACCTCAAATCCTGTAGCATTTTCATTTTACACAAAGTAACTGCTGTATCTCAGCGAACATAGTTTGCACCATGATTTAATCCCTTATGTGCATGTGCTAAAATATTCATTAGATTTAGGATATCTTTGGGATTTAAGCTATCTTCTCAGAAGAGCTCAGATTCATCATTCTATAAGAAGTGAATTAACAAATATAACACTTCTAGCCTGCAACTTCCACTTTCTTAACTTGATTGCCCCACCCTTTATTCATCCATTCATCTATGCCAGGCACTATTCTAGGCTCTAAGGATACAGGTCAAGTGATGAGGTGTTTTTTCTTATAGAGTACATTTTCCACTACAGGGTGACAAACAAATACTCGAATCCCCAATAACAGAAGAACATAGTGACATAAAGAAAACAGAACAAGGCTAGGGCTATGCAGGGCCTGGGGGGGCTACTTTAAACTACAGCCAAGGATACTGCTCTGAGGAAACAATTTTTAGGCAGAGATCTATCTAAAAGATAAGAAAAGGCCAGGGATCTAAGGAAGAACACTGCAGACAGGCAACAGCATGTATCATGAGCTGAAGGACGTAAACTGGAAGTTTTGGAGCTTTTTGTCTCCTACATATAATTTCCCCCCTGAAACCTCATAATGTCATCAGACCTGGGAGGGCATCTGAAGTTTTGGTGGCCACAATTGAGGAGTATGACTTGACACCTATTCAAAGCTTCCTATCACTCTGTTAGGTCTTCAAAGCGCCAATGGGCCAAATACTAAATTATAATAAAAGACAATAAATGTGGTAACGAATGTTAAAAAGTTATCACAGTTGTCTTCCTATTTCTGTAGTTCTCAAGAAAATTTATGTGATTAACGAAGTTCGAGGGGCGTCTGGGTGGCTTGGCTGTTAAGCATCCGACTCTTGATTTCAGCTTAAGTCATGATTCCGGGATCCTGCGATCGAGTCCTTTGTTGGGCTCTGTGCTGCATGTGGAGGCTGCTTGAGATGCTCTTTCTTCCTCTGCTCCTCTCCCCTGCTGTCCCTCTCCCTAAAACAAACAAACAAATAAATAAAATGGATGGCTTATTTAAAAATAAATTTGAGTATATGTGCAACACATAGAAGCTTTACTCCCCCAAGTGTATATGTGAAACCAGCACGTCAGGCGAACACAAGTGTGTGTACACAGGTGTGCCAAATATTAACGTTTCCATTCCCTTAAAACGTAATATAAAGATTGGGTGTTTATCTCTCTTCCCCACTCGCCCTCACCTCAGTCTCTCTTGCTCTAGTTATCTCTTTATTTAGCACTGTATAAATAAGGACTAGGGATATTGGAGGCTAACGATGATGACAGTGGATGACAGGGGAGTAAATAGAATAGTCACTGGAAAAAGTGATTAGGGTCAATTATAGTGCATCTCATGACTTCTTAACAAGAACTGGCAAGATGTTATAATTCCATGTGCTTTTCTAGATAAAGTCAGTGGAAATATACTGTACAGGGGCACCTGGGTGGCGCAGTCGGTTAAGCGTCCGACTTCAGCCAGGTCACGATCTCGCGGTCCGTGAGTTCGAGCCCCGCGTCGGGCTCTGGGCTGATGGCTCGGAGCCTGGAGCCTGTTTCCGATTCTGTGTCTCCCTCTCTCTCTGCCCCTCCCCCGTTCATGCTGTGTCTCTCTCTGTCCCAAAAATAAATAAACGTTGAAAAAAAAAAATTAAAAAAAAAAAACATATTTAAAAAAAAAATAAATAAATAAAAAAATAAAAAAAAAAAGAAATATACTGTACAAAGAAAACTCAGGAACCTGGTTAGAGAAGGAAAAAAATATCACTATTTTCAGTACCCCTGTAGTCTAGTTATATTCAGTCTTACTCAGAAAATCCACATGTTTTGGACCTCAGTCACTAGCAGGACAGCCACCAGACACAGCAGCTGATTGCCTGTAGGTTGCTGCAGTGAACTTCACATAAAGCCATGAGCAATCATCCCTAGAATACACAGAGTGATGGGATTTTGGGGTTGGAAATGTCCTTCAAGAATATCTTCAGACAATGCCCTATTTTACTGATCACAAGCCTAGCCATGGTCTACTTGGGTGGAATTGAGAACTTACCAGTTGTTACTACACACAACAATCCAACAGCACGGTTTCATGAGATATTTCAAAATTTCAAGTTCTTCTGTTTCATTGCTTATTAATGAAACTACAGTAGTGATAAATTGAGATACTAGTAGGGGTTGAATCACTTTGGTCACCGTAGGAAAAGTTCACATATGCCAGTGTGATGTAATCAGAGTTTATTTCTCCTCTTTCTTTAAACCATGAAGACAGACTTAACCCATATTCTGGATACTCTCTGCTTGCCCCTCCACATCCCCGGTCCCCACACCACTCTGTGCCCCAGGAAATGGACCCCTGTTCACGGTAACAGCCAGACTTCCCTGCCCTCAATTTCAGGCCAGTTTTGGCTAATCTAGTTGGATATTCGCTGAAGATAAGAGAGTTGGAAGACCAAGAACAGTTAGGATATTTACGCACCTGCTTCCTTTCCTGCCTGGGCCACAACTCTGGAGAGTAACATCTCTTACAACTCTAGTTATCTGTCTCTCTGTGCTGCTCAGCTGCCTCCTCCCTTTATCCCTTCTGGCCGGAAGGGAGTAGGAGCACCTGATTCTGCACAACTGGGGCACTTGCCATCCCTTCTAGGTTTCCCTTAAACTCTGTCATACCTTAATGAACAGTCCTTGTGTTAAATGCTCTTCAGTTATCCCATCCATTTCCTACTAGAATTCTTACTGACATATTATCTCCTGATATTATGTTAACTTGGATATTCCTGGCTCATAGAGGCAGATAGTTCAGTGAGGACAGACACCCTTCTGGGTGTTTCCAACTGGAAGGGATTGAACACCTTGATGTACAGAATCTTTGGAAGAACTTGGGAAGGAAGGTCAGACAAAACCTTGTTGGCTTTCCGAAGACCATGAAGCTATAGACATTTCTCCAAACAGTAGCCAAAGCTCCCAGAAGCGTCTAAGCAGATGAGTCACATTGAAATGCCCCAAACCTCAGATCAACCAACTTCCTGCATCTGTGCCTGCTGATGTTGGAGGAAACAATAGTTTCACTGTCTCATCCACCTTCCAAATCTTGCACGGTGACTCTCTTTAGCAGAATCTCACGTAAAATCCTCCCTTTCAAGGGATTTGGGACAATATGATTCCTTGGCTTTGTGGGTGCTGGGAATACAAACAGGAAAAGAGTGATGCTGAGCTGGCAATACAGAAGCCAGCTCTGTACATACATGATGAGCGCTTAATAAATACTGTACTTACGTTGGAAAACTTCCTTACTAGCCTGGTGCCTCAGTTTCCTCATTCTTAAAATGAGGAATGATAATAGGAATAACTAATTCCCATCTTAAAGTGGTCAAATGCAGATTAAATAAATAATACGTTTAAAATACTTCTGAATGAGTGAGGAGGAACAGAAGTCCTTAACTTCTTTTGTGCCATGCATCCCTCTTGGCCATCTGGTGAAGCTCATAGATGTCTTTCCACAGAAAATAATGTTTTTGAAATTAAAATTAATAAGAAAGATTCAAAGGAGATCCATTATATTTAAATACAATAGTCAAAATTTTTTTTACTGTGATATAGCAGCATACACATTAAGTAACAAAATCTACTGGCAGGTCCAGTGGCTGCCGTAGTTTCAAAGAAGTGTTCGGCATAAATGATATTGCATACTATCTACAGCATCTGAACTGTGGTATGAGAATGTCTGAACTCTGTTGATGACAAAATCATAGGGATGACCTAACACTACTCTGATTCATTTCCTGCATCCGTAACTGAATGAAATACTACATTTCAGTGAGGGTAGTGAAAACATCGTGTAATTTTTTTTTTCCTGTTCACATCCACGAGATTCCAGAATCACAGGCCTCTTAGAGAGCTGGGAACATGGAACCACCCCCCTTGAAGCTCATCTTTTCCTTTGGGCACACAAGTGCACTTGTTCTCCCAAAGACAAAGAGTGGAAGTCAGTGTTTTCTCTTTTCTAACTTCCCCTACCTTTCTTACCCCTCAGAGCACACTTCCCACAGAGAGGAGAACCTCTTGAAATACTTGATTGCCCAACTACCAGCTGACAAAACTTTGGGCTGCGTCAACATCATAGGAAAAAATTTGGAGACAGATGGGAATAATGTGATACAATGTTAACCACTGAAGCAAAACAGTGAACCATCCAGAGCAGAAGAGGATCCAGAAACCTCCACACAAGGCTCTGGGCCAGCCTCGGTTAAGATCAAGGTGACAGTAGGAACTCATGGGAATAACCCGGGCTTGCATGTTGGATGCATTTGGATTGAGTCCTGGCTCTGTCGCTGACTAC
Source organism: Leopardus geoffroyi (assembly GCF_018350155.1). NCBI lineage: Eukaryota > Metazoa > Chordata > Mammalia > Carnivora > Felidae > Leopardus > Leopardus geoffroyi. The sequence continues at coordinate 119,413,278 of NC_059326.1, read as the reverse complement.
CTCTGCCTTGGGGCACATGACTTCATGTCTCCAAGCCTCAGTCCCCACCTGCAAAGTGGAGGAAATAATAGTACCAACCACGTAGGGTTAACTGTGAGGGTTCAATCAAGTAAGCCTTATGCAAGGACTTAGCACAGTGATGGACACAGCGTAAGTGTTCAGTTAATGTTAGCTGTCAGAAATAGCACTACTATGTAAATTCTTTTCTGTGTTGTTTTTCAGGTTGTGTGGGCAAAGCATCTCTGTAGCCTATCACCTGCAAAAACATGCTGCTTAGTAACAATCCTGACTCTGCTGACGGGAATCAAGCAGTGGACTCACACTAAATACCTTGTGCATGATATGAAAGGACAGCCAGTGGGTGTCCTTCCATAAAAGCCAAGTGTCTAACAAAGGTAATGGCCCTGATGCAATACTTCAGTCAATGGGCTGGGGGACTACATTTCTGCTTGGTGTCGCACCTGTAAAATCCTGTCATGGCTGTCGGCTTTGCAAATAAGAGTTCGGTCCACTGCCAAACTCTGAAATCAGATGCTCGGTAACTTTATCCCAGCTGTTCACTTCAGTTAGCACATGTCAATGCAAGTGAGGTCTATTATGGTTCGGTGATTTTCCATCTTTTGTCAGACAGCACAGCCTTCTCCTGGTTCCCTCCCTTGTGGCTCCCAGACTTCTTAAAGAATTTCTTAACACGTTGCTCTGTTTCTGTTTCCCTAGTACCTTCCTTCTCTTTTTATTCCTTTTGAATGTTTTATGGAAAACTGGTAACAAGCCTGAACACAGTCCAGAAGATGAAAGGAATACACATACTTAGGAACAGAAAAATACACATGGTCCTCCCAAAACACAGAGTTTTGAGCCTACAACTTTAATCCCTAAGAAACTATGGTTTACTTTCCCAGCATTAATGAAGCTAATAAATTTCTCAGCTTCACAGCTAACAATTTGTAGTCTAAGACACATTCCAAAACACGTTCCCAGATGAGGCAAGAAATTTGCAAAGTAAGGCCTGAGACCCATTGCCTGGGTGATATCAAGCAATATCTGAGAGCCTCTGTCATGTGCGCGCTGAAGCTTAGAGCCACTTTAAAATGACACAGGTGACCCCTGGGGGCAGACAAGGGGCTACATGGTAGCACGCCAAAGTTGCAAAAAGGAAAAGCTAAGAAAATTTAGGACACACAGGAAGAGAGTGTCATACAGCAGCCCTCAGAGAACGCTGCATTTGTATAGCATAGTTATATCGATTTTGATTATATCTTTTTATTTGTTTCCTTAATGACTCATGCACTCAATTGAACTTATTTGAGTCAGTTTAGAGTGGAGAGAACTGAAGCTGATCTGTCCAAAGTCACATGTTAAAAATGGTGGAGCCATGTTGATTTCTTTACTATTGCCCCAAGGAGAAAGTGAAAAATCCTATTGATTTAATTAGCCTGGGTGGTTGCATAATTCAATTAAACCACTTTCCCAGATCTCCTATCTACATCACTCTGCTGCTTTTTTTTTTTTTTTTTTTTTTTTTTTTTTTTTTTTTTTGTAGAAGGCAATCCATCAGAACAGGAAAGCCTTAGAACTCATCATCACCCACATAGCCACTTTCCAAACAGTAGAGCATACGTTGTGAATTTGGATTTATTCTTGGAGTACCTTTACCTTAGTCCTCCAGACACTTCTCATCTATCAATTCAAATTGGTCCACATGGAATAAACCTATTTGCTGTTTTGAACTACACCAATGCTCTTTCTGCCACACATCATAGATACATCCAAATATAAAAGGGCAACAAATCTTCAAAAGAGGAACTACTTCAAGGTCTGCCTACAATTTTTCTATCATTTTTAAAACAACACTGGTATTAAAGGCCATAAGTAACTGTCTAAATATCTTGTCTTTCTGTCAGCCATGTTTTGGAGGCCATCATATTTACAGAATCTTATTTATGAACCAGATGGCCATTTTCTCTCTTTCTCGGTGATTTAGCCTATCTAGGTATAAGTCACTGAGTGCGGTGTGTGTGTGTGCGTGTGTAATAAATGACTACTCATTGAATACCTACTCTATTCCAGGTACCCTTGTAGGAGTTGGGAATATAAGAGTACACAGAATGAGAATGAGATCTCTCTTCTCATAGAGCTTACATTCTAGAGGAGCAAGATAGCCATCAACCAAATAAAAAAATAAATCTACAAGATAACGTCAGTTACTGAAACGGGCTGTAAAGTAAAATACTACCAGCTGTTTGTTACTTCTCATGGATTGCCTTCAGCTGTTAGCAATAAATGGCTTCACCTGACAGACTTTTTAACTTCTATTGGCAAAATACAGTGAGAGCCAAAGCCACGTCAGCTTCAAGGTGGTGTTCAGGTTGCTCCTCAGGGACCACCGTTAGCCATTGGCAAGAGGTGGTTTATCTGACACACTTTAACTTCCACTGTGTTTGAAGTATGTTTGTTCAGAATCCTCAACAAATAAATGTAAATTGTCCTTGAGAAAAAAGGAAGAAAGAAAAAGAAGGTGGATGTAACAGACTGGCTCTGAGGACCTCAGAGCAGATGTTTGAACTGACCCCCTAATGGTGAGACGGACTCATTATTTGAAGATCTGGGAGCAAAGTGTTGCGGGCGTGGAATGTATGTGGGACAGGAACAGCAGACACGGCACTGAGCGCGCTTGGCAAGTTCAAGGACGAGGCAGATGGCTTTGGTGACCGGAGCCAAGTGAGTAAGGGGGAAACCGTATATGCTTAGGCCGAAGGGGTAGCAGGGCTGGGTTGTTTTAGGGCCTTGTAGGCTGTGATGAGGCGCCTGTATTAAAGTTCATTTTCAAGTCTTTGGAGGGTTTTCAGCAGAAGAGAGGCCCGAAGTGATTTAAGAGTTTAGGAAGTCACTAAGAATAAAGCACAGTTGCTTCCTTCTAGTAGCTGATAAACTACATCACTAATTACAATTCAAGGCAGTAATTGAAGGATGAGTTTTAAGTGCTGGGATAGATCGTGTACTGAGCTCCCGCCGCCTCAGGGACATGTGTGCCTGGAAAACGGGGTTCCCATTGCTACCGCAGGGATCATCCAAAACCAGTTTAGCATTAAAGGGGGAAAAGTATCTAGAGTCTTTGAATTCAAAGGGGGAAATAGTCATTTTTTTTAAATGCAATCGGTAACTTTCAGAGAGTACAATAAAATCTTTCAGTCTCTTCAGAAAGGGCTTGTGTGGTACAAGTCCTGACATCCAATCTTTTATCTCTTTGATTTGTGGTAAAGGAGAAGCATAATACCTGGGCATTTTAGACTCAAAGAAATCCCTTTACTTTTGTGTTTGCTGATGGGGGCTTTAGAAAAGGAATATTTGAATGGTTATTAGAAAGTAAAGTCAGCCATCCATGATGCAGTGTCCTCGATTCAGGAGCTTGTAATGTCCACAAAGAGCAGCTTCTGGGGTCAGAATCTGTGATTTGCTGTTGCTCTGTGACCTTGAGAGGAAACATTTTCACTTGAGGAGTTGGTGTTGGTTACTCAAAGCCAAATGAAGGAGTTGATTTATACCATCCCTAAGTTCCTCACCACTACCTTTTACTTCTAATGACCGGCTAACCTCTTTGCATTTGGGTCGATTTTTAAAGTCCACCATGTTGGCAATGATTCTCTGTGTTGGAAAACAGAATAGTAGGCAACTGAATTTGGGAACTTGGGATATCCAGGGATTTAGAGAAAGATCTGTGTGATACCTCCAGGGTGGGGGGCTTTGGGACCCTCATAAAGGGGAAGCCAGCCATGAGAACTATTTGTGGTCTCCATGAACATTGTCGTTAAGTTGCTTTTTGAGTGTTTGAATACTGAGAGATTTATAAAAGAATATAAGAGCTGCTTCAGAAAACTCATAATCCATCTTGGAAGATAAGACATAAACAGATGACAAGTGAAATAATACAGTGCAAGGTGAGTAATGTTCTATGCCACAAGGAGTTACATGATAAACTTTTTAGTGAAAAAAAAAAATGGAACAAAATCAATGCTCAGAAAAAACTGAGGCGTTAACTTCTGAGAGGTTGTGTTCATTTATATATTCAACTTATTAAATCATTCAACAAATGGTTATTGTGTGCTCACTGTGTGCCAGGAGCTCTTCTAGGTGCTGGAGAGAAGGGAGCCAACATGGACATGCTAGATACACAAATCAGTAATTGCAGTCTTTGGGAGGGACTCACAGCTGCTGTCTCCTCCCTTCCAACTGCCAACTTAGCCTATCAGAATTTTCTGCAACTTCTCCCAAGATTTGCAGAATTAGAGAACTATCAAATTACCAGCTACCTTTCTCCTGTTCCCTATAGATATTGCCTACGTTCCATTTGAATGCCCCTGAGGACAAGGAGCTCCTTACTTTCTCAGATGTCCATTCTCACCATTATGTGGCAATAGCAGTTATCCATACTTCGCTCATGATGAATCCCTCTTCTTTTCCTCTTTCATACAGTTCTGTGCCTGTTACTAGGCTCACACCCCAAAGGCAATCTTGCAGACTTTCTTCTCTGTTGGGACCAAAGAAACTTTTTTTTATCAGTACATGTGGCTGGCTCAGTCGGTAGAAAATGCGACTCTTGATCTCAAGGTCCTGAGTTCCAGTCCCACATTGGGCAGGGAGCCTACTTAAAAAAATTTTTTTTTGTTTTTAATTTTTTAAATGTTTATTTATTTTTGACAGAGAGACAGAGCACGAGCGGGGGAGGGGCAGAGAGAGGGAGACACAGAATCCGAAGCAGGCTCCAGGCCCTGAGCTGTCAGCACAGAGCTCGACACGGGGCTCAAACTCACAGACCGCGAGATCGTGACCTGAGCCAAAGTCAGACACTCAACTGACTGAGCCACCCAGGCGCGCCCAAAAGTTTTTTAATTGAAGTATGATTGACACACGATGTTACATTAGTTTTAGGTGTATAACACAACGATATGACCACTCTATTTGTTATGCTATGCTCACCTGCAGTGTAGCTCCCATCTGTCACCATACAACACTGTTAAAATACTGTTGGCTCTATCCTCTCTCCTGTAGTTTTCATCCCCATGACTTACTTATTCCATAACTGGAAGCTTGTATCTTCCACTACCCTTCACCCATTTTTTGTTACCCAGCACCTTCCCTTCTGCCAACCATCACTATGTTCTCTGTATTTATGAGTCTTTTTCTGCCTTTTTATTTGTTTCTTCCTTTGTTTTTCCTGCTTCTTAAAGTCCATATAAATAAGTGAAATCACGGGGTTTTTGTCTTTCTGACTAATTTCACTTAGTATAATGCCCTCTAGGTCCATCCATGTTGTCACAAATGGCAAGATCTCTTTTTTATGGCTCAGTAGTATTCCATTATGTGTATTTACCATATCTTCTTTATCCATTTATCAATGGGTAGACACGGTCTATTTCCACTTGGCTATTGTAAATAATCCTGCAGGAAACATAGGGATGCATATCTTATATCTTCTTGAAATAGTATTTTTGTTTCAAAGAAATGTTTTCAACAGTGTAATATAAAAGGAATAATAGTATTTTAAAGATAATATTTAATCTACTTCATTATCTTTCAACACACGTGATTACACATAGGTGGGGTATAGGTGAATGGTTCTCATTCTTTATGTGTCACACCAGGGTGTGTTTAATTTAGTAAACAGAACATATTCTCATATTAAAGTCAAATTCCCAGGTATAAAAGGTGACTTTGAATTTCAGAAGCTATTTCTTAGAAATTGTCTTAGATCCTACTTTCATTAGCTCAAAATAGGATGGATTTGGCAGTCATTTAAAGTGATTTTTTGCATAGTGATTTTTTAGTAAGCCACATGTCTTATGACCTCTGGAGCCCTGGAATATATCTATAAAAATCATTTGTATATTTTCAGAAATTCCTTATCTTGAGCAGGTTAAATTTGCATCTTGTAATGACTTTGATGGCAAAGCCCTCTTCCATCCACTAATTCAGTATCTATGATGTGGCAGCACTGTGCTGTGCACTTGTGGTGAATAATCCCCATTATTACAAGGGATACACATCCAAATCAGTAGGCTCTGGGCCTTGATTGACTGCAGGGACCATTGATCATCCAGAGGCTCAGGGACTCACACTGTGTCCTCAGGACTTGGTTTCACTCTCTTCATCTCTCAAGGCCTCTTCTTCTGGAATGACTCCATATTCAGGCAGGTTTCCTTTCATGGAGTCAGAGGGATTGTGAGCATCTCCAGGCCTACCGCGTCCTCTGAGCAGTGCCAGAGGAGATAACCACCACCCCACAGTCCATGGAGGTCCTATAATTTAATCCCCTTGGCCTATATTGTGCCAAATTCCTGTTTCTGGGCCAGTTTGAGATGATTCCAAGGGGGTAAACCATGCTGAGCCTGAGCCACAAGGTGACCCTGGAGCAGAGTTTGGGGGCAAGTGGGGTCACTCTCTTGAACTTTGTAATCAGTTGGACAGAGAGTAAGAACAGTTCTGGAAGAAAATTGGGGAGAAGATATGTGGCAAGCAAAAACAGTAGATGTCCTCTACTGAAACTTTTGCTGATGCAAGTTTGCATAATTTTTCATTGTTTATTTATTTCCTTCCTTCCTTCCTTCCTTATTTATTGGAGAAAGAGAGCAAGTTGGGGAGGGGCAGGGAGAGAGGGAGAATCCTAAGCAGGCTCCATTCACAGCATGGAGCCATATGTGGGACTCACTCTCACAAACAGTGAGATCATGACCTAAGCTGAAATCAAGAGTCAGATGCTTAACTGACTAAGCCACCCATTTGTCCCAAGGTTGCATAATTTTTGAATTAGAAGAGAGGATATTCCAGATAAGGAGATAAATGAGCACTGACCTTTGTATTCAGTTAGGTGTTGGCAGAATCTGGGGCAGAACCAAGGTCTTCTGGACTTCTAGTCCAATTGACCCTTCATAAATGTTTCTTTTTAAAAAGCCAGTCACATAATTTGTGGAGTCCAAGAAAAAATGAAAATGTGAGATCCTGTGTTCAAGAAATTCAAGACTAGTGCACGGGAAGCCAGCCCTGGTCAGCCATCACCATTCTTTGTATGCAGGATATGGTGTCTATTATAATACAGGCATATAAAGAACTAGGAGACATTACTTTCAACTCCTCCACCCTCCCGGCTTTCAACCTAGTGTGGAGACAGATAAGTTACAGACACCTACAAAGATACAATGGTTTTAGAGAAATACATAAATGTGGGCCACCTTTTGTCAATAGATGTGCTACAAAGGTGAATATATTGAGCTAAATAAGTAGGGTGATAAATTCCATAAAGAGAGAGCAGATAGTCTCTCAACATGTTGCTCAGGTCCCATGTCAGTACTGGATTTAGTTATAGCTGCTATATCTAGTAAAAATATTTTAAGAGATTTGAAACCGTGTCTAATGTCTATAGTACCAAGGTTTTGTTTTATTTTCTACTGTTTTTGTATAAGCACCTATTAGGGAGTGAATTCTCCCCAAATTCAGGTTGAAGCCCTAACCCCCAGTGTGAGTGGATTTGGAGATAGGGTCTTTAAGGAAGTAATTAAAGAAAAATGAGGTCACAAGGGTGGGGCCTTAATCCAGTAGGGGCTGATGTCCTTACAAGAAGAGGAAAACACACCAGGAGTATGAATGCACAAAGGGAGGCTGTGTGATGACAGACTGGGTTGGTTGTGTGCAAGTCACGAAGAGAGGCTTCAGGAGAAAGTACCCCCCCCCCCCCCCCCACCGCCAGCACCTTCATCTGAGGCTTCCAGACTCCAGGACTGTGAGAAAATGAATTCTGTTTTTTAACGCACTCTGTGGTGTTTTGTTACGGCAGTCTGAGCTAATACAGCATCTGATAAATATTTGTTTAATGAATAAGAGACTACCTAGAGAAACTGGATAACCCAGAGAAGAGAAGATTTAGAAGTATTAGAATTTTCTGTGGAAGAAGGAGTGTGTTCTGTATATCCCTAGAGGGAAGACTGAAGGCCATTTATTGACATTGGCTCAGCATAAGGAAGAATTTAACAACTGGACTTTATTAGAATTCCTCCAGGAGGAACATTATCATTAGCTTCTAGAATTTAACAGCAGCACAGAGGGATTCCAATTGCAGGGAAGAGCTCAGTGCGAGGCTCTTTCAGAAAGGTAATAGAGGGTCAGATTTGCCTCCCCAGGATGGTTATTCAAGATGTTGTAGAGAGAGGATCCTTTATGAAAATCAGGATGCGGGGAGTGAAGGTTGTGCATTTCTTTAACAAAGTAGCGGGTAATAAACAAATTCAAATGAATTCACAAAGGAAATCATCAGAGCTGAAACTGGTCTATTGAAAACTGTGACTTATTACAGACTAATTATAAGGCAAGCTTTTGAAAAGTATACTTCAAATACTTGGCAGAATTTACCTAATTTCTCTGTATTTGGTACAGTTTTACTAATAGTTAATAAAGAGAACTCTCTATACTGCATTGATGGGAGTACATTTCCACAAACAGATACGTGCTTTTGAGGTATTTCCCTGAGGGTACTTAGCTGTTAATTCTAAAATCCATGTCTAGATTGCTGTGCTGTCAGAGGAAGTACTATCAGTTCATCTGATGATGGCAAATAGAGCAGAGAGTACAGTCCAGAGGGGAAATCAGTTCATCTTCTTAGAACCTGCTTCAACCATTAATGATACTGAAATATCACACTAACCACTACTGATGAGTGAGGGGAAAAATTAGCTACAAGAGCATGAAACATGGCAAATCATTTCAGATGAGGCCAGGATTTACCTACAAGTCACTTAGGTTAATCTCATTGTTGCTTAGTCCAGCAAGCACAGGTAACCAGCCTTCTGTTTTTTCTAGCACTGTCAGACCTTCTAGGGCAGTGCTATGCAATAGATAAGAGTGTGAACCACATATGTAATTTTAATTATTTTCATAGCCCCATTCAAGCAAGTAAAAGAAACAGCTGTAATGAATTTTGATAATTTATTTCACCTCATGTACCCCAAATAGTATCATTTTAACACATAATTAATAAAAAAAAATTCAAATAGGATAATTTACTTTTTTTTCTGAGCCTTAGAAATCTTGGGTGTATTTTACTTACAGCATAACTCATTTTGGATTAACTTCATTTCCAGTGCTAGGTAGCCACGTGTGGTTATTGGATGCTTAGAAGTACAGAGTAAGAACAGTGGGTTCCAAACTTGTTTATGGTATATGCCTATTAGGGAAAACAGGGGCAAATGAATCATGTTATAAATTTGTTACATACATTCTAAAATATATAAATACCAATTCAATGAGATACAAATAAAAACATATAAGTATGTGTTTTATGTATGTATAATATAATCATGTATACAATTTCTAAAGAAATAAATATGCATATATTGGGATACCTGTTCACTTTTTTCCTAATAGGCACATGTTTAAATTTTTTTTTGAGCGGTAATTCCCAAATTTTATCTCACTAACCTAACTAGTATTACTAAAGATGATGTGATAAAGTAAGCTTCATTACTTTTGAAAATCTTGATTTGACATTTGTAAGACTTATAACTTAGCAATTCAAAGGTCTATCACGAGAGCAGTTTATTTTGACTATTTTTTAATTTTTAAATTTTTTTTAATGTTTATTTTTGAGAGAGAGAGAGAGAGAGAGCATGAATGGGGAGGGACAGAAAGAGAGATAGAGAGAGAGAAAGAGAAGATCCAAAGCGGGCTCTGTTCTGACAGTAGAGAGCCCAATGTGGGGCTGGAACTCTCAAACTGTGACCTGAGCCAAAGTTGGACACTTAACTGACTGAGCCACTGAGGTGCCCCTATTTTTTAAAAGTTTTTGAAAATGTTTATTTTTGAGGTGGGGTTGCAGAGAGTGAGGGAAACAGAGAATCTTATGCAAGCTCTGCGCTGTCTGCACAGAGCCTGATGTAGGGCTCAAATTCACGAACTGTGAGATCATGACCTGAGCCAAAATCAAGAGTTGGACAGTCAACCAACTGCACTACTCAGGTGCCCTTTGATTCTTGGTTTAATGACTGTCAAAGCTGAAAAACGTGATCTCTCCCAAAGATAAACTGAAGATGGACATTATGGGTTGCAATTGAAATCATACTTATTTTTCAGTCCCATCTACCATTTATGTAAAATGTTTTGCAATAATTTAACATGTAAACTTCTTCTCTGATGTCACTCAGTAGTTCTTTTAGTTGCATTCTCCTATTTTCAACAAATAGATTCAAATCCCACTGAAATTCTTTATTGTGACAACTTGCAAAATGATTGGAAAACTGTGTGTCTCATAGTTCCTAAGATGAACTTAATAGTTTGCTCCTGAAGTTTATGCCTTTGGATAATCCCCCTCCTTTGAGTATGGGTATGATATAGGACTTACTTCCAGCCAATAGAATATTACAAAAGAGATAAGATGTCAGTCTCATGATTCTGTTTGGTTATATAAGATTCTGTCTTAGCAGACTTATATGAGAGACTCCCCTCGAGGTCTGCAGGAAATGAGTGGCCATGTTAGAGAAGCCCACATAGGAATGACCTATCTGCAGTTTCGGGGACTGCAGGCAGTCTCCAACCACTAGCCAGTGAAAATCTTGGGTCCTTAGTCATACAGTCATAAGGAAATTAATCCTGCCAACAACCTGAAGGAACTTGGAAGCAGGTTATTCCCCATTCGAGCCTCCACATGAAAACGTGTCCAGCGAGACACTAACTGCAGCCTTGGGAGACCCTGGGAAGTAGACCCTAAATCTTGCCCTCATACCTCATCCAGGGAAACTGTGAGATAAGAAATGTATGGGTTTTGTTTTAAATTTCCGGTAATTTTCTGGTAATTTATTATATACTAACAGAAAATGAACGCATTCAGTTTCTGTTTTAAAAAAATGGAGATATGAGAGTTTTTTTAGGTGGCACATAAACATGTTGAGCTACAGAGTCAGAAAACAATGGGGGCATTTCCAAATACCTGTTTTCTAAATTGTCTATTCAAAATAAGAATTTCTTCTATGATATAAAATAGTCTCCTCCACGCACCTTATTAAAATGTCAGTTTTATGAAGGGGCACCTGGGTGGCTCAGTCTGTTGAGCATCTGATTCTTGATTTTGACTCAGGTCATGATCTCACAGTTCACAGGATTGAGCCCCACATCAGCCTCAGTGCTTAAGCACAGAGCCTCCTTGGGATTCTGTCTCCCTCTCTCTCTGCCCCTCCCCTGCTTTCACTCTCTCACTCAAAATTAGTACATAAATAAAGGATTAGCAAACTTTGCACTCTTCTGTTTTTGTAAGAGAAAAATGTATACCTTACCTTTAAGTTCCACAACTCCTAGTGAACCTCTAAGGGGTTTAAAAAAAGGTTGTCATGATCTCTATCTACAAAATGATATGAAGTATAGTATAAAAGTCTTCACTTCAAAAACTGAGTTTTTAAAATTAATCACATCAGCGTAGCCTTATGTGCTTTTATGGATTTGACTTCTTGTCTGTGTTAGCTTACCTATGAGGATGTGATGAATGAATTTCAAGTTTGGCATTATCTATGTAAAGTTATCCCAAAAACTATTTTAAAAATTCTAATCAGAGGTGCCACTCTGTATTTAAATATTAAAGTGTATTTAAAAAATATAATCCATATACTTACATGTTTTCTTCATGAAACATTCTTTTAATTATGGAAGTTATTTACTCTCAAAAACACATCTTCTCTAGTTACCCATAATTTAGGATTAATTTAGTCTAATTAATTTAGTCACACCAGAAAAAGGTAATTCTTCATGTTGCTTATTATCAAAACCTAATCTAGCAAATAACATGCATCAAGACATGACAGAAACATTTATACTTCGTAGCTGTAGAAAAAAAGTCCTATCATGAATCATCTGTTCTAGAAGTTGTTTCTTATAACCTTTAGCAATCTATTCAATGTCTGTTCCAAAAGTCTTTTACTACTGTGGTATGATAAAACTACACATTTTTGGTCTTTGTGCCCGGTTCCTGGCGCCAATTTCCTAAAACCCCTGGAATTTTCTGAGTGATAGGAGTATATTTTGTTATTCATAACAACTGCCTTTCTGACTATAACCGAGTTTATGCTAAGGAAGTGAAAAAGCCCCCCTCCTCCGCCATCCCGTGGGTAACTTCAAGATGGAGGTGGTTACCAGAAATCCCAAGCATGTGATTAGATGGTTGAAACTTACAACCCCACCCCTCAACTTCTGGAGAACTGAGCAGGGGGCCAGAGATTCAGTCCAATCACCAGCGACCAATGACTTGATCAATCATGTGTGTGTAATGAAACTTCAGCAATAACTCTTGGATGGTGAGGTTCAGGAAGCTTCTAGACTGGTGAACACAATGGCATTCTCAGAGAATGGCACGCCCTGAGCGGACTTGGAAGCTTTGTACCTTCCCTGCTCCCATCTCTGCCAGTTGACTGATAGTGAGCTGTATCTTCCTGCCTCATACCTTGCTTTGGGCATCTCTTCCATGGGGCTGTTTCTGAGTTATATCATTCGTAATAAAATGGTAAATGTAAGTAAAGTATTTGTGTGAGTTCTAATGAGTCATTCTATTGAATTATCAAACCCAAGAGGGAATCATAAGAATCCCCAAATTTGTAGTCAGCAAGACACAAGTGTAGGTAGCATGGTCACCCTATTTGTGGCTGGTGTCTGAAGCAATGTTGTGGATGGAGGCCTTAACCTGTGGGCTTTGTGCTAACTTTTGAATAGTTAGTGTCAGAATTGACTTGTAGGACTACACAATACCCATAAATGAGTGAACATATTTCTCAGTAGCACTGTCGACCAATACTGAGAGATAGGTTGGAAACTAGACATTTTTCTTAAGTGGATTTTAGGGGAATAGTCAGGCCTGCTTATGTATTGATTACAGCATGCTGGATGTGAGGAAATACGACGGGAAACCTCTGTTGCTACTGGTGACACTGCATGAGTTAGGTTCTTGAAAAGCTTCCTCATTCATTTCAAAAATATATTATTAGGCAGTTGTTTTGTTCTTGGCTTTCTGCTAGATGCTGACCATACAGCAATGAACAGGACAAATACACTCCCTGTTGTCAGGGGGCTTTCTTTCCCTTCCTCAGTCACATCAAGGAAACAGACGAGGGACTGAACAGAGACAATGGCTTTGAAGGGCTTCTTTGGGAAAATAGCACTTAAATTGAGACATAAAACAGGGAAATGACCAAGTGATGCCTAAGTTCAAGGAATGGCATGGACAAAACTCTATGTTTGGAATGAGTTTGGTGCATTTGAAGTACATGTGCCGGGGCGCCTGGGTGGCTTGGTCGGTTAAGCGTCCGACTTCGGCTCATGTCATGATCTCACGGTCCGCGAGTTCGAGCCCCGTGTCGGGCTCCGTGCTAACCGCTCAGAGCCTGGAGCCTGTTTCAGATTCTGTGTCTCCCTCTCTCTGCCCCTCCCCTGTTCATGCTCTGTCTCTCTCTGTCTCAAAAATAAATAAACGTTAAAAAAAATTAAAAAAAAAAAAAAAAGAAGTACATGTGCCAGTGTGGTTATGGTGTACTAGGCGAGAAGAGCATCTGGTAAGATATAAGTGAAGTAATCAGTCAGGGACTACATTATTCAGGGACTTGCAGTTTATTTTATGTGTATGACTGATTTCTTTTCAAAAGGGGATCTCTTTAGATGCTGCATGGCGAATGACTGAGAGAAGGACATGAATGGATGAAGTCATCCAAGTGGGAACAGTGACTCAGGCTAAGGTGGTGCCAGTGGAGATTGTGACAGGATTCTTAGAGTTGGAGTTGACAGGACTTGCTGCTGAGTTGACATGAAAAGTGAAGGAAAAGCAAGAATGAAAGATGAACATCCGGGTTCTTGATTGAACAACAGGGTAGATGGCAGTACGATCCACTGATGTGGGGATGACTGAGCAAGTACAAACAGACTGGGGATGGAAAAATCAAGAGTTCCATCTTGCTCATATTAATTATGAGATGCCTGTGAGACATACAGGTGGAGAAGAACAGCAACATCATATTGAATATGCGAATGAAGGTTAGAAGAAAGGTTTGGACTGGAGATAGAAATTTGGAAGTTTCTAGCATAAACATGGAGAATTTAAATCTTTAGAAATTGCTAATGGTACACTCTTTGTACTGCAAGAGGCCAGGACTGAGCTCTGAGGACCACAAGGCATAGAGATCTATTAGGGCATGCAGGGACAGGCTGTCCTACTGAGAATGAGTAGCTTGTGAAGTAGAAGGAAGCTAGGAGACAATATTATCATGAAAGCTCAAAGGGCAGAGTATGTGCAAAAGGAGAGACTGTTAGGCTGAAGGCTGCTGTGGATGTCACTAAGATGAGGACACGGCTTCAAGAAAATGGAAGTCACTGGAAACCTTGACAAGAGCAGTTTCAGTAGAGCCATGAGAAGATGCTAGAGTGGTAATAAATAAGACTGAGACGAAGGTTAGAAAGTGGGGTCAGCACGTGTAAACAACTCTTGTGAAAAGTTGTTTCACATAATATAATATATATAATTGTATAATATATAAATATTTATATAAATAATTATAATAATTATTATAAATAATTATAATATAAAAGTGAGTGGAGAAACGGGTCCATGTATAGAAGAATATGAGAAGTCGAGGGAAGGTTTTTGGTTTTGCTCTGTGTTGATTTTACGACAGGATACGTCAAAGCATGTTTGTTTGCTGAGGAAAATGAGCCAGTACAGAAGAAAGGGAGAGACTGTGTAGGGAGAGGGATGAAATACACAGCACGAGGGGAGGGGCTGGCTCTAAGACGAGGAGGGACTGACCCCTACAGTGACTACAGGCTAGTAGGAGAGGCTTCCAGACTGTAAGGATGAATCAGTTTGGTCCCTTGGCTGTTAAAGATGGGGAAGTTTTCCCAAGTGACTTCTGACTTCTCAAAGCAGCAGGAGGGGGTGCTGCTCACCAATGGAAGAAAAAAATGTGGAAACTGTGAGAAGATGGGAAAAGGCATGAAGTAGTATTCTTAGAAAATGGGAAATGCAACCTGTGGGAGAAACTGTAGGATTACTGTCTTGTGCTGAGTGCCTTGTGGAGATGTAATAGGAATTACAATGAAAACAGCTCCATTGGTGAGGTTATCTGGTAACATTATCTGGTCATCTGCTCAGCTGTAAATGTGGAGAAGGCGGATGATGTTTATCTGGGCTGATGTTTTTCCGGCAGAAGATGGAGAAGGGAATGATGGACACTGGGGCTAAGTGGATTTGTAAGGGAGTTATTATAGTGATGGATGATGGAATCAAGACTAAATAAGATGGTAAATGAAGCCAGAAGTACCTTTTTTAAGGTGGAGGAGGGGAATGGGAGCATTATGTTATTTTCTGTAAATTTTCTGCAATATAAAGGGGCTGACCTTAAGCAGTTGACAAGCGAAAAGTTTAAATAATAAGTTTGCATATTCAGGGCCTTGCACCTACCTGGTTTGGGTTTTTGTTTTTGCTTTTTTTTTTCCCCTGCAGTGATTGGCTTGAATGTTGATTTATCATCTTATTTAATCCTACAGGTACTTGTTAGACTAACAGTTTGGCATTGGTTTTCTTCCCTCACTTCAAGGTGCAGCCTTCACTTTTGTTATTTAAGTAATGCCTCTGAAGTAAGACTCCTTTCTTTGCTTACAAAGAGCATTTAATTCAAGATGATCTCAAAGTCAGTTGTTTTCACCTTTTCCACTTAGTATTTAATGGGAAGAACCAACAGAGCCTGGGGGAGGAAGGCAGACCAGCCACAGTGCTCTTACACAGCCTTGGTATCAACCCGGGAATCTTACCTCACTAGCTCATTTATAGTCTCTGACAGCAAATAAAATGCTTGAGGCATGCCAGTGACAACACACACCTGTGACTAGCATCTGAATTAAACCTTCCAATGCCAGATGGCTTGCTTCTTAGCATAAATCGTGTCTAACCACTCGTATGGTTTGATGGTCAACAAGTTTAGATGCTGGTTGTTCTGCAGAGGCAAATGAAAATAAAAAATTCTTGGTGAGCAATTATTTTTTAAAACTTCTGTTTTTACAGTCTCTAAGACCTGAGCTTTGACCGCATTTAAGAAATGAGAAGAAAAGTATAACTATTATTTTGAGTCTGGTCCTATTCAATCACTTGAAGTCAAAGGACCCACTCCGGTACAGGGCTGCCAGTGTCACATAAAAGCCATCCACAAATATCCACATTGACCATGCCCTTCATTCTGACCTGACATAGCATGTGCTTTATTCCCTATATATCCTTACTTTTCATTTCTGTCTTTTGCATGACATATGACATATCTACCTGGCTTCATCTTTTTGCTTTTTTCCCCAATCTCAATCAGACTCTCCCTCTGGCCATGTTACGTTTTGGTCATCTTGAGTAGTAAGCATCCTCTTCTGGTTTGAAGTGGGCTCTAGAAACTTAGATATTAAGGAAGCCAAATCATAAGAGACTCTTAAAAACTGAGAATAAACTGAGGGTTGATGGGGGGTGTGAGGCAGGGGAAAGTGTGTGATGGGCATTGAGGAGGGCACCTGTTGGGATGAGCCCTGGGTATTGTATGGAAACCGATTTGGCAATAAATTTCATAAAAAAAGAAACGTAGATATTGTTATGGAACTTTGAGAAGCAGACACCATACGCCTAGTCAATACTTTTAATCACTTGCTAGGATGACAGCTGGCATGTCTTGGATATGTGACAGGAGTTAGACTTCTGTGCCCTTCTGTCCTAAAGAACCCCCAAGAATAATACTTGCCACATAGAAACCACTCAACAAATACTTGAATACATGATAATAGATGATACATAAACACCATTTACTATATGACTGTATTGCATATACCTAGTATTGTTGTGTGATTTATATATTTAACATTCAAAGTAACTCCAAAATAGCCTCGTGAGGGAGATACTATCATATCCTCTAGTATTACGTTAATACAGTGAGTATAGGAGGTTTGACTCAAACTTCTCTTGCACCCTGTTTTTGGTTAATGAGGAGACTGACTTTTCACATGGCTCTGAGTCTCATGACTGTAACCGTAGACTTGACTGCACCCCTCCCTTTCTTAGCCCTAAGCAGTGGGGCAAGTGCAAGACTCTGAAGTCAGATCAAGACTGAGACCGAACAAAATAGATCAGACCCACTGACCCCCAGATCAAGATTGGGAAACTGAGATCCAACATAGATAGCTAATATGCATGGAACATTTTCTGTAAGCCAGGCCCTGTGTGGGTACTTCTCATGCATTGTCTCATTAAATCCTCACTGCTTCTTCTAGGTTGTGTTCTTCTAATTTTTAAATGAGTCATGTAAGGCTCTAAGAGGTAAATAACTGGTCCCAAATTTACCTAGATAGTAAGCAGTGGAGCTAGACTCAAACCCAGGTCAGTCTGCCTCTGAAGCCAGTGTTCTTAACTATTGTACTGTACCAAGGGAGTGAAACTTTACATTGCAAAGTCATGTATCAAGACAGCCTCATCTTGAATTTTTACAAGAGTTCAGTTGACCAAATGTTTACCTAGGATAGTGCCTTACAAGTTCTTATAGTTGGATCAAAGTTGAGGAATTGATTTAGACATTGCCTCAACAGTTAGCAATTCCCTTTGCTCTCCTAAATGTTGCCAATTCCGAGAAAAAGGAGGAATGGAGTTTTTCACACACACAAGGGAATCCTTCTCTGGAGTGGAAATGGGCCATTGTTTGATCCTACTCATTGATTGCTGTGAACTTTCCTTCCACTCTTAATGTGAGTTATGGCTGGGAACTGAGAGGTCTGAAACTGTGTTAAAGAAAAGCAAATCTGACCATTGAGGTCCTGCATCTTGGATATAAGGGCTTCCTCTGGAGTGAATGGGCCCTCCTATGTTAATGAATCAGGCTTTTTGACTTGGTTTTCATGGCCACCAGAACCTGCCTCTTGGCAGTCTGTCCAATTCCAGCCCAACAAGTTCAAAAAGTCCAACTTTTTGATGATCCAATGGGTCATTCCAAACTTCTCTGCCTCTACTCATGTTGTTGCCTTCTTGTCTCTCTCCCACCAACTTAACAAATTTGCATGCCAACTTTTTAGCCTTAACCGTGGGTCTCACCTTCCCCAAAAACCATAACCTGATTTGTGTACTGACTAGAGGCATAAACTTTGGGGCTCAGGTGAGCCACTGAGTAAATTGTTTAACTTTTGGGCCACCTGAGTGGCTCAGTCAATTAAGCGTCCAACTTTGGCTTGGGTCATGGTCTCACAGTTCGTGGGTTCGAGCCCTGCATCAGGCTCCGTGCTGACAGCTCAGAGCCTGGAGCCTGGTTCGGGTTCTGTGTCTCCCTCTCTCTCTTCCTTCCCCGTACATACTCTGTCTCTCACTCTCTCAAAAATTAATTAAGATTTAAAAAAGTGTTTAACTTTTAAGCATCATTTTCTTTATCTAAAATATTGTGAACAATCAGACCTACCTCAGGAGTTACAAGAATTAAATGAAATAATGCATGTAGAGCACTTAGCTCAGGGCCTGGCATTATTAATAAGTGATTATTAAATGTTACTTACATTGATGATTTCCTCTAGCCTTTATCCTAAGCTGTACTGTAAAAGAAAAGTGAAAGATTCATCATCATTTGGATGTATGCTGATAGCAGAGAATGGTTTTAGGAGACTGTCTAGGATAGCTTGTCTTTTTTTTTTTTTTTAATTTTTTTTTTCAATGTTTATTTATTTTTGGGACAGAGAGAGACAGAGCATGAATGGGGGAGGGGCAGAGAGAGAGGGAGACACAGAATTGGAAACAGGCTCCAGGCTCTGAGCCATCAGCCCAGAGCCTGATGCGGGGCTCGAACTCACGGACCGCGAGATCGTGACCTGGCTGAAGTCGGACGCTTAACCGACTGCGCCACCCAGGCGCCCCTAGGATAGCTTGTCTTCAAGAGGGTCATCGTGTAACCCATCTAACCATTTAAAAGAGAAATTCATTACTCCCCCCAACTCTTTGAACCTAGCTTTATAGCTGTATAGCATGGTGACTCTGCTTAGTTATAGTCTCCTGTATATTTGAAAGTTGCTAAGAGAATAGATCTAAGGTGTTTTTACGACACAAATGTGTACACACACACACACACACACACACACACACACAAAGTATGTGAGGTGATAGATGTGTTAGCTTGATTGTGGTAATCATTTTACCACATATTACATATTTTAAATATATACAATTTTGTATATTGTATATTTGTATATTTTAAATATATACAATTTTTATTTGTTAATTTTACCTCATTCAAATGGGAAAACACTTTTAGAAAATTTTAAATTCTTTTTCAATTTTAAAGAAGAAATAAGTCACTGAACCAAACTCTTCTCAAATTCCTGATCCACAAAGTTTATTAGCAAAAACAAAAAAAAGGTTGTTTTAAGCCACTGTGTTTGGAGGTACTGTTTATGAAGCAATAGGCAATTGAACATGGTCTTAGCTTTTTGTGGTTGGCACAATGGAGACAGTTGTTAGAGTGACCTCTCTCTTGGTCTCTGGTGTGGGAAACAAAACAGGACTAGGTACCCCCTGGAGACAGTCTAGCTTTTCTTCTGTTCTTAGCACTGGCCTGGGAGCTGTCTCTTTGTTATATAAATAGATTTTAATATACTGGGTGGTAGAATGTAAAACGGTTAAAAGCAAGGCTTTAGAGTCCTAAAAATGTAGCTTTACAATTTGATTTTGCCACTTACCAGTTGTGTGACCTTGGACAAACTGCTTACATTTCAGAGTTCCTATTCCCTCATTTGTAAAATGGGATAATACTCCCCTCTCAGGGTTTGGGGAAACTTATATGAACTAGAAAAGACATAAAGAGTAGGTCTTCATATATATATATATCATATATATGAAACATATATATATGAAACATATATATATGAAACATATATATATATGAAACATATATATATGAAACATATATATATGAAATATATATATATATATGGCCCAGGCCTCATCAAGGAGCTCTTAACCTGCAGACTCTATGAATTAGAAGTCTAGAAATGTATCAGTGAGAACTCGTGCAAGTTTATTCAAAACTGTATATGAGCTTCCATGTGTGTGCAAGTTTCAGGGAAGTGGCTGACAGTCTGCTTCAGCCTCATAAAGAAATCCAAAATGCCCTAAGTTTTATAACCAGTGGAGCAATGAGAGGTGTCTGGGCACTCTAGGATTTCTTAAAACTCAGAGCCACCGTGATTCCCAGACAACCCCTGCTCATGAATCTGACTACCTCTGGAGAAAGAGGATGGGTAAGGAAACATTTGAACTTTGATTGACATTCAGATGACATGTTCTTCATGCTTACATATGGATTCTGAATATTTTAGAAAAGCTATGTGTCAGTCCAGTGGAGAATGTATCTATCTTTCTTCTAAAGCCCTAAATTTCTCAGCAGCTAAGAAAGGCTGTCACCAATTACTTTTCTCACTGTTTATAAAGAAACCATTATGGGAAAGAGAAGGAGGGGGGGCACATAAAACATAGTGGTAGGATCTAAAATCAAGGCATCTATTTCACTTAAGAAAATAACTTAGTTTGCTCACACAAAAAAGTCTTAAAATAACATTTGGAGTTCCTTTTGCTGATCGTATTTACCTCCATACCTTTGTTGGTTTCCTAACGGGGGGGTGCTGCTTTGGAGTTGTTCTCGGTTTTGTCTAAAAGTAAGAGAGGGAATGTGAGGGCAGTCTGGCTGCAACATGTGTCACCCCATTGATCGCCAGAGTGGTTTTGGCTGATCTGGCTGGCTAGGCGGATGTCCCCTTCCTCCCTCACCGCTCCATGTATGCCCTTCCCCAAGCTGTGTGCTCATGCTTCATGGCAGAGAATGACCTTCCCCAATAGATGAAGCCCGTTCTTTAGCCAAGGATATACGTGTAGCTGTGCTCCCCTACTAGAACCTCCAAACTGGTTCTCCAGGTCCATTTGTAGGAGAACGTAGGGTAGTCAGGCTTCCAAGGCTCCAGACACATCCAAAAGGATGCTGCATGTGGCAGTCTGCCTTTCTTTAAAAAAAATAATAGTAATAAATAAAATAATAAAATAAGTAAAAGAGTTATTTTATAAAATTAAGGGATTATGAGATTGTTCCAAGGAGCTAAAGTGGCTTTGGAGTTTCAGAATCAGATTATTCTACATAGATGCTAATACATTATGGTTATATGTAAGGATAGTGGGGGAGAGTTTTTCTTGGTTTATATGTTACAAGAAAGAATGATGTCATCACAACTGGCAGTAGATTTTCCAGATACCCAAAGAGAAACATTGTTATACCACTTTTTTAGTCTGTCCACTACCATAATTTATGAAGCAGGCACTCAGGATAGAGTTAATATTTATTGAGTGTTTATTATGTGCCAACCCTGTACTAAGCCTTTTACACATGTTACATTCCTATTTCACCAATGAGAAAAGTCAAGTTCAAAGATTTTGGGTAACCTAGATGGTAAGGGGTACAGTGGGTATTCGAACTCCTATCTAATTGACTCCAGAGTCATTGCTCTCAATCTCCATGAGGATATACAGAAGACAGAGGCCCCTCTTTTAAAAAGGCAGACTCATGCAAAGAGTGGTATGCAAGCATAAATTCATACAGTGCTCACACTGTACATGAGCACTCACGGGACAGGAAATGGGCTGATTAGTACCAGATGGGGCTCATAAGAGACAGTTTCATGCGTAGTCCTGCAGGAGGTGGGCGCCAGAGTTTCAGCCTGATTGCACACCCTTGCTTCTTACTGCTCTGCCCTGTCCTAAGTCTCCTTTGGGAAGCATTTGCCCAGAGCATGTTTTCAGGTAGGGATGAGGTTAGTGTTTCTTTTCTGTTCAGGCATAACAGGAAGCAGTGGTTCCTTGTATTCTCATGAATTTACTATGATCTCCAGATGGGCCTAGCTGACAGGCGACCATTCTTAAGAAAGATGAACTGGAAATTATCAGGTTGCAAGAAACCTATTATGACAACGTTTAACAACCTTTTACTCCAGCAGCCTAAAAAGAAAGGCATCCAATGACTGTGGTAATAATGATGACTGGCATTCGTTGACCTTGATGCCAAGTTGTTTTACATGCTTTGTATGCATCTGCTTGGAGAATCTGCACAATCCCAGGAGGTGGCTACTGGTATCCCCATCTGACAGATAAGGACATGAAGCTAAGGCGGTTAAGTGGCTGCTCACCCTAGGTCACATGCTAGAAAGTGGCAGAGCTGAGAATGGAAGTCAAATCACTTTAATTTTTAGAGCTGCAGGCTAGAGCACAAGCTGCCTCAGAATGTCTTTTGTGAAACCAGCAATTTCTCCTTCCTGATGGACTTAGGAGGCAGGTGACCACTTTGGAAAATGGAAGCATAGGACATCACAGGCCTGTTTATCACTACATTTCACCAGTTTCCTTTTTGAGTTTTGCCCCAGATATACAGAGAAAATAAATAAGTCCCTAAACTATGGATCGATTTTCATGGAGGCTGAGGTGTGAAGGAAATATTTAATGGAATTGGGGAAGTCCTAGGTATCAACATGGACCAGTAGGTCTTGGTTTTATGTGAGTATAACATAAAGGGCTATCACCAGTGGTAAAGCAACAGCCTGACGCCAGCATACAATATTATTCTTCACAGAAGATACGAAAGAACATAAGAAGTGAAGATGTCCCCACCTCCCCCTCTACTCCCATCCCTTACATGTCTTCCCATTGACATTCCTCTTGGACATATGCAAGAGAAATCTCAGCCCAGAATCTTGGTGCATTTGATGTATCAGCCACTCACTGAAGAAGTAATTCTGTGCCCAGCCCTGGGCCAGGCACTTTGGGGACTTACAAAAAGTATTTACATGCTTTTCATGAATTTCCCACTTACTAGGGTTCAGTCCTCACAACACTCTTCGAAGTGGTTACTATTGTGCAATCCCTTTTCCAGAGGAGGGAACTGAGGTACATGGAAGCTGAATAATAAGTTAAGGGTGAGATCCTAGTAAGTGGCAGATGTGAGAATAGAAATCCAGTCTGTGTGCCTTCATCAGTCCTACCAACTACACTCTGTGGCTTACTATGTGCCCTTCACATACCTGAATGTATTTAGGTATCACTACTCGTAAGAATGGGACTCCAAGATAAGGAAAATGAGACTCAGGTCACCCAGTGACTGTGCCCTAACCCCAGATGGGTCTGACATTAAAGCCCTTCTCACCCTGAATGTTCCCTTTCTTGGACATTAGTGGCGATCTCTGAGTTCTGTGCAAAGGAAATTGTGTGCTTTGATATACCCAGACAATCTAGAGCTTGATTTCTCCAGAAAATGTGAAGAGTGGTTGGTCTGCATGGTGGCTCTTCACCTGAAGAGCAGTTGAACAGGAATGGTTCAAGTTATAATTTGATTTTAAATCTGAGGATAATAAACATGTTAATTGATTCCTACTGAAAGCCTAAGAAGTATCAAGCTGGGTCATAGTGGCTTCAGCTCCATTCTGTATGTGGCAAAAATATCAATCATGTTGAACACTCCAAGTAAATAACTAAAGACAAACATATTTACTTGAGTTTTTGCAACACAGAATCAAGAAAGCATTGGGAAATCTCCAGCGTTGATAGCATATCATCAATCTTAACCTCTTTGAGACAAAACTCATCACATCTGATTAGATGCTCCCAGTCAGGAACTCTACCTGCTTTCCATCATGTACGGGATCCAACACAGTGTTTATAACCAAACACTATTTATTATGATCACTCTTCTGTATTTCTATCAACATCCGTGTACTTATGTTCATTCTTCAGGACGAGGCCTCCAACATCAAGCAGAGCTGAGTCTAAGAAGACAAACACTGTTGTTATAAAGATACTCTTCAGTAGAGCTCAGTGAAAGCAATTTCTGGGACTTTATGAAAGGACCAGAAGTTCCCATTCTGGGAAAACTTTTGATAATAGGAACTGAATAACGTGCTGTGGAGAGACGTTGCATAAAGGCTAATGCAAAAGGTTGCGCTGGATGCCCTGAAAAATCTCTTCCAACTCTAGAGCCTCTGCTGTTTCCCATTTCACTTAAAATGTGTCTTTTTAAAAAAAATATTTATTTTGGGGGAGGTTGCAAGTGGGGGAGGGGCAGAGAGAGAGAGAGAGAGAGAGAGAGAGAGAGAGAGAGGGACAGAGAATCCAAAGCAGGCTTTGCACTGGCAGGCTGACAGCAGTGAGCCCCATGCGGGGCTTGAACTCAAGAACCACGAGATCATGACCTGAGCCCAAGTCTCAAGCTCAACCGACTAAGCCACCCAGCTGCCCTTTAAAGTTTGTCTTCTATTCAGTGTTCCCTACATTCACAATGCATTGTTGAAATGCCCCATGAATGAACCACATTCGAGATCTCAGCATTAAAAATTGGGTTTAAATGTGCCAGTTGCTTATAGCAAATACTGTAATTTTACATAATTGAGGCTAATGGAAAGTGATGACATGGTGTGACAGCCTATCAGCACAATGGTGTACTCCAGTTCCTAGAAAATATATTATTTGAAAACGTACCCAATACTCTTGACTCCATCAGAAGCTTATAGCCTTCCCTAAATAGATCCCAAATGTTTCTCATTAATATTTGCTAAATATCCTCTCTTAAGTTAAGTGACATTTGCATCCTTTTTGTCTGACAATTATAAGCTCCCATTTCTACCATAAGTTGGGCCCTGGAGAACAATGAAAAATATTTAAAAGCAAAATAAAAGAAATTCTACCCATTTGAAATAATCAAAGCTCATGGGGAAACATTTGCTTAGAAGGCATGGCTATAATACATGTACCTATTGTACCTCCAGTTCCATTTTGTAAAAGGTACCTAAGAGAGCAGGTATTCTGTTTCACTGGTCCCAGCCAGTATTTGCTGTATTAGGCATTCCACAATCCACATTCATGGGCAATTAACCAGAGTCTTGCAATGTCTGCCTATTATCTAGGAAGAAGGAAAGAACCAAGAGCAGTATTACCCATGGAGTAAACATTCAACAAATACTATCAACTGATAGCTTAATTGGACTGGAAACCGCTTCCATTCTTTCTGAAAATGAGGGTACCAGCTTGCACAATGAGCCAGTGAATTACTCAACATTACTAACCTGAAATTCACTTTATATAGGCTTTCATGACGGCTTCCGTATCTGCTAGAGGGGCGCTTGGGCAAAACATGGTCTGGCTTAGTCAGTATTAAATTGTCAAGTCCTCAAGTAGAGGTTTAGGTGCGTTACTGTTGCTCTGTGTGCGTGCGTATGTATGTGTATAAGTATTATCATCACCACGTCTTTAATTTTGTTGTTGAGGATCCAGGATATCCAGAATGATTGTGAGGAGCCAAGAGTGAAAAGGAGGAAAGGAGAGTACTAGGTCAAGTTAGACAATGTCTGCTTATTTCTAATTTTGAGTCTCTGTGCATATTGCCCACCTCCCCCGACTTGCATGCTTTTTCTGTGCCAGTCTGTACACATGAAAATTGCTAAGGTCCATCTTTCAATCTTCCACCTCAAGAAGAAATAACGTCTTTTGAGTGTTTACTGTGTACCAGGATTTACATATATTATTACATTTGATCTTCAAAAGAGCCCTTGGTGAACATGCACCCCGCATCTGTATTATAGATGAGGATGTGAGACATAAAAAGGTGGCGGAGCACCATTTGAACCCATGACTCCCTGGTTCTGAAGCCTGTGCCCCTCATTGCTACGGAGCTTTCTAGGACCTGTCCTGTCCCACTTGACCACACCTCATACCGCATCCCTTCGTAACTATGTTAAAAACCACAACCACAGTTATGCACACACGACTTTGAAAATACCTTTTACTTATGTTGTGTTAGTAAATGTTGGCTGCCCATATAAACATTAAGGTCTTGTAGAACAGGAACTTGGCTTTCTCTCTTCTCTGTACTACAGTTAGACTCTGTGGTGGGCTATAGAACCACACCGCCCACATTCAAATCCTAGACCCACAACTCACTGTTAGTGTGGCCTTGGGCACCTTACTGTGCCACATTTCCTCATCAGCAAAGTGGATATCAAGAACATACCTACCCTATAGGTGGATATTTTCCCAGAGGATTAAATACTTTGATACATGTGAAGACTACAGCATAAGATACAGTAAGTGCATAATGGTTGTTAGCTACTGTTTTCCCTTATCTAAACACAAATACAGTGCTGAGCACAGAACAGGAGTTCAGTTGTTGTCTGCCAAATAACTGAGTGACCATAGAAGTAAATAAGGATTTCATCCCTAGGTGGGGGGTCATTTTTATTTGGGTCAGCCTTTGGCTGCCTATCACATACAAGCACCTGGCTCAGTGCCTGGCATACGGTCCTCAATAAGTAAATGTTGAAAAAATAATTTAATGAATTAACCAACCAACCACCCAGTTAACTAGTTTTCTTATCTAGCAACCAATCGTAGCGTTCAGCAGAGTTTGTTTTTTTAATGGAGACTTCATCTTCACATGGTAGCTTTTTGGTGCCTAGTAGCTAACTTATTTTTCAGTGTTGTGACTATACCTTGACTAACATAAATTTCCTCGCAGCAAAACAGGTATTATCCATCATCTATGGCCAATGGACAGTTGCCCTTCCTATACCCACAAATAAAAAGAGGGAGTTTTGACCAATGCAGTTTGAAAATTAAACATTAGCCAGCTGAAAATATGGCTGAGTGTGAGGGATGTTGAATGTATAATTTCTGTGTACCAGTATGTATTTAAAGTTAGGCTTTTTTTTCTGGGGTGATACAAAGAAGACAAGTGGTATTTACAGTAAGACACTATACAGAGTAGTATTACTCTGTGGAACTTGATTAAACATTAGCACCGTGCTCCCAAGATTGCTGTGTTTATCTGTAAAAACTTCCAAAATGACATGATTTATTTTCAAATTATGTAAAGTATGTAAAGTGTAACATCCATGATAGTGAGAAACCTTAATGGATATGTTGATCTTGGATCTGATGAGATGGGCTGAATGTTTCCATTTGGTGCACAGGAATGATGTAGATCAGTCAGTTTGCCATGTTTCTTGTGAGTTTACAGGATCAGAGGGATGTTCTACCAGGAAAATTTTTATCACTGTAAACAGAATTAGATACATGTCTGAGGCAAATACTCAGAAAAAGCAGTTTGTGCTATTAGTCTTTGCAGGAAATTGGTTTCAAACACCATGGTTGCCTATGTGTAATGAGTTGGTTTTGCTGGAAAACTGTTTATTTTCAACAGCTAACACAGTTTCTTAATTGTTTTGCTGTTAATTAGCTAAGGATGTAGTTTAACTGAAATCAAAGTATTCAAGATGCAAGGCATAGTGAAAGGAGGAAAATGTCTAATTAGCTTCCTCTAGTACATAACTCCCATTTCTTTCTGGCCAATGGGGATAACAAAAACAGAAATCACAAGTGTTTACTTGCTGCCTGATTGAATCAGAAGCAGGAGACTGAAGAGCCTCTTTGTGTTATTAGATGACCACTAAGGAGGCTAATGAATGTGTGTGTGAACCCAGTGATGCAGGTATGGGAAGTTTGGATGATGCAGAATGAGCAAGGAGTTTTGAATAAGGGGACTTCCTTAAGCTACCTAATGTGAGACTTAAAATAATTTCCCCCAGATGGTAAGATATTCACTCAATACTTCCCCCCCCCAACCCATTTTTTGAGAGTTGAAGACATGATAAAAGTCAAAGTCATTAATTACATTTAGGGATTATGGTTAGTAGCTGTGTGTGTGTGTGTGTGTGTGTGTGTGTGTGTGTGTGTGTGTGTATTACTGAATCATTCTGCATATTTGAATGGGTAAAGAAACAGCAATCACATCCTGGAGCTACAAGAGCTCTGAAGACCACCTGTATCCATTTCTGCTTGGTCCCCTCAACAGCCCTTCCAGAGTTAGCTCTTGCCCCTTTCATATTTCTTACATACTTGGAAATCACAAACCAATCGTTACAGGTATGAAAATGAGCACAGATCTACTTTGTTACTCTCTGGACACAGTTTCTTTAAAAGATTTTATAAATCAGATGTCTAACCTGTATGAGTCAAAGTCTTCATAGTGCATTAGGTTTGGACATGTAGAGTAAATTGGTCGGAATGTTCATTCATATAATTCTCTGATGTTTTTTTTTTTTAATTTATTTTTGAGAGATAGAGACAGAGTATGAGCAGGGAAGGGGCAGAGGGAGAAGGAGACACAGAATCTGAAGCTGTCAACAGAGAGCCCGACTTGGGGCTCAAACCCCCAAACTGCGAGATCATGACCTAAGCTGAAGTCGGATGCTTAACTGACTGAGCCACCAGGTGCCCCAAATAATTTATTCTTGAGGGAAGGATCATATCTTCCCTATTTGTTGTATCTTTAGCTCCTAGAAAAACTCCTGGATTATAGTTTAAAAGCTATCAATTCTGTAAATGGATAAATATTTTATGAATGAACAAATAAAATAATTAGGGAGTCAAGTAAAATATTCAAATCTGACTTTTTAATGATTAAAAATAGTAGTTAAGGCTAATACTTGCTGAACACATACCATGCTCTGGTCTCTGTGCTAAGAGCTTAACCCACATCATCTCCCAAGTGGGCATGTTAAAGTCTTGGCATAATTTGACCCAGAACTCCTTAATAGTAAGGTTGCAAAACCCACAGGACAAAAACAAAACAAAACAAAACAAACAAAAAAACATACACAATGGAAAGAGATTTGGAGGGTGGGTGATAAGTAGCAAAGTAAACCCAGTGTAACTCACTGATAGCCATCTCTCACATCTCCTGAGAGCCCTCCGTATTTACTCAGCTCTCTACTTGAAATTCCCAGTGGCTTGACAGTCCCATGGAAGCAAAATCACTGATTCAGATGTGTGATTCAGCCAGTCACGAAGGTTCATTTTTTAATTCACTTGACAAAAGAATTTATTCAGCATTTGCCACGTGCCATACAGTAATAAATCAGAAGGACTCAACCTCTGCCCATATTCCTATCCTTGCAGAACTTCTACTTTGTAGGGGAGATTCATAAGTTTGTAAATTGCTCAGTAACCGTGAAGCTACCACAGTAATCAAGATATTGTGGGATTGGTGCAGGGATAGGGACACAGATCAGTGGAACAGAATGGAGAGTCTATACATAGGTCCACACAAATGTGGCCAATTCATTTTTTAATTTTTTTTTTATTTGGGAATAGTTTTAGATTTATAGAAAAGTTCCAAAGATAATACAGAATTCCTGTATACCTTCCTCCAGTTTCTCCTCCTGTTAACACCTTACATTTCCATGGTATATTTTGCAAAAATAAGAAATTAACATTGACATGCTACTGTTAACTGGACTTTAGACGTGATTAGATTTTATAGCATTTTCCCCACTAATATCCTTTTATGTGTCCCAGGATACCACATTTCAATTGGCCAGTTCATTTTTGCCAAAGCAATGAAGGCAATTAAATGGAAAAGCAGCCTGTTAAACAATATTAGTTCGAATAAACCATTTGAAGTTTATATAAACTTAAGAATAAACCCTTAACCTAAACCTTACACTGTATACAAAACATCTAAAAGGGTCATATCCATTTACATAGATACAAATACAAAATATAGAGCTTCAAAATGTTGAGAAGAAAACATGGGAGAAAATCTTCATGAGGTAAAGAGATCCTAGAAAAAAAACACCAGAAGCAAAATCCATAAAAGAAAACACTTGGAGTTCCTCAGAGTTAGAAAATTTCCTCTACAAAAGACACTATTAGAAGATTGAAAAGAATAAAACACAGACTGAAAGCAAATAGTTGCAAATAATATATTCAAAAATATAAATATATATAATATAAAAATATAAATATTTATATAATATAATAATATATTAATAAAAATATAATTAAAAATTAGTTCAGAATATATAAAGAAATCTCAAAGTTCAACAGTCAGAGAACTACCTATCCAGTTAAAAAGTAGGCAAAAGACTTGATCAAACATGATAGGAGAGACTATAAAGATGGCCAATAAGAATGAAAAGATGTTGAACATTATTAGCCATTAGGAAAATGCAGATTAACGCTGCCATGAAATATCACTGCACATCTGTTAGAATGCTAAGATTAAAGATACTGACGATACCAAGTGCTGGTGAGGATGGGGAACAAGTGGAGTATTTATGCATTGCTGGTGGTAATGCAAAATAACATAGCCACTCTGAAAAACAATGTGGCATTTTATTAGAGAGTTAAAAATATGCCTATCATATGAGCCATCTATCCCTGGGTATGTACAACACAGCAGGAATTGATGAACTATGGCCAGCAGACCAAGTCCTGCACACAGCCACACTAATTCTTTACATATTATTGGTTCCTGCTTTCGCACTAGGTGACACAGGACTATATGGTCCACAAAGCTAAAATATGTATTATGTGGCCCTAACATATGAAAAAGGTAACTAACCTCTCATCCTCTAGAGAAATGAAAACATATGTCCACCCAAAAACCTGTACATAAATGTTTTTACAGCAGCTCTATTCATCGCCTCCCAAAACTTGAAACTACCCAAATGCCCTTCAACAAATAAATGGATAAACAGATTGTGGTACATCCATACAATGGAAGTATTTAAAAGGAACAGCATTTAAAAGGAACAAGCTGTTAACATAGGCAACAGCTTAGAGACTTTCAAAGGCATTATGCTGAGTGAAATAAACAAGTTTCAAAAGGTTACTACTATCTGATTGTAATTCCATGACCTTTTTTAAAAGACAAAGTTCTGGTAGTGGAGAACCAGCTCAGTGATCACCAGGGATTCTGGGTGGCAGGAGGATGTAATTACAAAGGGAAAGCCTGTGTGGGGCATTTGGGTGGCTCAGTTGGTTAAGTGTCTGACTTCGGCTCAGGTCATGGTCTTGTGGTTTGTGAGTTTGAGCCTGTGTTGGGCTCTTGCTGACAGCTCAGAGCCTGGAGCCTGCTTCAGATTCTGTCTTCTTCTCTCTCTTCTCCTCCTCTACTCATGTTCTCTCTCTCTCTCTCAAAAATAAAATTAAACATTAAAAAAATTAAAAACAACAAAACAAAGGAAAAGCCAGTGGAAGTTTTAGGGAATGATAGAATTGTTTGATAACCTAATTGTAGTGTTGGCTTCACGAATCTATGTATGTGTCAAAATTCAAAGACCTGGACACCAAAACGAAGTCAATTTCACTATCTATTAATTTAAAAAGTAAAAAAAAGATTAGTGGGCACCTGGGTGGCTCAGTGGGTTGAGCATTCGACTTCGGCTCAGGTCATCATCTCTTGGTTCATGAGTTCAAGGTCCACATTGGGCTCACTGCTGTCTGCAGAGCCCACTTCAGATCCTCTGCCCCCCGCCCTCTGGCCCTTCCTCACACTCTCTCAAAAATAAATAAAACATAAAACAAAATAAAATTAAATCAAAAAGTTAAAAGTCACACATGAAGCTACCTGTCAAAGATTACCCAACTAGCTGGGAGTAGACATGAGATTCTAACCCAAGCCTGTGTCACTACCTTGCCTTTTAACCCAATGTACTCAGAAGGGCTGTCATTTTAGTAGTGACACATTCTGGACAATCCGTGGTGCTGCGTTGAAACCTGGATGATTCTTGTTTCCTTGGGTTTGGGTACCTACTAAGAATTACACCTGTGGCTGAAGCCGCTTGCCTGTTCTCCAGTGTCACAAAGTATCTGGCTCCCTCAGATCATTGCTTTTAGTGGTTTTGGGCAGAGACCTGAGTAGCCATACCCTTGGATACCCAAACAGCAGCCAGGTTACCATCAACACCATCATCACCACATTCATCATTGTATCAGATTTTTTTAATCCTTTATCATTTTCAAATAGCTTTCATTTTACTTGAACTTCACAACCACTTAAGTGAGAGATACAGGTCGGTCAGGAAGTTTTCATCCACATTTTGTCACCAAGAAAATGGAGGCTTAGCCAGAAGAAAGAAATTCCCCAAATTTATGAGGTAACATGTGACAGAGGTGTGTTTAGTTGGTAAGAAGTCTGACTCATAGCACACGCTGTTTTTTCCATTACTTAGCCTTTTATACAGATCATTCTTGACTTTTGCTGAAAACTTTTTCTGGTCCAGATTGTTAGACTGTGGGATGAAGGCATTTTGCAAAGCTGTTGTGTGAAATGTAGCTTGGAAGGAAACCTCTTTGATAAATAGGTATTTTTCCGATTGTATCAATCCATCTGCCTATTCTCTGAACTCTGCTGGGGCCAGAGTTTGTGAGCTTCGCCCCTCAACCAAAGTCATTTTAGAGCTTCGTCATCTGAAACTGAACCCCATCTTACTTGTTAGATTCTCCTCTTCAGTAAACACAGACCACAGCAAATAAACTTTCTATGACCCATCATTCTTGAAGAGGAAAGTTAGGTCATCTGAATAAAAGTCCCTGACTGATGTGTCTTTTGATAAAAACCCCTTTTCGAAGTCTTGTATACAGTCAACATGTTAGGCCATGTGATCATTAACTTTGACGTTTCCTTGTGATTAGCCACCCCCTTCCCCAAAGAGTCTTTGAAACAGGTTTTCCTAAAACATTCAAATCTTGCATAAGAAAGTATATGTTTCTCATATATCAAACAGCAGACATTTAAATGAAAAGTTAAAAAAGAATGGAGGCAAAACGAAGGATTTGGCTCTCGTCGAAGCCAACATACGTGCTTTTTACTCCAAGTAGAAGCCCCTGGAGATGAAACCCTAGTGTAACCAATAGGCTAACCAATAGGCTAGTTCGAAGCAATGAACAAATCTAGGAGAATGTCATTCATTCTCATTCCCTCCCCTGTCAGTTGACCTTCGGTCCACTGGGCATATGCCACCCAGAAGGATGAACAGATAGAAGCGAGATGGTGCAGAGGGAGTGAATGGTGTGCATTTGAGAAAGCGGGTCTGCTCTCGAGAGAGCCGGGCAAATCAGCTGTTGAGTGCTTAGTGAACCAGACTTTAATTCTGCTAGCTTGCTGCTGCCTTCAAAAATGCCAAATGTCTACAGCTTCCCCCAGGCAGGTGACTCAGCACCATGGACCAGATCAGACCGAAATTTCACCTCTGGTGGGACCAGATTTTTGTTGCTGAGTCAAAAGTAAGACATGACGCTGGGTGTACACTTTATGATGGGCCTGAGTATTTCATTACTGGGACGTTTATTTCTTCACATGTGCGTATTTTCACACTCAGCCTTCTTGCTGTTGGTGGCTGCGTTTCTGAGATATTGGTTCATTATTTCTGACTCTTGTGACATGCATTCCTATTACTCACCCTTAAGGGCCTGTTTCCAGTCATGGCTGGAGGTGGAACCAGAGAAGAATAACACACACAAAATGATTTCTGGTTTTAATTTTAATGGCAACTGCTGTCTCTTTCCCTATTCAATTATTTTTCTTGGAAATAATTCCTGAATGCCTCCTTTTGGGGAGAAACCATCAGCAAATAAACATATCAAGTTTGTATTAATGTAACAGGATGGCATTTACTACTGTTAAATTTTGTTACCATGGCTCACAGTGATGAATAAGAGAAGGAATACAAATTCACTGACTGTTGTAAATTACATGGAAGAAGATATGTGATTTTGTATAAATATACAAAATTTGGTCTACGTATGTATAAACACGCACACAGAGAATGCTATGGGGAAAATGAGATCCCTTAGACGTGCTCATTCACTCATTCAAGCAACACAAGAGCCCATCCAGATGAGGATGATTCCATGTGGTTGGACACGGCAGGGAAGCAGCTGCAAGTCGAGGAAAGTTAGCCAATGCCGTAAGATATAAAGTGCTGTTCTCCTCATAACAAGCACTTTTTTTGAGCATCCATTATGTATGAGACACTCAGAATACAGCAGTGGGAAAGCAAGTACTCTGCTGTCCTGGAAGTTACTGCTAATGGAGAGCGTTCCTTAAACAAATAAAGAAGACAATTTCAAGTAGTGATCACCGCTATGAAGGAAGTTAGGAGAGACATGACCAAGAATAATGAGAGAAGGAGAACAGTGGGGAGAAAGGCAGCTTTAGGTAGGGTGATTACTGCAGGCCTAGGAGGTGACATCTAAGCTGAGAGGAAGGAAGAGAAAGAGCCAGCCACGAGAGGAGTACAGGGAAGAGTGTTCCAGGCAGAGAGACCAGCAAGGACAAAGGCAACCTTGGAGGCGCTGAAGAGGGATCAGGTTGGTAGGAATGTGCACAACCGAGAAGGTGCAGGTATGTGATGAGACTGGAGTCCCACAGAGACGTGTAGACCTTGGTGAAGCGCTGCTTTACTGCAAATGCCATGAGAAGGGTCTTAAGCAGGGCTCATCTGTGAGCTGACTGCCGCTCGTTTCAGCTGACGGGACGAGAGAGAAAGCAGAAAGCCATTAGCAGACAGCTCTAGTGGTCTAGGCCACAGATGATGAATGGTGCTGTGCAGCACCAGATGACGTGCAGAATAGCATACATAATATGGAAAACCAAAGGGTCTGCTTATGTATTGGACATGAAGATGAGGGAAAGGGAAGAAATGAATATGGCTTTTGGGTCTCCTGTGGCCATTTAGATTAATTACAACTGAGGCAATGCTGAAGGCTTCCTAGAAGAAATTATATTTTATGGTGAGCACCTTCACTTTTTCATTACAAGCAAAAGTGATCTGGCAGGTGGCCGTCATGTTAAGACTTAAGAAGGCCAAAGTTATAGTTTAGCTATGTGATCTTATGAAAGACAGTGTCACTCTCACAGTCTCTGAATCACCTCAACTGAGCCTCAAGATCGTAGAACTGTTGAGGATATTAAGTTCTCCTTGGGGCGGATTGTACCTCTTTATCACCATCCCCTGAGTGGAGGTGGGCACACGGCAATAAGAGGAACTAGGAAACACTGAACAGTCAGTGCATTGCACCCCCTCATGCTACTTGTAATCTCAGGAATCTCCTTAAGGGTGTCTCTTTCTATAGTTTATTGGTACCTTAGCATCAGTGTAGTACTGGCAAAGTGCAAAGTAGGAAAGGGGCAGCCCACAGTCCTGCCGCCAGAGGGCAGCATGGGGCCATGCACCCAGGTCAGCCCCTGCCATCATGAGCCCCCCTGAGAGAGCAGGCAGACCTACCTGCCTTTGAGGAAGAATAGCCCTGGGGTCAAGAATCCCTGCTGCTGAAGCAAACCAGGAAAGAGAATGTTCCTATTAGCAATGGTTCCAAGAAGAGCATGAGAGTGTCACTGTTGGAAACAATGGCAAACTCTAAATGCATCTGCAGCTTATACAGTCCAAACAACAGATAGTTTTTGTTTTAATCTTTAGCTACCATTTATGGAGTGCAAAGTGCATGGCACCGATAAAAGTTTTATGCATTATCACATTTAAGCTGTACATCAAGCCTACAAACTATATGCTGGTTTTTGTCCTTATTTTGCAGATGAGAAAACCGAGTAAGAACAAAGATCACTGATAGAGGCATGTCTGCGTGACCACAAAAGTCTGTTTAACTAGAGACCTCCTCTCAAGGCTGCTCACCATCTACTTATTATTTTTCCAGCGTTATGTTGGATACCCTGAGGATAGAAATGAAGTATTATATAGGACTTGGCTCTTGCTCTTGAAGTACACACACTTTCAGAGTGGAGAGAACAAATTAAACAACTAAACAAAATACAAACAACTGTACATAATCTAGAGTTTAACAGCTTGCTAAAACTCTGTTTTCACAGCTATGTCCCTCCACTATCCAGGGTTTTTATGCCCATACCACACAACTACTATAAGCAAGGTCACCTTCAAATTGAAAAGGATAGTGGAGAAGAAGTGATGTGCAGGTAGGCATTCATTCATTCAATCATTCACTTATTCTCCAAATATTTATTGAATATCTCTGACTATGACAGACACTAGGTATTACACTGAAACATACCTGGTCCCTGCCCTGGGAGATTATGATTTAGTTTGTTGTGGTAGAAAGTAAACAATAGCACGTAGCCACCAGAAAATGCGGGATTACAATTAAACATATCATTAAAAGGATACAGTGATGAGCTATCATCCTTGGTGATCTCAACTGTTGGTCCAACAATTT
This sequence comes from Leopardus geoffroyi, assembly GCF_018350155.1. Lineage (NCBI taxonomy): Eukaryota > Metazoa > Chordata > Mammalia > Carnivora > Felidae > Leopardus > Leopardus geoffroyi. The sequence continues at coordinate 119,377,157 of NC_059326.1, read as the reverse complement.
ATTGACCTTGATTCCTATGACTTCCTTCTCCAACGTGTCCACATGGCAGTCCAGCCTCAAGCAGGTCTTCTCTCCTGTGATGATGATTTTACGAATCCCTCTTCACTCACAATCTCATGAACACGTGTCTCTCACACTCCCTTGGATCCCGGTCAGCCTTCGCTGTGCTCTGAGGCTATATCCACCTTCTGACCCCTCTTGCCCAATCTGAACTCCATGGAAGGTCAGTTTAGTGATGCCCCTGTTCCTGCTCTAAAGCCCCCCCCCCCCCCACACTTTCCTCAGGATCTTTCTCTATCTGTGCCCATTTGTCTTTTGCTCTCCAGGAAGAATGGGTACTCTCTTGCCCCTCTACGATTTCCATAAGGGATTAATTATACTTGAGATGAATCTTGTAGAGGCAGTTGATTCATTCATTCATTCACACATTACCTACTTTATTCTATATCTATGTATTGACCACTTGCTCTTTTTCCAGGATTGTAATTATCACAGTGATAGTGCAGAGTAGTCTGGGATCAAGAGGAGTAGTTCAGGTGGACTGAAGCATTATGGGAGAGACGGGGTGCCTTTGTACAAGATGAGGCCAGAGAGGCAGAGTCCCTACCCTGCATGGCCTTGAGGTCATGTTAACATTTTGAACTTCCTTTAAGAGAGAGGGAAACAAAGGAAAGATTCTGGGCAGAAATGTGACACAATTTGATTTGCAGTCTCCAAAGGACCACTCTTGGTATGTGGGGGAAGGATAAGAGGAGGTCAGAGCAGGACTGGAAAGAAAAGTTAAAAACTGGTGCCATAACCTGGGGGAGAGGTGATGGCTTCCTGTAGATGAAAACTCTGCTAGTAGATCACTAAGTTCCCTCCAACTTCTGCAGCCCCTGGACTCGGCGATTCCTCACAAGTGCCTCAAGGTTCTGGCCCCAGTCTCCTTCCCCTAATTTATCTCCTGCAGAGAGTCTTGTCCTCTCTACTACATGCTGTGCTCCAGATGAAATGAACCACTCTCGGTTCCCTGAACACTCTGGCACATTCCCTGCTCCAGGCCTTTGCTCAAGCTGTTCTCACAACCTAAATATCCCACCCGCCACCCCATTCTTTTCCCATGTTCACCTCTTTTATGTGTGATCACCACAGATTGAATTCAGTCCCCTTCACACTTTATGTTGGTAAGTTTATTATATCATTGTTACAGCATGACCTGCATTTGGGTTAGTTCTTTCTTGCTGGCTCTTCAGTTGTGAATCTTGGAGGAGAGAGAGCAAGTTTTATTAACATTTGATTCTCCTTTTCAAATCATCACTACCTTGCTCAGTGGGGTATTTTAGCAGGTGTTAAATGTGTGTTGTATCAAACCAGAAAGTATCCAATTCAGTCTAAATCAATCTAATACAACTCAACCCAATTCTATTCAGTTCAACTGGGAATTCAGTCCACTCCTTTGTGCATTAGTTATTTCCTCTAAAGGTGTAAGCACCTTAAACTTAGGCACTTGCATTGTACTGCAATGCACCACATACTTCTTTGTATGCCTTCCTAGTTCATACAGTAGGCACTCAATAAATGTTTATTGACTGGGTCACTTAAAATTAAAGATGCTCTTTGATAGTGTAAGTATAAATTTGCCTTGGACTCTTATTTCCTTCTATCTTATAATAATGGTAACCGATTCGTGCCAATGTGGCATATGCAGGCTTGAAAGTTACAATTTCATACAATTAAATGGTTGCAAATGCAATGTAGCCTCTTAAGGCATTCTGGCACAGGTCTAGTAAGATAAATGTTTAGGCAGCTGTATACAAAGGCATTAACATATTACATTATTCTCATCACACTCCGCTTGAAGAGAAAAAGTCATTACTGATGTGGGGAAGGGGGTGTGGTCATGGTGATATGACTTAAGAAATATTAAGAAGTGCCTCCCCCTAAATATCTACTTTACCAGAGCGAACCCTCCCATGATTCTCACAACTAAAGGTAACCTATGTCCTATCCTAATTGCTGGAGGACATCGTCTGTTGCTCTAGAGACCCTATCCCTTCTAATTCATTGGCACTATATCCAGGGTGCTTTACAAACAGGTTCAGGGTCACTTACCACCCTTGTTTATAAGGCCACACAACTCCTACTTCTTATGTAATGGAGATGCCCTTAAGAAGTCTACCATATTACTTTTTTAATTTTTTTTTTTTAAATTTCCATCCAAGTTAGCATAGAGTGCAATAATGATTTCAGGAGTAGATTCTTTAATGCCCATTACCCATTTAGCTCATCCCCCCTCCCACAACCCTTCGACAACCCTCTGTTTGTTCTTTATATTTAACAGTTTATGTCTTGTCCCTCTACCTGTTTTTATATTATTTTTGCTTCCCTTCCCTTATGTTCATCTTAAAACTTAAGATGATATAAAAAAATGTTTTGTATCTTAAAGTCCTCATAGGAGTGAAGTCATATGATATTTGTCTTTCTCTGACTAATTTTGCTTAGCATAATACACTCTAGTTCCATCCACGTAATTGCAAATGGCAAGATTTCATTCTTTTTGATTGCCGAGTAATACTCCATTGTATATATGTATATCACATCTTCTCTACCCATTCATCCATCGATGGACATTTGGGCTCTTTCCATACTTCGGCTATTGTTGATAGTGCTGCTATAAACATTGGGGCTCATGTGCCCCTTCTAAACAGCACACCTGTATCCGTTGGATAAATACCTAGTAGTGCAATTGCTGGGTCATAGAGTAGTTCTATTTTTAATTTTTTGAGGAACCTCCATGCTGTTTTCCAGAATGGCTGCACCAGTTTGCATTCCCCCCAGCAGTGCAAAAGAGATCCTCTTTCTCCGCATCCTTGCCAACATCTGTTGTTGCCTGAGTTGTTAATGTTAGCCATTATGACAGGTGTGAACACCATATTATTTTTATTGTAGTAAGATATACTTAACATATATTTCCATCTCAATCATTTTTAAGTGTGTTATTCAGTGGCATTAACACATTCACATTGTCATGCACACATCAGCACCATCAATCTCCAGAACTTTTTAATCATTCCAAACTGAAATTCTGTACCTAACCATGTTTATTTTTTTAATTATAAAATAATGTCTTCTAATGGTAGGAAATTTAAACAATATCCGAGTATATGAAGTAAAAAGTTTTATTACCATCCGTAGTAGACCTACCACTTTTTGCTGTTAAGTTTGTTGCATAACCTTTTTGGATTTGTGTGTGTATGTGTAATATAAGTCCACAGAAATATATTGTTTTTTTTAATTACATAGTATATGTACTGTTTTTGCTTTTTTTATTTATGAAAAGTGTTGTGGACATTTCCCATGTTCTAACACATAGTTGTACTGCATTCTTTTTACTGACCACTTTAAAACTCCATCATATTGATGTATTATAATTAATTTAGCTATTGCCCTAATTATGGACTCCTAACTTTGTTCTTAAGCTTTTATCTCCTTTTAAAAACAGTGTTACAGTAAAAACTCTGATACACTCAAGCAAACATTCTCAAGTTAAATTCCTAAAGATAAAGGTTTGCACATTAGGGAAAAAGAGTTGATGTATATATACAGCCTACCAGATCCCTCTGCACAAGCCTTTAACTGTTCATCTCCCAATAGTATGTTGGGAAGAAGGGCTGTGTGCTCAGCAGCCATTATAAATTCACATCTTAGAGTGGATTTGCTTGAAATCACTTCTCTCTTTGATAGGACTGTAGATGCTCTCCAAGGAGGAGCTAACAGAAAAGAAAGGAAGCAGTGAATTCATAGAGTCTGCTGGGTTGATCCAGTCTGGAAAAATAGGGAACACACACAATCTCTTATGTGGGCTTTATACTTCACTATGCAAAGCAAAAGCAAGGGGCATGGATCCTGCTTCTTTTATGTAACTCTCTTCACATCCAGCCCTGCATCCTCACACAACCCCATGACAATGTGAGGCTTCGAGCTTGACCTCAACAGTGTCTGTATTTCTAAGTTGGCAACATTCTGTACCTTAGCTACACATCCTTTGCAATTTCAACCAACTGAGGTTTTTCCTAACATGCGAGAGCCTATGGATAAGAATGGCCTAGTTAAGAAGTGAGCTTAAAACTTCTGAGCAGTATTTTTCTGCTTACTATTAATAAATCTCCAAAACAGAACTGCCATCATTTGGGATAAAGGAGACTTGTGTTAAGTGTTTTGTTTTGTTGTGTTGTGTTTTACTGGTGATGAACCGAGGAAGTACTTGAAGTAATGCATGACTCTTGGGTATTTGCATAGCCTAAGCTTACATCTATTATAAAAATGTGTGTTTTATTTAATTTTCCACTAAAATCAGTGGTTTTAATTAAGGAGAAAATTAATGAAATCTAAAACTTGGAGAGGTGATTGGTTTTGCCAGTAAAGGACCATGCTAAATCCTGCAAAAAAAAAAAAAATGGTTTTCTATAATTAGCTCATATGTAATTCATTCATTAGAATGCAGTCATGTATATAAGCAGAAAACCAGAGTGCTGAGCTGGAGAGTTTCTGAAAACTGGACTCTGAGAATAGCTATTGAATAACATAAAAATATTAAGCAAATATTTTTCTTGATATAGTACATTTCATGGCAGCTTTTCATAGCAACTCCGTCAAAGAGACCTCTCATTTTAGAGCCAGTCCTGTGCTGAAATGAGCTGATTCTCTTGAGAAGTTTTTCCATAAGCCTAGGTTTTCAGGGCAAGAGTATCTGATCTCACCTTTCTCATGACTAAGTCAAGGAGAGTCTTGAGAAAATGTGTTCTATGGCCATGGCTCTGGATATTTAAAAAATCAACAGGGAGTTTTAGAAATGGTTAAAGTCTAAATCTTCAGTGTACCAACACTCATACACAGGATATTGCCATTGTGGCAATACCTCTCTAAGCTATATGTTAAGATGGAAGTCTTTCAAAGAGGGACAAGGATTCTTCTCACATATCTACCAAAAGGTTACTAGCATATTGTAGTAGAGTTTTAGGAGTCTCTGCCAAACCTAACATAACCCCTATAACTGTTCTTTTCACCATGAGTGGTGGGGCCCTGGCAGCCATTTTGTACTACATGACTCTACTGGCCCACCCTACCACTAGCCAAACAAATCCTTTTTTCCAGGAATCTGGAGTTGGGACTAAGTTAATATGATTGAGTCTGGGCTGGTAAATGGAAGAAGTCATTTGTAGAATTTCCATCTTCTGTTACCATATTTATTAAGAAGCAGAAGAGAGGGGCGGAGGGAGCAGATGCAGAAACCAGCAGAGAAGAGATATGAAAAAGAAAGGTGGTTTTGTTTTGTTTTGTTTCTAAGTGTAGTTGACCCACAATGTTACATTAGTTTCAGGTTTATGGCTTCTGGTTCAGGTGGTTTCCCCAAGCCTGACTGAGTTACTGGCTTTGTGGTCTTCCTGATACTCTTGTATCTTTTTAACAGGTTATCTCCCTTTCCTTGGGTTAACCTGAACAGAATAGAATTCTGTATACGACAAAAGTTTTAAGTAATGCACACGTTGGAGTATATATTTAAGGAGAGGTCAGCTCAGTATAGAGGGCAGAGAGGGAAAGAAAAAAGAGAAACAATTATTGAGTATCCTCTATGTCAAGCAATTTGCTGGGCACTTTACAAGTATCTTATTAATCCTCAAAGTATCTCTAAAAAATTGATGTCATTTTCCTCCATGGTTTCAGGTAAGGGATTTGGATTTCAGAGGTTCTCCCTCAAGTTACATGGCTGGTTGGTGGCAGATCTGGGATCTGTATTCAAACTTAGACATTTAGGCCTGGCTGGTCGAACTGTGATAAACAATAGTTTACCTTGATATTTTTGTGATCTCGAGCAAGCCACTTTGCCCCATTTGGGCCTCTCTTTTCCTTTTTGAAACGTGATGAGCTTGGGTAAATGTAGTATTCTCCACGGTCTCTTACAACCACTTAAGTGAGAGATACGGGTCGGTCAAACCTGTTTGCTGTTACAAACCTAACAGCATAGCATTACTTGAAGGATTCACTTAAAACACTGCTTTCCTATCTAGGTGGTTGATGAGGGATGGGGTCAGTGGAGAGTTGTACTCAAGCTTCCATGAATTCCTTTTCAAACTATCCACATGCTTTCTCCCCAGAAGATTCTGATAAGCTGCTGAGAATGGGGAAGTATAGATAAAAGAGCTGGGGTTTGAACCCAGAGCTGGCTTATTTCGTTATGCAAACACTTTCTCTTTTTTACTCCACTTACTGGAACATAGAAGAAGCTCGTAATTTTTTTTCAACTGAACTGCATTATGATTGACCATAAATGACAAATAGGTCCTATTGTGAATGTTTTGCACATTTTAGAATTAGACCCATTAGAAATTTGCCAATTTCTAATAAACGTCTTGTTGACATTTTTATTGTAACTAGATTGAATCAGTAGATCAGTTTAGGGATATTGCTATCTTAACAATACTGAGTCTTACAATCCATGAACATAGTACAGTTCTCCATTTTTTCAAAAGTCTTCTTTATCTTCCCTCGGTACTGTTTTATAGTTTTCAGTGATTTTAGCATGCCATTTGTTAATTTATTCCTAGGTGTTTGATATTTTTGTATGCTATCGCAAATGGTATTAAGTTCATTTTTCAATTGTGTGTTACTAGTATACAGGAATACAAATTATTTTTAGGTCACTTTATTTCCTGTGACCTTAGTATACTAGATATTTGTTAATTAATGAGCTGAGAGACTTTGGACATGAAAAGTCTTTCTTTGGGGTTCAAGTGACAAAGTACACTTGGTAGAAAGAATAATAGGTCTTCCCCCAAAGATGTCCATGTGATAATTCTCAGGACCTGCAACTATGTCAGATTGCATGGCACAGCAGAATTTAGTTTGCAGATGGAATTAAGATTGTTCATCAACTGACTCTAAGATGGGGAAATTGTCTTGGGTTATGCGGGTGGGCCTCAGGTAATCAAGAGTCCTTAAAACCGAAAGAGGAAAATTAGAGGGATCCATGATTGTAGAAGGAGGAATAAAGAAATTCAGTATTATTGGCTTTAAAGATGAAGTGCTTTTAAGTATAGTGAGGGAAGATTGAAAGTTGCCTGTATAATGAGACCATCCTTGCATATTTTTGCCCCGATATGTTGAGTGGGAGAAAAGGAGGTAGAATTTAAAGGATGGGTTGGCAATTGCACACAGCCCTCGGACTGCCCCCGCTTTGCTGGCTGAGTCCAAGCGAGCTCCCACTCGGGGTGAACCGTTGACGGATGTAGTGGTCATGGATTATCGTCATGTGTCTAAGTTGTGATTTCAGCGTGCTTGCTGCCATTTCCGGTTTTATTTTTTCCCATGGCTCTATTTCTAGTAAAGAACAAGGCAAGGATAGATGAGGAAAAGAGAGTGTGTTTTCATCTTCAGTGTGTGTCAGTGAAAATGGTGCTATCTCTGAAGTTTCAGTTCATAGTGAAATGTCAGAACTCAAGTGAATTTACAATAATACTACATATAGTAACATGTGAAAGTGTGTCAGTGTCATGTGCCGTATAACATTTACCACAAAAACTACTTATAGCTGTGCTAATTCTTTGTGTTATAATCGGTCACTTTATTTCTATTGCCTGTGGAGCAAAAGCCTGAAATAAAGGTGTTCAAGGTAAAAAAGCATACATATACATATATGTATACACATACATATGTTGTTTTTTTCCTTACAGAATGGCAGTTTGGAATAAGAAAAGGTCAATTTTATCACTAATGTCCTTATAAAATACTTGTATTAGTTACTCTCCCAAAAAGAAATGCATATGCTACCTGCTTTAATCTTCCACCCGATGGAAAAAATAGGGCGGTGCTCATGGAAATGACAGTAGCTTCCCCCATTTAAGTTAAAGAAACATGGTGGGAAACAGCCAATTTATAGTGGCCCCAAGAGATGTCCTTGCCACTTTTTGCTTTTCAGCTTAGTTAATGTTTATCAACCGCTTCCATCACGCCAGGCACCGTGCTCAGTGCCAAGGATAGAGAAATGATTAAAATATAATTCCTCTCCTCAAGAAACCCATCATATGATGGAGGCACACAGGTGCTTCAGACCAAACTGCAAGAGTATGAGGGCACCAAGGAGGAGGTGATTTACTCTGCCTGGAGAGAAGTAAAACCTTCATAGGAGTGATATTTGAAAGGGGGTTGAAGGAAAAGGAGAAGGCCAGTAGTTGTACATTTTAAGGGATGAAACAGGGCAAAAAACCCTAAGGGAAAGCTCTGTTAGTGTTCTGTAAGCTGCCTGTGGAGCTGTGGAGCTGAGCATTCATTCTGAGGAGAGGACGCCGGAGGGGACCAGATGGGAGGTTGGAGGAGCAAAGACTCACCTAGCCCCATCAGCCCTGTCTTCCCAGGGCAGGCGGCCTCCATGTGTGGGAGGCGAGGAAGCCCCAGTCCGCTTCTGTGCATGCCACCACCTCTTGCGAAGTCTAGGCAGGGTCCCCCTGTTTCCTTAAGCCAGAGAAAATGACAGCAGAGGCTCACTGCCACTTCCTGGCCCAGAGATGGTTTTACACAAGGTATTTGAGCTTCGTTTCTTTATCTGCAAACCTGGGGAAGTAGCAGCTCCCTCCCTCCAAGGTTTTTGTGAGAATGAAAGAGAGAGATGTATGTGAAGCCCCCAGCACTCTGCCTGCCCCAGAAGAATGGGAACATGAGGACAACAGTGGCTGATGATGGTGATGGTGATGGTGATGAGAAAAAAACAGTTCTGTTCTCTGGGCTGCCTCGGGAAGACTCGGCATCCCAAGAGGTGGGCAAGAACGCCGTGATCCAGGCTGATCTGGCTCTGACCCAGGGCGACTTCCTGCCCATCTGCGCTTCCTTGCCGTTGTTCCTGTGGCTCAGGTGGTGCGGGCAGCTGCCCCCAACTGCTGCTGCTGGTGCCTGACAGCTGCAGTGAGCCAGGCAATGGTCTAGTAACCCAAACCTCAACTGGAAACCATCAGCCCTAAATACTCCCAGCAACAAGGTCCGGGTCCTCCCCTTCACTCCCCTCCCGCCCTGCTCCCAGTCTTTAGTTCACCTGCTGTCATTTTCTTCCCATTCCATCGGGAGAGCCCTCATTTTCTTTGGCCCTCAACTGCCCCTCTGTCTTTTCTCCCTCTTCCTCCTTCCCTCATGTTTCTGTGCTTTTTCTTCCCTGCCTGCTTGTACCTCCCCCAGTTGTGGTTTTCCAGCATGGTGGATAGAAGAAGTTGTCCTGGATGGGAAGTCAGGAGGCTCAGCGGCTGGGCGTGTGGCTGAGACAATGGCAAGCCACCTCACCCTCCTGGGATGGCGTTTCCTCATCTGCACAAATGAAGGGTTTGGGCCAGAATGACCTTGGAGTGTTCTTTCCGCTCTAAGTTCCCCTTCTGTTGCCTTTTGTTACATCTGCCTTTGTGCCTGCTTTTCCTGTTCAAGCTGACTCATCTGCCCACCTGCCTCTCTCCTCCGCATCCTCACCACCTTGGTCCAGGCCACCATCATGTCTCCCTGGGCCCACTACAGTAGCCTCCTGCTGCTAGAGGCCCCCCTGCTTCTCTTCTCGTCTCTGCGCAGTACATTATCCATGCAGAAGCCAAAGAAAAATATGCAAAAGATGGCTCACTCGTCCACTCGAATTCCTCCAAAGCCCTTTTATGGTCCTGGTCTGTCCCATTGCCCTGCTTACTCTCTTCAGATTATTTTTAGTGTGTGCAGTGATCTTTATTTCTTCACTAATTGCTGAGTGTTTATGTACTTGTGTATTGTTTGTCTTCCCCACCAGAGTGCAGGCTCTGGGAGGGAGAGAACTTGCCAGTCTGGTTCATTCTGTATCCTCCCTGCATGTAGTATTCTCAGTAAATACTGAATAAAGGAACCTCCTTTAGCCATAGAACCCACCTCTCCCTTTTGTGAGACTGTTATCTCCTAACTACACGATTTTCTTTATTTGTTTATTTTGAGAGAGAGAGAGAGAGAGAGAGAGAGAGAGAGAGAGAATGAGCACGCACATGTGCAGGGGAGGGTCAGAAAGAGAGGGAGAGAATCCCAAGCACGCTCCGTGCTGTCCAAGCTCAATCCCACAAACCATAAGATCATGAGCTGAGCTGAAGTCAAGAGTCAGATGCTCAACCAACTGAGCTACCCAGGCGCCCCTACACAACTTTTCACTTAGAAATATCTCTGCTTGCCAGAAATTCTGCCTGTCCTTCTACATAAGCTCTGAGACAATTTCCCTCATTCCTGTTCTCAGTCCTCCAGGTGCTATTTTCTCATAAGATATAGGAAACAGTGGTAATTGTGAAGGTCGTTTTTTTCTCGCTTCCCATTTTAATGTGTCATTGGGTGATTTAGAATAAAAACTAAAGAACAACTTACAGACTCTAATCCAGATCGCTGTTTTTTACAACACCAAGATAGAAATTTCTTTAAGAACACTTAGTAAACCTTTCAAAATTCTGTGCTTGATTCTAAGGGAGATGTTAGGAGTGGCCAGTTTTTTTTTTAACAACTGTTTGAGATTGGTAATATTAATATGCCCATTTTACAGATGATGAAAATGGGGAATTAGATTTTGTAGCTTTATCAAGGTCAGGAAGCCAGTGGGGCATGAAGCCAGGATTTGAACTGAAGGAATAACAATGCCACAACCAAGTACCTACTCACTATATTATTCCTTCTCACCCTACTGGGGCACCTGGGTGGCTCAGTCAGTTAAGCATCTGACTTCAGCTCACATCATGGTTTCACGGTTCATGAGTTCGAGCCCCGCATCAGGCTCTGTGTCGACAGCTCTGAGCCAGGAGCCTGCTTCAGATTCTGTGTCTCCCTCCCCCTCTGCCCCTCCCCTGCTCACGCTATGCCTCTTTCTCTCAAAAATAAATAGTCACTAAAAAAAAAGAGAAAGAATATCGCCCTCCTTTATTTTCATCATAACACTTACAAGTATCTGATGTTGTCCGATTTCTTTCTTTCTTAACATTTTTGTGGGTGATTGCTTCCATTACAACAACAACTCCACTATGGAAGGTACCATGTATATCCTGCTCATTGCAATTTACTCAGTGCTTACTACAGTGCCTGGGACATATGGACCTTTGATATATATTTGCTAAATGAAATAGTAAATGATTTCCATGTTAAAAGATGAGGGATAATAGAAGCCCTGATAATTCTGTGTATAACTGAATCTTTGTTGATAAAGTTTCTCAAAAACATTCTGAATGATAGCATATCTTCAAGAGTGTATTTGATTTTTGCAATTAGCCAAAACTGTTTAATTTTTTTCTTCAAAAAGAACACATGGTCATAGAGTAATATGGTTATTTTCTTGCCGTGCAGTTAGGCCTTCTTGCGGGGGCACCTAAATTTCTATGTTGTGGGACTCCTTGCCTGTGGCACTGTAGAGAAGCCTCTGGCCTCCATCCCAGAATGTTTTTAAGAGCATAAAATTAGAATTTATAGGATTGCAAAGAAACCAATTATATTGAATACAGTTATTCAAATATAAAAATTGTACTATAGTAATATATTTGCTTCTTTATTAACACATTAAATAACAAGATCTAAAACAAGGTCAAATATCTAATTTTTATTGGCAACGAAAGCGTAGGACTTACCAATGCGTTCATAATTAAAGAAAACATTAAATTTCATAAACACGTTAATAAAAGGTAGAGTTTCTCACCATACAAGTGCAGAGGCCTACTGGATTTATCCCCAGACCCTTCCATGGACCCCCAACTTTAAAACCCTGTATTAGAGGAATCTAAAATAGACTCAACAATAGCAGGCCACAGTGCAGTGAGTGTATTATTTCCAAAGGTAACCACGAGAGGGATTAGTCTTCATCTGGTGTAAAAGTACTGACATACAGTATATGGTTTTCTACACTCAGACCCGCATTTTTCATTTTCATCCCCTTTGTAATTTTGCGGCTATTGATAAATGGTACAATGTAATCATTTTCATACATTTACTTAGTAACTGTCTATACATACGTGAAGTGATCTTTTGAAAACGTAATCCTTGACTATTATAAAATTATCATTTTATGTACCATTTAAAATGTTAATTTGGGGGTGCCAGGGTGGCTCAGTCACTTAAGTGTCTGACTCTTGATTTCGGTTCAGGTCATGATCTCACTGCGGTGGGACCGAGCCCCATTGGGTTCTGGGCTGACAGCACGGCACCTGCTACGGGTTCCCTCTCCCTCCCTCTCTTCCTGCCTCTCCCCAGCTCCTGTGTGCTTGCGTGCACATGTGCTCTCCCTCAAAATAAATAAACATTTTTCTTAAATGTTAATTTAAAATAGTTAATGCAGTCACGTGATTCAAAAATCAAAAAATATATTAAAAAATCAGGAAATCTCCCCCTACTTCTGTCTACCAGTTGCTGGGTCTCCTCCTAAATAGTATCAGCTTCTGATACATTCTTTCGGAGATGTTTGACACATAGAAGCAAAAATGTTTGCATATTGTTTCCACCCCTAACTCAAATTGTAGCATGTTGCCTTTTCACTTAAAAATATGCTAGAAGATAATTCTTTTTTTTTTTTTTTTTAACATTTACTCATTTTCGAGAGACTGAGAATGAGCAAGGAAGGGGCATAGAGAGGGAGACACAGAATCCCAGGCAGGCTTCTGGCTCCGTGCTGTCAGCATAGAGCCTGACGCAGGGCTTGAATTCACGAACCGCGAGATCATGACCTGAACTGAAGTCGAGCGCTCCACTGACTGAGCCACCCAGGTGCCCCTAGAAGAGAATTCTATATTAGAACCTTTAGGACTTCTTTGTTTCTTTTTGTGGCTGCATAGCCAGTCTATTGTAAGGATGTACCAAAATTATTTAACGGGCCTTTATGGATGGACATTTTGGTCTTTTCTAAATAAGTTATACTTATGAAAAAAAAAAAAGAGGGGCCTTTTGTCATGGACACCTACACATGTGAGACTTAGAATTACACAACCCAAATATAAGTAGGTGGTAAAAGATTCACCAACAAGACTGAGGCAAAAGGTCAAGATGTCTCAACCCTTTTCTAGCAGTCTGGCACAAGCCTGGTGTTTTCCAGGACTGAAGAGGTGATCATTGAGGACAGGGAGGCTGTCCCTGGTTGAGGGCCTGCTTTGGAGAAAGCTTGAGAATCAGCTAAGCACATTTGTTTTGTTTTTCTTTACTGTGACTTTCAGAAACAGGCTCACTGTTTGGGGTGCCTGGGTGGCTCAGTTGGTTAAGCAGCTGACTCTTGATTTTGGCTCAGGTCATGATCTCATGGGTTCGTGAGTTTGAGCCCAGAGGCGGGCTTTGTGCTGGCAGCAATGAATCTGCTGGCGATTCCCCTGTTCCCTCTCTCTGCCCCTTACCCACTTGCACCCATGTCGTCTCCCTCTCTCCTTCTTCCCCTCTCTCTCTCTCTCTCTCAACATAAATAAACTTTTGGGGTGCCTGGGTGGCTCAGTTGGTTGAGTGTCCGACTTCAGCTCAGGTCATTATCTTGCAGTTTGTGGATTCGAGCCCCGCATCGGGCTCTGTGCTGACTGCTCAGAGCCTGGAACCTGCTTCGGATTGTGTGTCTCCCTCTCTTTCTCTGCCCTTCCCCAACTACTGCTCTGTCTTTCTCTCTCTCAAAATTAAATAAATGTTAAAAAAATTGTTTTTAAAAAAGAGATAAATAAACCTTAAAAGAAGAATACTCTTTAATTTGTGGCACACTTTTATCATTGGTCCAGGGAAGGGCTCCTTTCTAATTTAATTTAATTTAATTTAATTTAATTTAATTTAATTATGCTCATTTATCTCCATTTCCCACTACCATCCCCCCAAATGCATTAACAGTGTCTGTTTTTCTTTATATACAAAATGGATATAATGATTTTCTGTGTGTATGTGCTTTCGGTGTATGTAAATAGTACTGGGTAAATAGTACTGGTGGGGAGCCTGGGTGGCGCAGTCAGTTAAGCGTCCGACTTCAGCCAGGTCACGATCTCGCGGTCCGTGAGTTCGAGCCCCACGTCGGGCTCTGGGCTGATGGCTCGGAGCCTGGAGCCTGTTTCCGATTCTGTGTCTCCCTCTCTCTCTGCCCCTCCCCCGTTCATGCTCTGTCTCTCTCTGTCCCAAAAATAAATAAACGTTGAAAAAAAAAATAGTACTGGTAAATACTACTCATTCCGTTTCCTCTTGCACACTCATTATGTGTCATGTTCCCACATGTTGTTTCATGCACATCTAATCCCTTGTTTCTAACTGCCACATGTGCTCACCCATCACATCATAGCCACCTGCTTGCCCAGTGGTGGGCAGCCCAGTTGCCTCCAGCTCCTTGCGCCCCGTTATTGGTGTGAGACTTTATTTGGTGTGTACACCTAGAGAGGAATTGCTGGGTCACAGAATTACATGTACTTAGTTTGACACAGAAGTGCCAGATGACTCCCCCAAATGCCTCCCCAGTCAGCAATACCAGAACAGCTAAGGGTTTCCCAACACTCCTCCCTGCCAGCTCTTGACCTTATCCTTTTACCCAACCTTCACCAGTCAAGTGATCTAGTATTATTATGTCAGTTGGCATCTATCTGTTTACAGATGATTTTGGACATCTCATTGTCCATGGGCCTTTCTGGTGTAGTCTTCTATGATTGCCTGTTCGTATCCATTCACTCTCCTACTGAGGTTCTGTCTTCTGCTTGATGGTGTGTGTTTGTTACATAAGGTCAAGAAACATCCCTCATCAGTTTTAGATGTGACAAATATCATTTCCAATTTTGTCATCTGCTTTTTAACTTTGCCCTTCATGGAGCATAAGTTCTTCCTTTTGAAGTAATCATATTAATCAATATTTTCACTTTATGGTTATGTTTTTAATGTTTTGTACTTTGCTTAATAAAACCCTGTCCCATCCTGGGTCACAAAGATGCTCTCTCACATTTTCCTCTGTTACATTTATCATGTTGTCTTTTACATTTACATATATCTGGAATCTGCCTCTATATGTGGTGTTAGAAAGGGATCCAGCTTCATTTGGCTCCTGAGCTAGTGAGAGCTTTGGGCCATTGCGCCTGAAAGAAGCAGAAGATGAAGGCTAGGAGAAAGGGAGGAGGGGAGAGAAATCGGGTACTGGAGACCCCTACAGAAAGGATGGAAAAGTGAAAGTAGAATCTTAGGTTCTGTCTGACCTACCCTAGGAGGACCCCCGCTATCTGTGGTGTGTAACGAAATCCTGAGAAAGCCAGCCTGCAATGCACTTCTCTTACAAATAAAGCTGTTGGCAGCAGGATTTCCCCAGCAGCACTGAGGTTCCGGTACATGGCTTTAAAAATACACTTTGTGCACAACAGAAGGACTTTCCCAAATGGGTGGGGTAGTTGGGAGAGAGGAAGCTACCAGAGGGAGAGAAGCCCGTGCTACTGAAGCACATAGGTGAGAATTGGTTGTGCTGAAAGATGGATTCCACGTTGGAAAAGTCCAACAAGTATTTCTAGCTCTAAAAATGGAAAGTCACCCAGTTAGGAAAGGTAATTGGTTCCTGTCCAGCGTCTGAGTCTTTCACATTGTCCGATTTCAGTTCATTGTCAAGTGCATATGGTGGATCCAAGTGCCTGACAAACAAGGAAAAACCTGTGGAAGACAAAGTAGCCAAATTATAGGCACCCGGTTGGCATTTTCAGGCTTATGATCTACATATGTTCTAAGAAACACAGTGTTTTTTTTTTAAGTTTATTTATTTATTTTGAGAGGGAAAGAGAGAGAGAGAGTGCAGGAGGAGCACAGAGAGAGGGAGAGAGAGAGAGTCACAAGCAGGCTCTGCACCATCAGTGCAGATACAGACACGGGGTTTGATCCCACAAACTGTGAGATTGTGACCCCAGCTGACATCAATAGTCGGTCGCCTAACAGACTGAGCCACCCAGGCACCCCCACAATGTGGTGGTTTTTTTTAACTTTCTTCTTTGTAAATGGACCCAGTGGTCAGCCTTTCATTCTTCCCATTGACCCATATTGAGGATTCCCATCATTGCTACAGGGAGGCAGTGAGACTCCTGAGACCATGGTTCAACAGAGATAAGAAAAGAGAAAAATATGGGAGAAGAAAAGGAGGGTCAATTTTTTTTCTCTTTTCAGATCTATAAAAATGGCTCTTAAACAGCTGGCATTTTTCTTGCCCAGCAAAAAGCAACGATTACTGTGTGGGAGGAAAGAGCAGGAGGAAAGTAAAAGGTCAAAGAAAGCATTTTGCTTTTTTTGTGTGTTTTTGCCCTGAATCTTTTTTTTTTTTTTTCATGCAAGACAAAATTCATGTCACTGCCTTTAATCTGTCTGCTTGGCCCTCTCTTATGGCCTCCCCCAAAGAAACAATATTTCTTTTTTTTTTTTTTAATTTTTTTTTTAATGTTTATTTATTTTTGAGACAGAGACAGACAGAGCATGAACAGGGGAGGGTCAGAGAGAGAAGGAGGCACAGAATCTGAAACAGGCTCCAGGCTCCGAGCTGTCAGCGCAGAGCCCGACGCGGGGCTCGAACTCACGGACTGTGAGATCATGACCTGAGCCGAAGTCGGCCGCTTAACCGACTGAGCCACCCAGGCGCCCCAAGAAACAATATTTCTGATAGAAGGCATCCCCTAGCTTCTTCACAAAACTCATGGTTGTATGAAATATCCCTCCTTTGAAAAACATCAACCAGGTGTATTAAAACATCATGACTTGTGAACAAGTCACATGTGAAAACACACGTCTTGTAAATACCTTGCTTCTGTACCACAATGTGGAAGCTTTCTAGGGCCACCTCTTGTCTCTGACACTTAAAAAATGTGAAGTCTGCCAGGATTTGCTTAGTGTCTCCAAACCTTAGTTTCTTCACTCACAGGATGGGGATGATAATAGGACCTACTTTATACTGCCATTGGAAGATTAGGCACCACGTACCTAGTGAGTGACTAAAACTAAAACTACTGACATTGTCAAGTGCTGATGAGGATGTGGAGCAACCAGAACTCTCCTTTGTGGCTATTTGGAGGGTGAAATGATACAGCTGCTCTGGAACGTAACTTGGTGTAGTGTCTTACAAGTCCGTTTACCGTGTGACTCAACAGCCTGACTCTTGGATATGTTTACCCCTGTCAAGTGAACACTTAGGTTTACATAAAAAATATGCAGGTGTTCAGAGTGTTTTATTTACCATCACGGAAAAACTAGAAACAACTGAAAAAGAGTAGGCAAATGAATAAATAAGCTGTGGTATATCCATACAATAGAATACATAGGAATGAAGTATGGATACATGCCATAATTTGAATGAATCTCAAAGACATTAACCTGGGTGGAAAAAAAAAAGTCTTGCAGGTTATATATTTATTGTGTGATTTCATTTACGTGACATGCTCAGAAAGATAAAGCTATTGTGACAGAGAACAGATCTGTGGTTACCATGCATCTGTTTAGAGTTGGGGTAAGGGAAATGGGAGACTAGAGGGAGATAGCTGGGAGTTTTATGGAGAGCTGGAGCTGTTTTGTGTGTTACTTGTGGTGGTGTTTTATGAATTTATACCTGTATTAAAATTCAGAGAACGGTGTACCTAAAAGTCAATTTTACCGTATGATTTTAGAAACAAAACTCTAAATCAGATTATACAAAATAATGAATGTTTAATCTAGCCCCTAACACACAGTAGATCTTAGCCATTAGTAGTTTTAGAGTCTGTGTCAGGGAGTACATCTTCATGTGTCTGATTTAATAGAGCCAACTGATACAGTCCATGTGATGCACCCAGGTCAGAGATGAGAGTAGAGAAAATACTGTGAATCTGGTGCATAGTGCAGGTGGTTTTGCCTGACCTCCTCCCTCAGTTAGGGTGCTCTTGGAATGCAGGAGGGGTGGGAAAGTGAATCTGATCCTCTTTTATTTGGCATTGGTTCCCACATCTGCCCCTTAGAGTATGCGCATCTCTCTACACTGAATGTGCTGCTAGGGTTTAAGTCTTGCCTAAAATACAACCCTAAAGTATAAGCCACCTACATCATCTGGTAGTAATCCAAAGAAACAGGAGTGGGCAAGGACAGTGAAGGAAAGCAGGCTGTGTTGGGCTTATTGGTATCCAGTTTTGGTATCTTCCAAAGGGAGTGTCCAGGGTAATTTGCATTATATATAACTTTTAGCATACACACTGATAGAGATTTAACAGCCGCTCTGTTGCTTAAAGATCAAAAAATCAGTTGATGTTTAATCCAGGTTGTCAAATACAACGATTGGATTAACTATTTCGAATTGCTTATAGCTGTTACGCGATATTCCAGTAACAAGTACCAGTCATTATAATAGTTCAATATCTGAAAAGCAGCGACATTTAGATCCAATAACAAATGCAGAGTCTATTCATATGGCCTCCATATCTCCCATAGCTTCAAGTGAATGGAGAACAGATAGTCTAATGTGTTACCCTCCTGCAAACTAGTGACTCTTGACCTAATGAGGACTCCTCTTGGAGAATGGCACTTGTAATCTAGAACATACTCTTTTGCTTGTTCTCTAAGAGTCCACAAGTCTTCAGCTTTTAAAGTTGGATATGATCTCTGGAAAATCAAATGTCATTTTTAGCTAAATCTTTTGTTTAAGCAAGATAATTCTGTTGAAGACACCAATTTTGGTTTAAAAAAATAAAAAAAGATGCAGGAGGCACCTAGGTGGCTCAGTGGGTTGAGCGTCTGACTTTGGCTCAGGTCATGATCTTGAGGTTCATGGGTTTCAGCCCCACATGGGTCTCTCTGCCCTCAGCTCGGCAGGTGGATCCTCAATCTCCCTCTCTTTCTCCCCCTCCCCTGGTGGATTTCTTTCTCTCTCTCAAAAATAAACAAACATTAAAAAATGATGTGGGTAAGACATCCAGATGGCCAACAGGCGCATGAAAAGATGCTCAACGTCATTCCTCATCAGGGAAATACAAATCAAAACCACACTCAGATACCACCTCACGCCAGTCAGAGTGACTAAAACGAACAAATCAGGAGACTATAGATGCTGGAGAGGATGTGGAGAAACGGGAACCCTCTTGCACTGTTGGTAGGAATGCAGCTGCTCTGGAAAACAGTGTGGAGGTTCCTCAAAAAATTAAAAATAGATCTACCCTATGACCCAGCAATAGCACTGCTAGGAATTTACCCAAGGGATACAGGAGTGCAGATGCAGAGGGGCACTTGTACCCCAATGTTTATAGCAGCACTTTCAACAATAGCCAAATTATGGAAAGAGCCTAAATGTCCATCAACTGATGAATGGGTAAAGAAATTTCGGTCTATATACACAATGGAATACTACGTGGCAATGAGAAAGAATGAAATATGGCCTTTTGTAGCAGTGTGGATGGAACTGGAGAGTGTTATGCTAAGTTAAATAAGTCATAGAGAGAAAGATACCATATGTTTTCCCTCTTATGTGGATCCTAAGAAATTTAACAGAAGACCATGGTGGAGGGGAAGACAAAAAAAAAAAAAAAAAAGAGGTTAGAGCTGGAGGGAGCCAAAACATCAGAGACTCTTAAAAACTGAGAACAAACTGAGGGTTGATGGGGGGTGGGAGGGAGGGCAGGGTGGGTGATGGGTATTGAGGGGGGCACCTGTTGGGATGAGCACTGGGTTTGGATGGAAACCTATTTGACAATAAATTTCATATTTAAAAAAAATTAAAATTAAAAACAAAAAAAACAAAAAAAATGATGTGGGTAGGAAGCAATGAGCTGGTTTGGGGGCTCCAAAATTGTTGGGACACCTGGGTGGCTCAGTCATTTGAGTGTCTGGCTCTTCATTTTGGCTCAGGTCATGATCCCAGGGTCGTGGGATTGAACCCTGTGTTGGATTGTGCACTGAGTGTGCAGCCTGCTTGAGATTCTCTCTCCCTCTCCCTCTCCCTCTCTCTTCCTGTCCCTTTCCCTCTCTTTTTATCTAAAATAAAAGCTGAAAAAAACAACAACACCACCAAAAAAAAAAAAAAACCAAATTGTTAAGTAACTTGCTAGTGGTCAAGCACGTGATAAGTTAAATTGTGGCCCCCTGGCCAGGACAGCCTGAGTGCTTCTTTCCAGCTGTTCTGCTAAGTTGCCTTCCTGGACATGCCTGGGAAAAGATCAGAATGATGGTACAACAACCTAAGACAAGAAATGAGAACCCACAGTATTACAGGTGTGATTGAGGACTCACAATAAGTTAGGGAGAAGAGACACAAAGACATAACTATAATGTGCTAAACTTTGAATTAGCTAATCACACGGAATTGAATCTAACAAGGTCTCTGATTTCAAGGAACTTTTGTTATGTGGTTTATAATTTATTTTTTATTTATTTTTTTTGTGTGTTTACTTGTTTGTTTTTATTTTTTTATTTTTTTTATTTTTTTTAATATATGAAATTTATTGTCAAATTGGTTTCCGTACAACACCCAGTGCTCATCCCAAAAGGTGCCCTCCTCAATACCCATCACCCACCCTCTCCTCCCTCCCACCCCCCATCAACCCTCAGTTTGTTCTCAGTTTTTAACAGTCTCTTATGCTTTGGCTCTCTCCCACTCTAACCTCTTTTTTTTTTTTTTTTCTTTTTTCCTCCCCCTCCCCCATGGGTTCCTATTAAGTTTCTCAGGATCCACATAAGAGTGAAACCATATGGTATCTGTCTTTCTCTGTATGGTTTATTTCACTTAGCATCACACTCTCCAGTTCCATCCACGTTGCTACAAAAGGCCATATTTCATTTTTTCTCATTGCCATGTAGTATTCCATTGTGTATATAAACCACAATTTCTTTATCCATTCATCAGTATAATTTATTTTAAATAACTACTTAAATTAATATGTAAGTACTTAATGACTCCAGCCACACCCAACACCTACAAGGATTTTAGCTCTCTTATCTCTGATCAATAATAGCTTCTACATATTAGCATTATGGATGATAGAAAGGCATTTTCATTAATGAAATTAGGGTGTTCAGATGTAGATTGGCTAAAGAAAGTCTAGAGACACACACCATTTTTGCGTGACAGGGAACGAGAATCTTCTGACCTCAGTGGTCTTTGCATTTCATTTCAGTGCTGGATGTCGTGTGTGGAAATGTCTGGAGTCTAATACCATTTGTACTAAACACTGCTGTAATGAGGATCTGGGAAAGAGAGTCTATTGGTGCACTCTGGATAATGTTATCTTTCACCAGAGGCTCAAACCCCTGCTGGCTGAGAGACTGGGGCTGGGGCTAGCCCCTTACCCCCGCCTGTGCCTAGACTGGGTCTCCATCTTGGTTTACTGTTCCCAGAATGAGGCCCTTCTTTCCAGGGGCAGCCTGATGTGTGAACCAGGACTCCACCCCCCAAGTCCACCCTTGACTTCACTTCTCAGTGCTAACAAACTACAGAAAATTCCACTCTGCTTCTCAGAGGTTTTTTAACTTTAAAACCTCTGTTCCATGAAGCTTTAGCATTCCGCACATTTCTTCAGGGGAAACCAGCTGTGTGTTTGAGGTCCCTCAGATCTGCAATTTTGTCACTGCAACCTCACATAGATGCCGACACTTCTGGTTTTTTGTGCCCTAGCCAGTGGCCCTGTGTTGAGCCAAGCAGGTGTCTCCGCTCTGGCCATTCACAGAACTGGCACATGGCGCAGGGGTGAAGGCGGCTGGCTGCAGGCAGGCCAGCTCACTGCTGCCCCTGTGGCCCTGTTAACAAGAGTTCCTCCCTGAGCAGGTCAGCGCCTCCTCAGAACTTAAGGAAAATTCTGCTCTGCTTTTCAGAGATGTTTAAAAATTAGCTTCTGAACCTGTCCCTCTAACCGGCTTAAATGTCTTGAAGAGGAAACCAGCTGGGTGTTAAAGCTGTCCAGGTCACCAGTTGGGTCACCAGCTGCAAGGCCTCACAGACTCTGCCATTTTCTCCATCTCAGCAGGGGCCCTTGGCAGGAACCCTCTTAAACTTCTCAGCCTCTTGGCTCCACCCAGAACTGACAAAAGCCCCTGGGGAAATTCACTGGGGAGCCTTGGATCACCCTCTGGGAGTCTCTTATCTGGAATGTCAGCACATCTGGGCCTCGCTGCTTGTGTAGCTCTCTGATACCTTAAAGCAGATTTTTAATATATTTTGCTCAGGCTTTTCTAGTTGTGCTCAGGTGGGATCGTCAAAGTGCTGTAGACCATTCCATTCTCAGTGGATGTCCCTATGTGCACCTTGAGAGATGGCAGCTGAAGCTGGGTGACGTAGGTCACTGATGGGAAGGACTCTGTTTGCCCATTGGCAGCCACAGGGTTAACTTCCTCTAAGTCTAGAATTTTACCAGCTTGTGTCCAGTGAGACTTTTATAGCAAAGTGTGATATAAAAGGACAGAATTGGGATTCAAGATTGCCAAATGGGTTCCAGACTGTTTGGCCCACTTTCTCATCAATTCTGTGTGTGCAGGTTTTGGGTTAACATTCACTTTCATTCGAACCTGGTAGCAAAGTTCTAGGGAAAGAAGTCTAACTAATAAACTACCTCTAAATTTTTTAAGGCTATGGTTTCTAAAAAGAACCTGATAACTGTGAATGACCCAATTGTTTTGGGTCCCATTCCCAACATGGCTCATCTATAGACCAATTTATATCTGTTCAACTTAACATCACTTCTTGACTAGTAAATGCTATAAAACAGCATAACAGTATATAATTATTCAGGGTCTCTTTTTGTTCTAAACATAACGTTCTCTCCACCGAGCAATTTAATTTCCCTGGTTCAAGAGGTCTACAAGTTTGTAAATATGTTTTGTTTGTTTGTTTGTTTGTTTGTTTGTTTTTGCCTCTGGGCCTTTTGATTATTTTTAAAACCATCATTGTAGGTCTTCTCAGTATTGCTCTTTCTTTATTGAGCGCTTATTTTCTCATCTATCTCTTTACCAAAATCTGTAATTCTACATTATTTTAACCTGTCCTTCCCAGAGACTTTTCTTCTCCAGCTCTGTATTACTTTATTCACTCATTCAACAAAAATTTACTAAATATTGCTTTATTACATCCATAGGTACCTACTTTACACAGCCACATCGTTTTATAGCAGAGAATAATATTTGATTCTCTATACTTGAAGGTAATTAGTATTTGATTGTACAATTACCCTCTCCTCTAAAACAGAGTCTGATGCAATGTATACCTTTGCTCATCATTTCATGGCCACACAGTAGCATACTGTCTTGCACATAGTAGGCATTTAATAAATAAATTATAGTAATAATTAGTCAGTGAATAATGTCTTAAATTTATCCAGCGAGTAAGTAAAAAAGCACATACTATCTGTAATAGCTTCCATGTTCTACTCCTGAATTTTGTCTAGAATAAAAACCCATGTTACCGTCTGGATAACAGAGATCTGTTTGGCACTTAAGGACACAGAAAGCAAAAAGGCATCAGAAAAACTTTTTCTAAAAAGATCAGCTTTTGCATATGAAAGAAGAGAATAGTGAGGATAGAGTCTCATCAAAAGAGAGGCTTTCAAGCCACTCTTGAAAAGACAAATACACCAGTGCAGGTGAAGGTTTACATTCAAACCAAGAATGAGAAAGGCACGGAAATGAAAGAATATGGAGCTGTTCAGAAGTGCATTCAGATAAAATAAGACAGCAAGTTGAATTGCCTTTCTACATAGAAACTGCCAGGAAAAGTTACATTGAGAAGCCCTGGAGCAAAATAGAAGGAAGCTCATTTTACTCACTTCTCTTTCAAACCCCAGTGCATCACCTCCGTAATACCATTTGTACTAAACACTGCTGTAATGAGGATCTGGGAAAGAGAGTCTATTGGTGCACTTTGATATTCATGAAGGTCTCTCAGAGGCCGTCCACAAACTGAAGAAACTATTTCTTTTGCCTGTGGGCTTCTTCTTTCTTGATTTTTTCCCTTTTAAACTGAAAGAACAGGAAGAAGAAAATAATTTCTAGAAACTGTTTCTTCATTCACCTTCCCAGGAGAGAACTTTTGCCCACGTAGGTATCGCGATCAAGTGTGGGTGGAGCATGTTTAGCGTGATGGTGGCAGGTGCAGCTTACGTGATGCAGGAAAATTTGGTGACATCAGTGAATTGAAGGATGGTTCCAAATTCATTTGTGGGTCGATGCAGAAGATGAAAGCCAAATAGCAAGTATAGAGCAGACATTTGGTAAAGACAGTCAGATGAATGGATCAATGAATGAACGCAAAGCAAGTAAGTTGAATGGATTCTGTATAAGGAAAAACTCCGGAAAGAGTCTAAGCTCTCTGCTAGGTCACAGATGGATTATATCGTAAACCACTTATTGCATAAACAAATGAAATAAAATGAATCCAAAGTTGCTTTGAACACCTCAAAAATTGCTTATGGATAAAAGTGTCTCAGAGTCCAACAAAAGAAAACAGAACCTTTAAATCTTATGTATATAGTTACTGATTTAAAAAAAAAAAAACAATAAAAAAAAATACTGTTTGATCCAGTTGGAACATAGGGTGAAAAATAAATGGATGTTAGGCCTACATTCGAATTCCTCTCTATCTCAACTAGTTGTTTAACTAACAGGGAGGCTTTCTTTTCTTACTCCTTTTATCTTGTTTTCCAATCTGTGAAATGAAATCATCATACTTGGAAGCGTATATATTATGTTGGTATACACACCAAGAGAAATGGGAATTTACTACATTGATCACAAATGCACACAGTAAGGACCCAGTAGGTACATTGATACTGTTTTTTGGCTTTGTTTTTGTTTTCTCTGGACATTCCATCTCTACATCCCTTCACATTCTCCCTATATTCCAATATGACAGTCCTCTCGAACACAGATGGAAGGGGCCTAAAGTCTGATCTTTTGGGGTGAAGCTACTTCTTTTACCTGGCTGCTTTGCCAGCAGCCTAGAAATTTATTTCTGGCTGACTGTATGCGATCAGTATTAGCATGTGCTTTCATCGTTCTATTCACGAACGTTGTAATTCATGTAGTGAATCATCATAATCCATAGCTAGACTCAGACAGCCCTGTCTATCAACTTCTCACTCCCTTGGGCTGAGAGCCTTAGATGGCTTTAAAATGAGGTTAGGAGATCCTAAGGCCATATAGAACCATCATGGTTCCCTGTTAGAGCAGTAGTTCCTAAACTTCAGTGATTGTAATATTACAGCCACGATTTTGGCCACATCAGCATATTAACTTCTATTATCCTCATGTTCCTCATATTTTTTATCATAGTTGCTTAATATTTATTTGATATTCTTTTAAAGCACTTCCCCCTTTTTTTAAAAAAAAATTTTTTTAAGTTTATTTATTTTTAAGACAGAGAGAGACAGAACATGAACAGGGGAGGGGCAGAGAGAGAGGGAGACACAGAATCCGAAACAGGCTCCAGGCTCTGAGCTGTCAGCACAGAGCCCGACGCGGGGCTCGAACTCACGGACCGCAAGATCATGACCTGAGCCGAAGGCAGACGCTCAACTGACTAAGCCACCCAGGCGCCCCAGCACTTCCCCTTTACACTAAAAATTATTTAAAAGAAAACTTTGTTATTTTAATTCTAAAAAAAAAAAAAAATCACCATAAAAAGAATTGGAAAAAGTTAAACTCTAGCTGGACTGCTGTCTGACTAAGGTTCTGAGATTGTGACCGGCTTCTTTTAGTTAAAAATGGAGGTTATAGAGTGTAAGTGATGTATTCAAGATTTAATAACTCCAAGAGTTTCTGCTTGATGAAATTGGCTTTGAGAAAGAATTTTAAAGGGAACCACTCTCTCACTCTATGGGCCAAGGAGATTTAATGCTTTGTCTGAGGTCTCTCGGTAACTGGTGGGGTGCTAAGGGGGGACCCCATTCTTGGGTCACAGGGACCTGCCAACTCACTGGGGCCCAAGGAAATTACATTGGTATTATGGCCAACATGCAGAGACAGGACACAATTTGTGGGCGAATGCACTGGCACGTAGTAGGAATTTAACAAATGCTGGTTCCTTAGAAGCTCTTCTTCCCTTCCCTCTTATCCTTCTAAGTCCCATTTCTAACGCTGCCATGGTGAAGACAGTGAGAGGCTCTTACTGAGGGCTCTGTATGTGCTGAGCAGTTATTTCGTCCAAGCTTCACAGGGCTTTCATCATTTTTTTTAGATGAGAAAACTTATATAAATACAATATATAATTGAGGAAAACTTTATAATTGAGACTCAAGGAGGTAAAGCAACTTGCCCCAAATCATGCAGGGCAGGGACACTTGATGGTCTGGGTTCTGGCACCCCAGATATAATTAGGAATAAGGACATTAGTCAGCTAATTAAGTCAAACAGACAAAACAAACCACAGTTGCCCTAATTATCTGAGTTTTGGCTTTCCATTATTAAAGTCTGGCTCAGAAATCATCCTCTTCTCTTTTCTAGGAACAGTTTTGTTTTGATTTTGGCTTGGGTTATGTGGCTTACTGCCTTGGTTCTCTCAGCTGTGACATCCACAGTATTGTTCACAGAAGCATTTCAGAAATCCAGACTGGGGAAGTCAGGGAGAAAGGACAAGAGAGGGGAAGGAGGCCATGTCTTTGCAAGCACACCAGCTGCTTGATAAACACACCTGAGAACAGAGGTCCAAGCCAAAGGACTGCAAATGAGTCTCACTTCTCTATGTCACTTTTACCTCTTTAGAGTGCTCAGTGGATTTCTCTTATGCTCCAGCCCTGAAATGGAGCTCACAGAATTGGCCCTAATAAGACTGTGTGACATGAACATGTTCTCAGAAGGCCCTACACTCATAAACACTTGGCTTCACATGGGGCTTTGCTCATTCCTGGAGACCTCACTGGATGCTCTGCCTTCGTGGGAAGCTGCAGTCCTACCAGACTCTTTGAAAGTGTGGTCAAATCTGCTATGGCTTTAGGGATGAAACTAAGAAACCCTTGATCCTTCATAAATTCTCCATGCCTGGCATTTGTAAGTATGGAAGTCCAGAAACCCCATTCCCAGCTTCCATGTTTTCTTAATAATATTCTTTCAGCCTCAAACCAATTCAGTCACTCTGAATAGATTTAAGATACCCTTGCTCAATGACTGAAATTCAGACAGCACCTTCTTGAAATAGAACAAAAGACACATTTGCAAAAATCTAAATGAGTTTTACCTCAAGTGTCTGATTTAACAATATTGGGGGTAACAAATATGTGGATGAATGACTCAGGTATCCATTTTGTAGATGTGTGTGAGTATGCACAATATAGTTACATGTATAAACTATGGAGATTTTTCTCCTGTTTCTGATTTTTTTAATCTATTCCCTGATGAAATTCTGTACTACTTGCAAACAAGAATGTTTGGCCCTTAGCACTTTTCCATTTAGCTTAAAAATCTCAGGAGGAGCTTCATATTAAGTCTGTGCAGTTTTCGTATGTTTATGGGCATGTTATCACAACAGGTCTTTGACTTCCTAGTTGTAAGAATCTTTGAAAATCACCCTTTGAACCTCCACTCAGAGCTTACAGGATTTATGACATTTGTTTTGAATTTGGAAACTGAAGCACTGACCCAACAAGGGTCATGGGCTTTGCTGAATTCAGTTTTTCTCAGATCCTAGTTCCAATGCCAAGTGACATCAACTAGTTTGCCAAGGGCTTTGGTCCTGCTGCTTGCAGGTTGGTTGTATGTGTCCCAAGCCCTGAAGCCCCTGAGGAATCTAGGATTGGAATAAACACCACCTCCCTAACTTCCCCACCAGGAGGACTTGTAGAGTGAAAAGCAATATCCCTTAGGGACTTGGGGACTTAGACCAAAGCAACTCAGAGTGAATATAAATTTAAAAGCTGTATTTTATCCTATAAATCTTCGTGAATTTTATACATATAGCTGGAGTTGAATACAGGGCTACCCATATATACTTGAATCTGTCCGTTTGGCTTTATCTGCAGGGCTACCACTCCAGTCCAGGCTGTTCCTGGAGGACAGCAGTGATGTCCCAGCCAGTCTCCTCATATCCT
The DNA here is from genome assembly GCF_018350155.1 of Leopardus geoffroyi. Classification (NCBI taxonomy): domain Eukaryota; kingdom Metazoa; phylum Chordata; class Mammalia; order Carnivora; family Felidae; genus Leopardus; species Leopardus geoffroyi. Next base: position 119,349,192 of record NC_059326.1, on the reverse strand, counting down.
CTGCTCTCCTAAGTTCCAGTGTCCACAGCAGCCAAAGTGATCTTTGAAAATGGACATCTAGTCATGTCACGTCCCTAGCTTAAGACAAATACAGTGATTTCTCAAAACTCACAGAAGTGGGGCCAGACGCTCAGCATCAGCTGTCCCCACCCCTGTGGTTCATTCAGTGCCGCTCCCCTCCACTTTCTGTGCCTCCACCTCCAACTGTTCGTCAGCCTCTAGTACTGCTCTGCAATGCTTCCCCTCTGCTACACCGAGAGGCAACGCAAGGGGTCTTAGTTAAGAAGGCTGGTCCTGGGGAATAACAGGTAGGACTGTACTGAGGATTCCGTGCATTACTCCATGAATCATGTGTGGAACAAAGCCTGACACGCAGTAAACACTCAGTAAGTAATGGCTGTGTTTGCTCATCCTTCAACTCTTGGACCACAGAGCTGCTCCAGAGAGGCCCCTCTAATCCTCCCAAAGTCAGGACCACCTGTTATGTATACTCACAACTTCCTACATGTCTTTATTGTCACAATTTGTAGTTATATATATGTGTGTGATTATTTGATTAATTTGTCTCTTCTCTTCTGCTAGACTATAATCTTGATGAAGGCAGGAACCATGTCTGCTTTGTTCAGCACATATTTCAAACACCTAAGTCAGTGCCTAGAAAGCAGGGGGTGGTCAGTATATATTTATCAAGGGATATTAAAGGAAAAAAAGGATAGATGGATGGATGGATGGGTGGATGGATGGAAGGATGGATGAATGGATGGTTAAATGGATAAATATATCTGGTAAAGTGTGAAACTGGTTAGACAAAGCACTGAAAAGATTATTAGAGATCTAAGCACAATGCAGATATGTAGATATAGAAATGAATGTTGGATGGTTGCATATTATCAGTGATCTAAAAGAAGGAGAGTATTTGAGATTTGTTTAGCAAATATTTACTTCCTGCAGAAGGTAGCACTCAGGGTAGGTTGAGCTTTACAGGGTAAATAGGGTTTCAGGAAGAGAATGGTTCTAGCGAGGCCTCACACATAATACTGCAGAGCACAGACTTGGTCTGAATTCCAGCCCCACCACTACCCTAGTGGTCAACAGGGAACATGATACTTCCCACGCTCAACTCCATTTTTTCTTCTATAAAATAGGGTAATAAGAATGCATCCTCACAGTGATATCCTGAGGCTTAAGTAAATATTGAATGTAAAATACCCCGCTCAGTGCCTGGAGCATAGTAATAAGAAACTGCCACTCAGAACCTAGTTTGAAAATAGCCACGGGAGTAACAGGGTTTATGCCACTGTGTTATGAGGGGCAGCCGGGGTGGCGGGGGGAGGGGGGGGCGAGGTTGGAAGGGAATCACAGCCTTGCAGAAAATCTTCCATTCTGCACATGGGACAAACGTGGTTGCCCTTTACAGGGACATGTTTCTCCATCTACTGGGTGCCTGACCTCCCATTCCCTCCTTTCACCCCCTGTTGGGAACCACTGTCTGTGAGGTCTCAGCTCGCATTTTACTATTGACAAAACGAACTTCCTAATTACTTGAATCACTACTACTATAACTTGCATTTTTTTCAAATATGTATCATTCTGCAGAGACCACTAATTTTCTCTTCATAAAATAAAATCTTAAAATAATCTATTTGTCCTTTCTCTCCCCTTAGGCTCTGCCAAAAAGAAAGGGGAACATGTACTTTTGAAATCACCTCATGTCTCCTTGATTTCCTCATTCACCAGCAGAAAATTCAATATAAGCCCAGTACAATTCACAGGGAGGAAAGAAAGTTTCCAGTACCAGTCCTAGGGGAAGAGACTTGAGGCTCATTGCTGAGCGAAAATTTAATAGCTGCCTGACATTCTCAAGTAAAGGGGGCCTGAGCTGTTCAAACAGTTGTGTGCTTACCAAATGGGTGATTGTGTTATCCCTCCTAAAAAAGGACAAGGGAGCAGGGTTTTCACCCTTGTGTGTGACATATGGGAGACTGTTAAGACCGTACAGATCACAGACACAGAAGGATCTGCTTCTGTCTGAAGGCAAAAAATAATTTATTGCTTGGTGATAATAGAGATTGTGTGATTATGGCTGGTGGACAGAATTAGCTTTTTTTTTTTTTTTAACGTTTATTTATGTTTGAGACAGAGAGAGACAGAGCATGAACAGGGGAGGGGCAGAGAGAGGGACAGAGAGAGGGAGACACAGAATCAGAAGCAGGCTCCAGGTTCTGAGCCGTCAGCCCAGAGCCCGATGCGGGGCTCGAACTCACGGACCGCGAGATCGTGACCTGAGCTGAAGTCGGACGCTTAACCGACTGAGCCACCCAGGCGCCCCGGACAGAATTAGCTTTAAGTTTGATGGCTGTGGGTAGTGAGACATCTGTAATGTAGATAGGTCTTACATGTCACTAGAAATTATCCTAAATCCTATGGAAATATCCATACTTGTGAGCATGTAATTTCCTCCATTAAATTCAGGTAATTTCGGATTCTCAGTGATTCTTTGCATGAAAGATGTTATTTGTGAAACTGCTTTCCTCTGTCTGGCTCAGAACAGATAACTCCACTAACAGTGTAGCATAATTCATTTAACTCATCTAATGTTGCAATAACCCTTAAAGGAGCTACTCTGAAGATTCCTCTTTTACTGATGAATGCCACCTAGTTGAGAAGCGGTGCACATAGCAGTCAAACCCGGGTCTTCAATGCCTCACCTTTTCCCACCACAGTACTGCCCTCCCAACATTCACAGCATTTCAGGAAGCACAAAGGTTTTTGATGTCCAAAAGTTTCTACCATTTTCCAAAGATCCATCTAAAAACTTAAAAAGGTATATCTGTGAGTGTAATTAAAACCTGGTATTTCCACACTGAATTTTGGGTTTATGTGTTTGTCATATTATTTAATCCTCAACAACCGGTGAGGTAAATGGTACTTTACTCATTCTGTAGATGGAAAACTGAGTCTGAGGAGGGCTCAGCATACCTGCCTAGGTCCCAGGGCTGGTAAGTGATAATCGGCCCTAGATTCAAACCCAGGTTCTCTCTGTGTCCACAACGTTCCTTGCCTTGGCCTTACCATCCATACTCAGCTTCATTGTGTTCTCTGCCTTTCCTGTCATGCCACATGGTCTTTGTGTTCTTTTGTACCTCCTGATGCAAGGTCCAAGAACAAGTAGGCAAATGCTTGATGCTACAAGCCTGTGATTCTGGACAGTCTGATGTAATCATCTTTCTGACCGTACCCTCAAGGAATAAATCACAGGAGAGCAAGCTGCGGGCTTTTCTTGTTTTGTTTTAAACAGTAATAGATGTTCGAGTTGCTATCAGTGTTTGAGGCTTCTAATCAGCCAAAATTGTGCGCTCTGTAATATAGGCTGACCTTCCAGGCTGATAAACCTGCATCATTACCGACTTCTGCAGAGGTTGGTGTTTGCGTGTTATGTGGGGGATAGAGTTCTGACAGCAGCAAGAACAGCAAATATGACCAATCATTACAGGGCAGGCTGGCCGTGAGAACGGCACAGTCATTTGTGCCCAGGCGGGGCCAAGCACATGAGTTTATATCAAGGCCAGAAGTAAATTTAGGTTTTCTCTACACGCTCAGTCTCTAGATTGAGCCAGAACAGCAATTTTTGTTTCCATCAGTTAGAGGAACCATTGTCTAAGGGGTCACAGGTGCTTTATTTGCCACGTCTGTGACAGCAACTGTGCCAACAGAAGCTGATGTACGTCACTCATTTAAACGAGAGTATACAGTCCTGGTTTTATTGGGTGAGACCTGTCATCAAACTAAAAAGTTAAAAAGCAATCAACTCTCTCTTTTTGGATGTCATGGCAAGCCAAATAGCTCCCTCAAGTTTTCCTGAATTATTTCACCTGTGAATTGACCGTTACCTAGCGTGGTGTCTGATATCAGTTCATTCAAGAATATTTACGGAGCATCTACTATATGGAAAGCGCTACTTATATGGAATAAACATCATAAAAAAGACAGGCTATCTCAGGTAGCCACTGCATATCCCCTTCTTTTATCCTGGAAGCCCCCATGAAATCTTGGCATCTTGAGATCAGGATGTCTATGATCCTTGACATCCCTAAACTCTAATAAACTTAAGCTTGGTAGCTATCTTGAGCCAAGACTCTTCAGCCGGGTGTTGATTAATACATCACAATACCCAGCATTACCTGGATCTTATTGATAAGCTTGTTCATTCTTCTTCCAAATTTCTATCTTTTCTCACCACCGTCACATTATTTGTCATATCTCTTTATTACCTTTATTATTATTTACTAAATATTTTTCTTAAAATTGACCTTACCTTTTCACATTTCAACCGATTTACTTAAAAAGGGAAAATTACATTACCTGTTACCAATGGAAAATCAGTATCAGTGACCATAAAGGGAAGGTAGCCATAAAAATAAACATAAGGAGACAAAATATTATTACAATTCTAGCTGTACACTTCCGTTCCCAGCCAAGATGGAGTGATAGGGACCATGTCTACCCTCCTGCCTCGAACAACTGCAATGGACACTGAACATCAGACAACAAAGGACAGTGGTCTCTGAGAAAGGGAACAAGTGAAGTGAGCCCGACAATTGCCCCAGCTTACCGTCTAGAGTACCCAAGCAACAGTACAGGGATAGGATCCCAGGAATCTCCCTGAATGGGAGAGATGTTGCTGAGAGTGCAGGCAGAACAGGCTAGGAGTTAGAAGACACCGAGTAGAGAAGGGAGAGCTGCACTGCAAGTGTCCCAGAAATGTGCACAAGTCCCCTTGGGCCTCAGCAGGGCACTGCCCAGCAATGAATAAGAGGAATCTATGAAGATGGAGAAATAACCACCCAAATGATTAGAGGAAATAGTACTTGGGACTCTCACAGGGCCGAGTGTACTGTGTGCTCCTGTTAGGCAGATTGGAAAACATCGTGATTCACATGTAGACAACCCAGAAGATCTTGCCTTAGAAGTGGTGAATAATTATCCTTAGAGTGACTACTGCTCTCGTATTCTTTAACAAATATTTTTTTAATGTTTATTCATTTATTTTTGAGAGAGAGAGAAAGAGAGTGAGAGCATGTGCAAGTAGGGGGAGGGACAGAGAAGCAGACAGAAAATCCCAAGCAGGCTCCACGTTGTCAGCGCAAAGCCCACCACACGGCTCAAAGCCATGAACCGTGAGATCATGACCTGAGCCGAAACTAGCTAGGAGTCCAGCGCTCAGCTGACTTAGCCACCCAGGTGCCACTCATTTAACAAATCTTAAAGCAAACCCCCAAAGGATCAAACTGTTTCCACATAACTTAATTGTGACTCAGAACAGAATTCAATTTTGCTTACAGGAATACAGAAATATTCAGCTCCCAACAAGCTAGAATTCACAGTGTTTGGCCAAGAATCTAAAAAAATTACTAGACATGATAAGAAGCAGGAAAACATTATCTATGAGGAGGAAAAAAATCGGTCCGTTAAAACCAACTTGGAATTGGCATTGAGGTTACAATTAGCAGAGAAGGACATTAAAATAGTTACTATAACTATATTCCATATTTTAAAAAAGTTAAGTAGATACAAAGAAGATATTAAAAATACTACATCACACCATTTAAGAGAAATTAAAAGTGAGATTTTACAAATGAAAATCACAGTGCTAAAGATGAGGACTATGCCAAAGGGATTAATGACAGGTTAGACATTGAATAAGAAAAGATCCATGGATTTAAAGGCATCACAATGGAAACAATGCAAAGTGAAACACAGTAAAGAGATTTTTTTAAAAAACAAAAAGAGCATGTGTTAGCTATGGCACAACTTTAAGCAGCCTAATATATTTGTATTTGGAGTCCATCGAGAAGAGACAAAAGAGGACAGAAAAAAATATTTGAAGAATATTGGCCAAAATTGTCCCAAATTTATTTTTTTTTTAATTTTTTTTGACGTTTATTTTTGAGACAGAGAGACAGAGCACGATTGGGGGAGGGGCAGAGAGAGAGGGAGACACAGAATCCAAAGCAGGCTCCAGGCTCTGAGCCATCAGCCCAGAGCCCGTTGCGGGGCTCGAACTCACTGACCACGAGATCGTGACCTGAGCTGAAATCCGATGCTTAACCGACTGAGCCACCCAGGCGCTCCCAAAATTGTCCCAAATTTGATAAAAACTATAAACTCACAGATCTAAGAAAGTCAATGAAAACAACACTAGGGAACATCATAATCAAATTGCTAAGGGGTGCGTGGGTGGCTCAGTTGGTTAAGGATCGACTCTTGGTCTCGGAGATGTGCTGTGCTGATGATGGGGAGCCTGCTTGGGATCTTCTCTCTCTCTTTCTCTCTGCCCCTCCCCCACTTGTTCTCTCTCTCCCTCTCTCTTTCTCTCTCTGTCTCTCTCTCTCTTCAAATAAATTAAAAATTTTTTAATGTTTATTTATTTTTGAGAGAGGAGGAGCCATTGTCTAAGGGGTCAGAGGTGTGACCATGGATTTGGTATGATCACCTAAACAAATTGAGAAAGATGGTGTTAATGGGTTGAAAAGCTTAATGTTGTTACGAAGTTCTCAAATTTATCTGTAGATTCAGTGCAGTCCAAACAACATCCAGTAGTTCTTTTGATTAAAGTTGACAAGATGATCCTAAAATTTTTATGGAAACGCAAAGGACCTCTAGAGTAGCCAATACAAAGCTATGGCAAATAAGACAGTGTAGTAGTGGGATAAAGATGAACATATAGATCATCAAAGTAGAGCAGAGTCTAGAAATAGACCCACACATATACAAACAATGGATTTTTGACGTAGGTGCAAGGGTGATTCAAGGGAGAAAGTATAATCTTTTCAATCATGGTACTGGGTCAATTGAGTATCATATAAAAAATTCAATTCATACCTTCTAAGCAAAAATTAACTCAAAATGAATCATAGACTTAAAGATAAAATCTAAACCTATAAATCTGCCAGAAGAAAAAAACAGAAGGAAATCGTTGTGACCTTGGCTTAGGCAGATATTTCTTAAGATATGAAAAGTACAACATCGAAAAGAAAAAAAATGATAAATCGAACAAATTTAATTTGTCAAAATTAGAGACTTTTGCTCTTATAGAACACTGTTAAGAGTATGAGAAGGCAAGCCACAGACTGGGAAAAAAAAATTTGCAAATTGAATACCTAATAAAGTACTTATATCCAAGATAAATAAAGAACTCTGAAATTCAATAATAAGGAGACAACCAAAATTTTTTTTTCAACATTTATTTATTTTTGGGACAGAGAGAGACAGAGCATGAACGGGGGAGGGGCAGAGAGAGAGGGAGACACAGAATCGGAAACAGGCTCCAGGCTCCGAGCCGTCAGCCCAGAGCCTGACGCGGGGCTCGAACTCACGGACCGCGAGATCGTGACCTGGCTGAAGTCGGACGCTTAACCGACTGCGCCACCCAGGCGCCCCGACAACCAAAAATTTTGAATTAGCAAATGTTTTAAAAAGGCACCTCACCAAATAAGATAAATAGATGGCAAACATAGCATAATGAAATATGTTGAACATCATTATTCATTAGGGAGATGCAATTTAAAACCACAGTGTGAAATGACTGCATACCTACCAGAATAGCTAAAATTGAAAAGACCTGCTCAAGAATGTTCACAGTAGCTTTATCTGCAATAACCTAAAACTGGAAACACTCAAATGACCATCAACACATGAATGGATAAACAAATTGTGGTATATTCATATAGTAGAATACTACCCAGTTATAAAAAGGAATGGACTATTGAATGGACTATTGAAGATCGCCATGTTGGAAGAATCTCAAAATAATTATATTAAGTGAAAGCCATGAGACTAAAATAAAGAGTACACACTGTATTATTCAATTTTTATAGAGCTTTCATAAGACGGAAACTACAGTAGCAGAAAGAAGGTCAGTTGTTACCCAGGAAGGGATAGAATTGGTGAGGTGTGGGAGGGAAGGATCACAGTGGGTCAAAAGAAAAATTTTGGGGATGTTAGAAATATTTATTAATTTGATTGTGGTAGTGGTCTCAGGGTATACTGATATCCAATCATTTCAAATTATACCTTTAAATAGACAGTTTGCTTTATGTCAATTATACCTCAGTATATGTGTTAAAAATATTCTGTTGGAATAGCACTGCTAGGAATTTACCCAAGGGATACAGGAGTGCTGATGCAGAGGGGCACTTGTACCCCAATGTTTATAGCAGCACTTTCAACAATAGCCAAATTATGGAAAGAGCCTAAATGTCCATCAACTGATGAATGGATAAAGAAATTGTGGTTTATATACACAATGGAATACTACATGGCAATGAGAAAGAATGAAATATGGCCTTTTGTAGCAACATGGATGGAACTGGAGAGTGTTATGCTAAGTGAAATAAGTCATACAAAGAAAGACAGATACCATATGTTTTCCCTCTTATGTGGATCCTGAGAAACTTAACAGAAGACCATGGGGGGAAGGGAAGGAAAAAAAAAAGTTAGAGAGGGAGGGTGCCAAACCATAAGAGACTCTTAAAAACTGAGAACAAACTGAGGGTTGATAGGGGGTGTGAGGGAGGGAAGGGTGGGTGATGGGTATTGAGGAGGGCACCTGTTGGGATGAGCACTGGGTGTTGTATGGAAACCAATTTGACAATAAATTTCATATTAAAAAAAATTCTGTTGCTTGACTGAGGCTTGCTCTTCCTTCAGCAAAAGGCAGATCAGCTCAGTGTGGAAAGCTGTTAAAGGCACACCAGCACAGTGGCTTTCACCTTGAAGCCCAAAGAGAGATTGGAAGACCATTTAAAAGAGAATAACGTTTGGCTTCTGTGATTTAGTGTTATTAAATGCTCTGTCCATGAACCACTTTAAACAACCTCATATTTCAGCAGGTGGGACATGTATTCACCACATAGTTTGGGAAACAGTGAACCAAGAAAAACCTTGTAAGAATGTAGCAAGTATTGTGAGGTGACTTTATGTGATAAATCTTCACTTGCAACTAGAATTCTACAGCCTTGCTTAATCTTGGAACAACATTGACTCAAGACCAACCCTGCTTAAGTGAGGAATGCAGATCACCCTTTGAGATTCCTACTAAGCCACAGAGTGGCTTCTCAGAGTTTCTTTATAGCCCCCCAAATTCTGCTTATTTTAACAGGCCCTTGGTTTTCTGGCCTCTTTCTCCAAATAAGGCAGTAGTGAGGCCTGCTTTCAATGTAAAGTCACAGTATGTGGGAAAATGTGCAAGTATGGATTTCCAGAAGCGGAGGGTGAGTGAGATAGCCGCTCCTATCTCACATGTCCATCTTGGGGCAAGAGGAGAAAATGGGCCTTTTCACAGTGTCCTACTGAAAAGGCAAGAATATCAGGCAGTGGAGAGGGCTCCTGATGGGGAGAGTTCAAATTTTAACTAGAAAATCATAAAGGAAATGAGTGTTTGGAGCTTAGAAAGGAAAAGAGGAAAAAAGACTGGCTTGATGTGCAGACTTTTTTGCGATCGTTTGTCTCCTTGATTTTTGGATGAAGATAGCAAGATTAAGAGGCAGTCTTATGGCTGATTTAAGGATGGATTCAGGCCAAGTTTGTTCACAGCTTTTTGCTGAAAACCCAGCCTCTTTCCAGTATGGCTGCTTCCTCTAACTCATTAATGAAATATCACAGACCCCTTATTCCTTAGCATTTATTTAACCCAGCTGTGGGTCTGTGAAAATGTATGTCCCCTCTGGATGTGATCGAGCTTTCAGCTGTCATCATTGTCTCTACAATTGTCTCTTTCTCTCTTTTTATATGACCTGTTTCATTTTTACCAGATCCAGCCTTCAGGGAGGAAGGGTTACCAGTATTTTGTATTCTAGAACACAACTTGTGTCACATTTACTAGCTAGTGGAGTCAATATGACATCAAAAGCCAATGAGCAGTCTTCCTCTCCTACCCAGAATTTGTAAGCTGAAGTAGATTTTCTTTAGAGCCTCACATCCTGAAATTAGTCTATGTCACAAGGCTACTGGGAATGTAGTAAGAACTGGGCTACTTGAGCGGCACCTGGGTGGCTCAGTCGGTTAAGTGACCTCGGCTCAGGTCATGTTCTCATGGTTTGTGAGTTCAAGCCCCACATCAGGTTCTGTGCTGACAGCCCAGAGCCTGGAGCCTGCTTCAGATTCTGTGTCTCCTTCTCTCTCTGACCCTTCCCCACTCACACTCTGTCTCTGTCTCTCAAAAATAAATAAACATTCAAAAAATTAAAAAAAAAAGAACTGGGCCACTTGTAGTTGCTCACATGTAACTCTGCCCTTCCCAGTTCTTGTCTTTGAAACTCATCTAAGAAGTCAACTCTGAGCGCACACACACACACACACACACACACACACACACACACACACTGCTGAACCCCTTCTCAGCGAGACCTTGGACAAGGGGTAAGTTCCTGAACGCATCTAGGGTTTAGTTTCCTCATCTGTAACACTGACATACTGTGACGTGTATCTCATGGGATTGTCATGAGGATTAAATTAGTTTATATCCAAAAGGTGATTAAATCAGTTCCTAACATATAACAAGAGTTCAGTGAATTTTTTTTTTTTAATGTTAGGTGCTCTTCCCTTTTGCTTAATTCCCTTCTCTGTCACTCTGCTGACACATTTTCTGTGTCATTATCTTAGTCATTATCTGCTTAAGCATCTCTATCCTCCATGAGGCTATAGTTTCCTTGAGGACAGAAACTGTTGTGTCTGTTCTTTTAATCCCTACCAGTGAGCACAGTTACTGACACACAGGCATACAATGAATGTTGAGTCAATAAATAAGTCACTGGGTGAAAAATTTAGTATTGGAACAAACTAAGTGTAGCATTTTTTTTTTTTTGCTATAGGAAAAAAAAAAAAAAAAAAAAAGAATGAGAGAAAATCTACCAGATCATTAAGAGTGCTTAGCCCTGGACGGTGAAACATGTAACATGTATTTTCTTCATTTTGTTCTTCTATTTTTCCCTCTAATGCAAGTGTGGTTAGGGGCAGAGTGGTTACACAACATTGCATGCAAACGACTGAGCTCTGCTCTAACCAGAGAGCTTTGAGGATTATATTAGTGATGATGACATGAGCTGCATTAACAAATGAACTTGGACATTTTGGCATCTTAACATAATAGCAATTTATTTCTTGCTCGCACGTTGAAGGTGTATACACACCTTTGTATGTACTCCATGAAGTCATTCAGGGACCCAGCCCCATGGAGGCTCCTCCATTTACACATGGTTGCAGGTCCCCCTAGTGTCCACACATTTGGCTGGCAGACTGGGGAAGAAAGGGCATGAGTAGGTTCATATGGGACGTGTACCTCACGTCTGCCCACATTCCTCTGCTCCAAATTGAGCAACACTGCCCTGCCTGGCCAAAAGATTGGGAAATGTAGTCTAGCCATATGTCCTAACAGAAAGGAAGTGATTTGGTAGAGAAGCAGAGGATGACTTAGCTTTCCACCCCTGCATTCTGTCCAGCCTAGCCCCCTGATTCAACCTCCTGACTAGGCTCCCCTCCTCTTCTCTCTCCTTTTCAACCTGTCTTCCACGTGGCTGCCAAAGTGACTTTTCTAAAATAAATATTTGACTTACCACTTGCCTTACTTAGCTCCCTTTCATCAACTAAATAAAGTTCAAACCTCTGTAAGCTAAATCTCTCAACCCATACACTCAAGAGCACAAGTAATATTTCTTTCTGCGACTGGATTTAATTTTGGTGTTAAGCTCCCATCCTGCCAGGCAGTAGATTTTTCTCCCCTTTATATAGGTTCTGAGTTCTTGGGAGTATCACAGTACAAAGCCTTGAGTGGGCATAAGATCCTCAGTGGTCACCTCAGGGGGGTTTTCTAAAAGAAACCAAAGGCATTTCTTACCCTCAGAACACTGCAGGAAACCGTCCTGAGAATCTCATTCAAATTGTCAGTGAAAGGAAGCAAACCAAACCTGGAGTACTGAAAAAGAAAACAAGCAAACAAAAGAAAAAGAGTAAGAAAATGAGTCATTGGGAGTTGGTAGGGGGGCATTAAGAAAGAATTCAAGGCAGAAGCAGATACCTCTTGTGTACATATCTTTATAAAAGATTAGAAAAGCAACACAAATAAGAAGTCTAGTATATTAGCCAGCATGTATCTTAATGCTTTTTACTGCTTTTTTAATTTACCTCTAAGCACCATATTTACATCATAGACAGTTCCATTGAAACCTGTAACATTCACTGGCATGTAAAATAATTCCAACAAATAATATAGAAATATATCTGCTTTGCTAAATTATATTTAAATGTATAAAGAAAGGGGATGTGTCCAGATATAGAAATGACAAAGCATCACATCTGGAAGCGTCTTTCAGCATGTATATGGAGAATCTGGGGTATTTAGAAGCAATGGCTCACCTAAGATCAGGCAGCTATTAAGTGACAGACTGGGTCCTGGATCCAGACTTTCACACCTACTCTCAGCTGGAACAATGTGGGTGGTCGAGGAAATTGGCACATTTCTCTCAGAGCTTCAGAAGGTAGAAGCCTTGAGAGCTGCTGGGAAAATGCGTGTCAAAGAATAAAGCAACAGTCAGCAGCTATAGGTTTTCTTTTACTCTGAACACTTTCTACCTTCTTCTAGACAGAATCCAGACTCATTTCTAGGGCACTAAATCTTCTCCTGGCTAATGTGGTTTCTTGCCTAAACTTAAAGATCACTATGCACATTCCCCCTCCTCTGTTTACAGCCCCTTCCTTGGGTTGTCTCTGGAGAATGATCCCTCCCTAGTGCATGTAGTCTTGGTGGAGGATCCTTTGTAGGGTCTGCTCTTCCCTGGTTGAGGAGAGTCTGTATGATACAGAAGCCAATCAGAGTCCTTCTCATAGACATTCAGATCCTCATCAGAGTGACACAAAGATGAAAAACATTGGAGCCAACTCATCCAGTGATAGACCTGTAGAAGACTATCCATTAGTGCCTGCTCCCAAGATAGCCAGTTCTTCCCTAGTTCCCATCCTACTGAGAACCTGGCTGTTCAGCTTTATTTCATCTTGTTGTGTCTTCTCAGATCTGTCCAATAACTTTCTTTCTTTGCCGATGTTTGTGAATTTTATTTGGGTTCTTTGCAGATAAACTGATAAAATGTACAGTGGGCAGTCCTATTGATCCCCTCCACTTAACTGACTTTTTATTAAACAAATGGGTTAACTAGTACCTCAGCATGCAGATGACTAGTATCTAGTATGCTTTACTCTAGTCCATCCATGCACTCCATTTGAGTTCTGAACTTACCAAACACTTTCGTGTTGTTTCCCAAACCTGGTCACACACACACATTACAGTTTCATAATGTAATTAAATATTAACTAATGAGTGCTCTCTTCAGCAGCACATTTACTAAAATTAGAATGATAGAAGATCCACACAGCCCCTGCATAAGGATGGCATGCAGATTTGTGAAGCGTTCCAGATTTTTCCAAAACCCACAAGATACTGGGAATACGGTGAAAGATTTATACTCTGAAAACTGTAAAACACTGAGGAAAGAAATTGAAGATAACACAAAGAAGTGGGAAAACATTCCATGCTCATGAATTAGAAGAACAAGTATCAATAAAATGTCTCTATTACTCAAAGTAATCCACACATTTAATGCAACCCCTATCCAAATACAACCAGAATTTTTCAGAGCTAGAGCAAACAATCCTAATATTTGTATGGAACCAGACAAGACCCTGCATAGCGAAATCAACCTTGAAAAAGAAAAGCAAAGCTGGAGGCATCAAACTTCTGGACTTCAAGTTATATTACAAAGCTGTAATAATCAAAACAGTATGCATCAAATCAGCACAAAACAGCAGAATCAAAACAACACAAAAATAGATGCATAGATCAATGGAACAGAATAGAAAACCCAGAAATGAAGCCACAACTGTATGGCCAATTAACCTTTGACAAAGCAGGGAAGAATATCCAATGGAAAGAAAGTCTCTTCAACAAATAGTGTTAGGAAAACTGAACAGCAACATGAAAAAGAATGAAGCTGGACTACTTTCTTACACCATACACAAAAATAAATGCAAAATGGATGAAAGACCTAAATGTGAGGTAGAAAACCATTAAAATTCTAGAGGAGAACACAGGTGGTAACCTCTTTGACATTGGCTATGGCAAGTTCTTACTAGATATGTCTCCTGAGGCAAGGGAAACAAAAGCAAAAATAAACTATTGGGACTACATCAAAATAAAAATCTTCTGTGAATCAAAGGAAATAATCAACAAAACTAAAAGGCAACCTACTGAATGGGAGAAGATATTTGCAAAAGACATATCTAGTAAAGAGTTAGTATCCAATATATATAAAGAACTTATCAAACTCACCATCCAAAAAACAAATAATCCACTTTTAAAAAGTTGGCAGAAGATATGAATAGACATTTTTCTAAAGAAGACATACATATGGCCAACAGACACATGAAAAGCTGCTCAACATCACTCATCATCAAGGAAATACAAATCAAAGCTATGATGAGATAGCACCTCATACCCATCATAATGGCTAAAATGAACAACTCTGGGGGGAATGACAGGTGTTGGTGAGGATGTAGGAAAAGGAGAACACTCTTAAACTATTGGTGGAAATGCAAACTGGTGCAGCCACTCTGGAGAACAGTATGGAGTTTCCTCAAAAAGTTGAAAATAGAACTATCCTATGATCCAGCATTTACATTACTGGGTATTTACCTAAAGGATACAAAAATACTGATTTGAAGGGATGCATGCACCCCAATGCATTATCAACAATAGCCAAATTACAAAAAGAGCCCAAAATGTCCATCGACTGATGAATGGGTAAAGATGTGATGTGTATATTTATGTGTCTGTGTGTATATGTGTGTGTGTGTGTGTGTGTGTGTATATATATGTATATGTGTATATATATGTGTGTGTGTGTGTGTGATGTGTCTGATGGCAGAGAAGTCACACACACACACACACACACACACACACACACATATATGTATATATATGGTTACCAGAGGGGAGCTGTGTGGAGGAATGGGTGAAATGAGAGATGGGTATTTAGGAGTGCACTTGTGATGAGCACCAGGTGTTGTATGCCAGTGTTGAATCAGTTAAATTGTATATCTGAAACTAATATTATACTGTATGCTAACTAACTGGAATTTAAATAAAATATATATATATAATATATATATATATTATGTATAATATACATTTATATA
Source organism: Leopardus geoffroyi (assembly GCF_018350155.1). Taxonomy (NCBI): domain Eukaryota; kingdom Metazoa; phylum Chordata; class Mammalia; order Carnivora; family Felidae; genus Leopardus; species Leopardus geoffroyi. The sequence goes on along the minus strand of NC_059326.1, from coordinate 119,333,949 downwards.
TGTTATATGTTATATATATTAACTAATTACAAGTGAAGGTGAAATAAAAAAAATATATATATAATATATATATAAACTAATGAAAGGTGAAGGTATAAACAGTGTTTATTCTTGTGAAAAATGAGTTGACTTAGGAGTCTTGATAAAGGTAAACAACTAGAAAATGTCAATAATTTAGGTGTGGGTGAGAGACAATCAGAAAATGATACAAAATTATAAAATTCAGAAGAATTTTGTAAGTCACATACCTTCGCAAAGATTTTTAAGTTATTTTTCCCCTTCAAACAAATCAAAGCTGAAAATCATAGACAGTTCCTGATGGGTGACTGCAATCAGCAGACCCAAAACCAAACAAAGGGTTTTGGCTTATGAAAAATTTGGAAATAAATGAACATCTATATGTGTTAAAATACTTAAGGTATGTGTCAATCATTATGATTTCTTGGTTTAACTCTATTTTTTCAACATACTTAAGTGATCAAATTGAATAGGAGGTCTTTGTACACAGAAATGCAGAGGGGAAACTCATACTTCTCTTGTATCTGCTCACGTGTTAGTCCTCAGTGGTAGTGGCCTGTCTTGACTTTAGGGACCCTTCCCACAACTCTTTGCCTCTGAAAGGGGAACAGCTGCAGAGTATCTGAGGAACTAGTTCACATCTTCTTTTCACTGCTGAAACCCTGAGGCCCACAGAGGGGTAGTGACTGTGCCGAGTCATTCAATGGCTGATGGCAGACCTGAGACAATGATCCAGATCTCCTTAATGTATGTGAACCCATCCTGCAGCACAGGAATTTGGTCCAAAGGATTTTATCCATTTATTTATTCCTTTGTGCACACAGCTTTAATACAAAAAGGAGTTATTATAACAAGATGGTGTGAAATGAATTATAAGGTCATTTTAGAAATATTATCCACTCAAAAAGATATGAAGCTCATTATTCAGGCATGAAGGAAATGGGAGTGAATTACTCTGAGAACTCTGAATAAATCACGGTTAACTCATTTGCAAGCCTTTTAATGGTGAATACTGGTGATGGTCCTGCGATTCCTGGTGTGCTTTCTCCTGTGTCAGATGAGACAGTTACCTGATGCAACTTTACAAACGAAGCAGGAAAGCTACATTTTATAGTCACTGGTCAGACTAGTAAGATCTTTTCTTTAATTATCCTAGAAATAAAGGTGACCTTTTCACTAAAGTAAATGCAAGCACGAAGGCTAGTAGTCAATTGGGTCAAAAAAGTAGGATTGGCTGATCTACTTTTTACTGACTGCTTTTTTCCCCCCATAAAATTAGTTGTGTTTGGGTAGAATTGACAAAATTGAATGACTGTTTCATATTTGTTGTCAAGGACTAAGAGCATTTATTATACACCTATCATAGACACCATGTTGACCTCCAGCAGGGTCAACACTTCCCTCCAATCTTTCCCTCTCTTTCTCCCCTCTTCCTCCTCCTCTTCTTGTCTTCCTTCTTTTCCTCTTCCTCCTCCTCATCCCATGAGGATAGTTGCCAAGTTAGGTGTCACTCTGTTCTCAAAGGAGGGACAGTGCTGCCCAAAACCAAGGACATGATTAGGATAGACTGCCAGAGTTGAGTTGAGAGAGTATCTACCTCTTTGTTGGGTTTTATTTCCCAGGAGTTTCCAGCAATCTAGATCAGAAAAGTTATAAAGTCAAATACTATAGAATTGAGCAATTAACATATGAGGTCGTGGTGTGGACAAACCAGGCTCACGGGCCCTGTGTACATGGGGGTTTCCATAACTCATCAAAGGGGCAACCATGATGCAGCTCCAGCCTCCTGGAAGCACGTGGGCCCAGTTACCCAGATCTGCCAACTCTTTAAGAAAGCTAGAAATCTAATTATTTCATGTAAAATATCTCTTGGGTTTAAAATTAATTATAATTTTAAAACCTGTTGAAGTCAAATAAAATGTATTTTCAGGCCAGCTACAGTCCGTGGGCTACCAGTAGGTGTCCCTGACTTCCTCAGGGCTCCCTTGCTGGCAGGTGTGCTTCAGACCAGCCAACTCCACGTGGAAATGGTAAAATTTAGGAATATGGCCTTGAGATTTAGAGAAAAAGGTGAAGCTTCAGCCTGGTTAGTTCTAGACTTGAACCTATCTAGTCTCAATGAAAAGAATCTGCCTATGACCTGGCCTAACTTAACCAAGTTTAACATTAGGACTTGGGAGGCAAAATCTCAGCATTATAGGTACTATCAGTTTTCCAGGCTAATTTTCTTATTCTATTGATGAATTCCCCCCATGGTTCTCTGGGACAGTGATGTGGCAAGATACAGTGGTTCACAATCCCATGTCCTGGCCATCTTTCTTTGTTTTAGTTGTTTCCGGGTAACTCTGTTACACTGCCCCTCCCCAAGGCTTCCCTTGTATGTATTTGGATGAGGGGAGTAGGCAGATGATAAGGTTCAGTGTATCATGACTACATGAATCAAATTAACTGTATTGTCCATTTCATGTACTCTGCATAGACACCAAAAATATTGGATGATCCCACTGTAGCTCACTATTAAAGTTATCGTAATTTTATTTAATGAAAACATTTTTTCCACCTCTTATATTTCAGGGATCAATAATTCCTGTAATTAAAATTCAGTAGGGCTACATTTTTATTATAGAGAAGTCAAAATATATTCCACAGCCTTTGTTTCCAAAGATTTCTTCATGTAATTAAAGAATATCATATTTTGGCATTTGGACTTCCTTATTATCTCTGTGCTTGGTTAATAAGTTTTTCATTGAAAATCATCTCAGTAAATGAAACTGTAGTGTGTTAACTGAACCAACCAAATTTTCTCATATTCATCCTTAATAGTGTGAGAAGTCAAAGGCTTTATTGTGTTATTTATCGAGCACTTATGTGGAAGGAGAAGAGATGAATTGATCCATTTCTTCTGGAAAGTACCCAACAAATCCACCATCTGGAAGAATATTTAGGCAAAATGAGCTACATTTATAAAATAAGTCCAGTCAAGAACCCACTGACTTCTGGACCTGTTTCCCTTGCAGTGGAATGGGAAGGTTAGACAGGCTCTTCTCTAAAGGACTCTGAGCCCTGACATGGTGAAGAAGGCTGGACTGTGGACCCCAGTGCCTGGGTTTGAGTCCTTGCTCTACTACTCACTCCCTAAGTGACCTTGGATAAGTCTTTCCTGAGGTAATAATTTTATCATCTCTAAAATGGAAATGACAATATGCTAATTTCACCATGATGACAGGGATCAAATGAGATAACACATGTGCTTGGAATTGCACTGGTTATGTAATAACCCATGAGCAAGTGGGTCTTAGGAGGTCCTTGATTTTGTATCTGTAATATGGAAGATGGGTTGGTGTTGATTCCCAACAACTACTAATTTATAATTTTCCAGTGGGCAGATTTGAGTGTTCCCAACAATGCTAAAGTATGTATTTCCATTTGGGTTAACTAGACTGACCTCCAGGATGTGCATTATAATGAGCTTTAGTCAATTACAAACACTGTAACACTTTTTGTACTTCTGTAGAGGGACACATTCCCCTAGAAAGGAAAAGTGTGAGTGAAACAGTCGGACTTTTTTCCCTGCTCCCTTCCTTCTTCTTCTCCCCCTCTCTGACCAGTTGTGTAAGTTGGGGAAAAGGGCCTGGCTCTGGGGCTCAGCATTCTTTCTGTGGGAGTAGCTTCATCTCTGCACTGGCCTGCCCAGCTAGAGGCCTGAAGCTGTCCCCCTCTGCCCTGGCTGGTTGGGAGGTTTTCGTTCCGAGAGAAAAGTGTTGGTGGTCACAGATCCACATTATGTCCAACTCAACTTCGTTATTAGAACCTGGCATTTTGGGGGCGCCTGGGTGGCTCAGTCGGTTAAGCGTCCGACTTCAGCCAGGTCACGATCTCGCGGTCCGTGAGTTCGAGCCCTGCGTCAGGCTCTGGGCTGATGGCTCAGAGCCTGGAGCCTGTTTCCGATTCTGTGTCTCCCTCTCTCTCTGCCCCTTCCCCGTTCATGCTCTGTCTCTCTCTGTCCCAAAAAAATAAATAAATAAACGTTGAAAAAAAAAATTTTAAACCTGGCATTTTGGTCTTTAACAATCTTATTTCTAGTGATACATTTCTCAGTGAGATCTGACCCCAGAGGGGGAAGTGGTCTGTTGTTTACATGGCTCCCAAAGTCCTAGTAAGTATCTTGGGGTATATTTGAATTACTTAGAAGGAAAAGGTTCAAGTTCAGTATGGCTTGTTGATACTGCAATACAATTCCCTAGCCAGGCCAGACTACGGGGATCCAATATTTTCAAGGACCTATAAACAGATTTTACTGGTTGAAAGGTGTGAGTCTTTGGAGTCCAGCTGCCCAGCTACTGCTTTCTGAGCCAAACCTCCATGGTTGAAAACTTTTTCCTTGCAGTGTGGCTGCCTCCACAGTTGCACCCTGCCTCAGCTAAAAGGTTCTCTGTTCAGCTCCAAAATCCTGAGGAACTATCCATCTTGTACTTATTTAAACATTCTAGCCCAGAAATAACTGGCAGGATGAAAGGGGGTCTTATGTCAGCTGTGCCTTGGCTGTTTTGCAAGGGCACAAGCATTTTCTATGTGTTCTTTTTCAGTGGTCCCTATACAGCACTAACGGGGAAAAAGTTCTCTTCTTCTTGACTTCACATTAGCTATTTGAAGTTCCCAAAGTTTTCCAGCAGCTGAAATGATTGCACACCTCATGGTCAGAGTAAATATATTTTGTATCCTTCCACTCTTCCTGCTGGTCCTTGTAATGGAGCCACAATAGATTTGGAATTTTCTCATAAGGAAACTATTAAGCTATCCAGACAATAAAAACAAAACCAGCATTTGTTTCCCTGTTAGACAAATTAACGTCCAGCTTCCCTTGGCATGTAGTAACCATATATGCCTAACATATGATATATATTATATATTATAAAATATATAATAACCATATATGTCATATATGGATATATAATATGTGGATAATATATATAATAACCATATATGCCCAACATATAATATATATTATAACATATAATTTGTAACAACCACATGTGTATAATATATGCATAATATGTATATAAAATATATATAATAACCATACATGTCTGATAACCAGTGTGATGCATTTATGTGGGATAGTGCACGGGGTTGTGGGATTCAGGTTCCTTCTGATTCATGTACCTCATAGTAATGAAGATACATTAGCTCAGAACTACAGCTGATGGGCTCTGCCAGCCTTCTATTGATTCCACAAATGGTTTCTTTTCCACATTGTAAGAAGAAATGATAAGCCATTTCCTCTAATCAACACAGCACTTTAGGCAGAGCTGGGACAGCTCCCATATTGATCCCCTCTCTTCAATTCCAGCCCTCACTCCAGCCCTGGGCAAGGCAAAATTTCCTTTCAAACACTTCAAGACACTCCAGCTAATTCTGATGAGGTCCAAAAAAGTACAATTCTTCCCCTGGATTTTATTTTTCATAATACTCAGGCTCTTGCTTTTAGTTCAGGAATAGGATGATTATTAAATGTGGAGAGTCAGAGGAACACGTGTCTACCTCTGATGTTGCCATGTTTTAAAATAAGGAGATCACAATTTACTTTTTAGAGAATTGTGCACTCCTGAGAATACCCGCCATGGATACAGATGAGACAAATAGGAATACTGTCTGAGTACATAAATGTCTCATTTGAGTTGTGTTATATTCAGGTAGTATTCTAACATGGTAAAATATTTTAAAAATTATAAATCACTGCAGATGAATTGCAATGCTAAAATAGTCCCCCTCCCCCCACCCCTCACAGCTGGATTGATACTGCCTTTTAAGGGTATTTACCATATGTGCAGTTGAGCAGAATGCTGCCAGAAAAACTTTGTCAAGATGGAATTAGTGTCTAACCAAGCAGCTCCTCAAGGTGCAGAGGGGGAAAGGGAAGCCCTTATCATCTTTCATGTGCTCTGGTTCCCAAGGGATTTAGTTACAGGAGACCATGGACCTGGAGGATAAAATGTCTGGGATGTTTTTAATGGAAAACAAAACTAAACTAAACTAACATTTACAAAGGATAATTCAACCAATAGTGATGTACTCCCCACTCAAAATGAACAGATTTTGCAATAGTTACTGCAAGATCGTTTTTATTTAAAGAAATAAACATACACATTACAGAGAAGGTTGACACCACTCTGTTCCTGTAAGCAAACATCCAATCCCAGAAAGCAAGGTTCATTGTAAATATAGAGGATGTCTAATCCATGTTTTTAAACTTTTCCTGTGAGTGTGTGTGTCTACATGTATCCATAAATGCTATAAAGCATTACCATGCTTACCATTTTTAATTTAAATAAATGGTATAAAAATGTAACTTGCTTTTTCTCATGCAACAGTTTTTAAGATCTGTTCATATTGATATATGAAAATATCGCTCATTCATTTTAGCTGTTGCTCACCATTCCACTGTTATCAATATATCACAATTTATTAATCCCTATTCTCTGACAGATGAACATTTGAGTTGTTTCCAATTTTTTGTTATTAAAAACAATGCTGCAGAGAACATTCTTTGGCATGTTTCCCTTTTGCACATGTGTAAAAGTTTCACTAAGTTATAAACCCAGAAGTAGGATTGAGGGTCTTAGGCTATGGGAATTTTGAGCCATGCTTAATATCCCCAAATCACTTCCCGAGGTGACTACCCCAGTTAGCACTGCTGCCATCAGTGATGGTGAGTTCCCTTTCTCTACCATCACTTGGTATCAGCAAACTTCTTAAATTCTGCCAATTTCATGGTTATGGAATGGTTCATTTGTTTTATGGATCATTTGGTTGTTTTAATTTTTATTCTTCTGAATGCTAATAAGGTTGAGCATCTCTCATATTCTTGGCCATTTGGATTTGTTCTGTGAAATCTTCTATCTTCTATCTTCTGCCTATTATTCCGTATGGCTGATGATCTTTTTCTTATTGATTTGCAGTAGTTCTTTACCTAGGCTGCTCACTTATCCTTTTTTTAAACACACAGTATCTAGAAGCTCCATTGTGCCTCCGACAAGTAATTAAGAGCTGGAGACACGCACACTCCGGACCTTTTTGGAGCATGAAGGATTAAAGAATTTATAAAATAGTGATTTTAAGAGGCCTCTTGGTCTGGGCATAGGTGCTCAGGAGGATCAATAGTTAATGGGGCAGAGGGTGGAACCTAGAAGTTTTTTGGAAAGGCTTTGGGAGACAATTCTGTCATGATTTCAAGAGTACATAGTAATGACCTAAGTAGAAGAGGTTTCTCAGAACACGATTAGAATTTTTTAATACTGTCACCACTCCAAGCATTTCGAAGCCATTGTCTGAGAATTGCTCAAGTTTTGTAACCAGATGCTGATTATCTATTGTCAACATTTCTATTGGTAGCTTTTCCTTTAAGGAAGGAGGCTGCTCAATGGCATGGAATGATGATTACCGTAAATTCTGTTCCGCCTCAAATTTGCTGCTGCAGAGAGAGAATGCTGGATTTCCCTATGCAATGCCATCGTTGAAGTTGAACTGATTATCAGAAATGTTGCTTTATAAATGTTACATCACTAGGGATTTTCTGTGCTCTTTCTACTTAAAATTATAGGTAGACAATTCGACGAAAATTAAATTTAAAAAGTATCTATTAAGGCAATTGACAGAATCCACCCACAATCCTAACTGGAGGAGGAGAGGATCATCTGAGGCAAAGGTGGGAAGGAAAAGACCTAGGGAATTCATTGTTGGGAACCATTCTGCCACTATGGATGAAAAGCTTTCAAAGTGGCTCTTTTGGGGAGGTTAACAAGACTTGTGACCCCATTAAAGGAAAACCTCAGAGTGGCTGACACCACCTTAATGTGGCAGAGCTCTCCCAAGATTCTTGATGGCAATAAAGAGGCCACACACACACACACACACACTGAGGACAAGGAGTGAAAACTGGACAAAATCATAAAAACAGAGAGAGAGATAAAGGTGATTCCTGGTTCCATCTCCTCACCAAAAACAAGGAAGAAATGGTTCATAAATAAACTGCTTCTTCTGGACCTGCCCACAACCCTAAATCTTTCTCCATTCCCAGCCAGCTAGGGTAATCACTGACATAATCATGGAAACTTATACCAACTGAGCTGCTAACTTAAGCATTGCTGGAATATACCAGCATGGTCTAGGTGTATGACTAGAACCCACACAATCTGCCTGCCTGTTTTAGATCTAATATGAGGCCTAAATTCAATTCTCATGTTAAAGGACGTATTAGCAATACAGAATCTATAAGAACATTCTGAAAAATAAATATAAATACCATTGTAATCAAGAAATAGAGAAAGAGCATCCATCTGAAAAAGAAATACTACAAGAATAAAGTTCAGATAACATCTGCTTCATGCTCACAATAAAATTCAATAAAACTTAGCCTCTGAGATAAAGACCAAATATTAGGTGAGAGGCTCAGATGGAAACATAAAGGAATGACTTGGTGAAGAAATATGAAGAAACTAGTATTACTACAACTAAAACTTTTAACTACGTGATTGTTAATAAAGAGTAGAATCACAACTGCGGAAAACTGAATTGGTCACATAAAGGAAAAGATTGAATCATCCTCCTAGGTTGAAAAGACAGATGAAAATGAGGGAGAAACACATGAAATTGAAATAAAAGTTAGACACTGTAGAAAAATACTTTCCTGTGCTGAAGATCTGGATCTGCAGGTCAAAGGTGTTGTCATGTAGCAAGCACATTTGGTAAAATGAGATTGGCACTAATGCATATCTTGGTTATATAAATGAATTTCAAAAGTAAAGACAGTTTCCTACAAAGAGGCAGAGGCTTGGGTTCTCTGGGGGGAGAAGAATTACTTAGAAAAAAATCAACTTGCCCTCACAGATCTTCCATACAACATTAAAAGTCAAATACTAAGAAAAACTAAAATATTTAAGAGAACATAATAAATCAAAGTAATAATAAAATACAAGTTTCTGAAGGCAAAGGTCATCAGGACAAAATGATGTATCAAAACAAAGAATAACTAAGTTATTTAACAAAAAGTCAACTGGGAAGATTAATGCCATTTCAATATAGAATGGTTCATAAAAATTCATTAAAAGGAAATGTATAATACTACAAAAATAATAATTTACAGTCATACATCTTTGTGTCAAAAGTCCCAGAATATACATAGCATAGAAGGACATCAGGGTAATTAGAAAAATTAGTGGATTTCTGCATTTTTATGAAGGAATACAATACATATGGTTTCATTCATAACATTGATAGCCACATTTTTTTTTAATTTATGAATAACAACAAGGAAAATTGAAATCAAAATGTATGCCATTCATGCAAATCAGTAACATGATACATCATGTCAGTAAAAGAAAGGATAGAAAACGTGATCATTTTAATAGATGCAGAAAAAGCATCTGACAAAGTACAACAATGCATTCATTGTAAAAACCCTCAATAAAGTAGGTCTGGAGGAAACATATTCAACATACCAAGGCCTTGTATGAAAAATTGACAGCAAACATCATACTCAATGGGGCAAAAGTGAGAGCCTCTCCCCTAAGGTTAAGGACAAGACAAGGGTGTGCACTCTTACAACTTTTATTCAACATAGTACTAGAAGTCCTAGGCATAACAATCAGACAACACAAAGAAATAAAAGGCACCCAAACTGGTAAGGAAGAAGTAAAACTTGCACTATTTGAAGGTGTCATGATACTGTATGAAGAAAATCTTTAAAACTCCACCAAATTTACTAGAACTAATAAATGAATTCAGTAAAGTCGCAGGATATAAAATTAATGTAAAGAAATCAGTTGATTTTCTATACACTAATGAAGTGGCAGAAAGAGAAATTAAGAAAATAATCCCATTTACAATCGCAAAGATAATAAAATACCTACAAATAAGACTAACCAAAGAGGTGAAAGACCTGTATTCTGAAAACTACAAAACATTGATTAAAGAAATTGAACATGACACAAAGACATGGAAGACATTCCACACTCATGGACTGGAAGAACAAATATTGTTAAAATGCCCATACTGCCCGAAGTGATCTATAGACTTGGTGCGATCCCTATCAAAATACCAACAGCAGTTTTCACAGAGCTAGAACAAACAATCCTAAAATCTGTATGGAAGCACAAAAGACCCCAAAGAGCCAGAGCAATCTTGAAAAAGAAAAACAAGCTGGAGATACCACAATTCCAGACTTCAAGTTATATTACAAAGCTGTAATTATCAAAACAGTATAGTACTGGCACAAAAATAGATACATAGACCAATGGAACAGAATAGAAAATCCACAAGGAAACTCACAATTTTATGGTCAATTGATCTTTGACAAAGGATAAAAGAATATCCAATGGGAAAAAGACAGTCTATTCAACAAATGGTTTTGGGAAAGCTGAACAGCCACGTGAAAAGAATGAAACTGGGTCACTTTCTTATACCGTACACAAAAATAAATTCAAATGGACTAAAGACCTAAATGTGAGACCCAAAACCATAAAAATCCTAGAAGAGAGCACAGGCAATAATTTCTCTGACATCAGCTCTAGCAACATTTTTCTAGATAATGTCTCCTGGGACAAGAGAAATAAAAGCAAGAATTAACTGTTGGAACTACATCAAAATAAAAAGTTCCTGCACAGTGAAGAAAACCATCAACAAAACCAAAAGGCAACCTACTGAATGAGAGAAGATATTTGCAAATGATATATCCCATAAAGGGTTAGTATCCAAAATATATAAAGAATTGATGCAACTCAGCACCACAAAACCCTCAAATAATCCATTATAAACATGGGCGGAAGACATGAACAGACATTTATCCAAAGAAGACATCCAGATGGCCAATAGACACATCAGAAGATCATCACTCATCATCAGGGAAATGCAAATCAAAACTATAATGAGATATCACCTCACACCTGTCAGGATGCCAAAAATCAAAAACATAATAAACAACAAGTGTTGATGAGGATGTAGAGAAAAAGGAACCTTCATGCAGTGTTGGTGGGAATGCAAACTGGTACAACCAGTCTGGAAAACAGTATAGAGTTTCCTCAAAAAATCAAGAAAAGAACTACCTTATGATCTAGTAATTGCACTACTGGGTATTTACCCTAAAATACAAAAATACTACTTCAAAGGGATTCATGCACCTCTGTGTTTTAGCAGCATTACTTATGTAAGCAGCCCAAGTGTCCTTCTATAGATGAATGGACAAAAAGGATATGGTATATTTATATGTATATATGTGTCTATACATATATATGTATATACACACACATATACGTACAATGGAATATTATTCAGCCATATAAAGGAGTGAAGTCTTGCCATTTGCAATAACATGGATGGATCTAGAGAGTATAATGCTAACCAAATATGCGAGAGAAAGATAAATACCATGTGATTTCACTTATATGTGGAATTTAAGAAACAAAAAAACAAAAAACAAAAGAGAGATAGAGAGAAATCAAGAAACAGACTCTTAACTGTATACAGAACAAACTGTTGGTTACCAGAGGGGAGGTGGGTGGGGGGATGGGTGAAATAGATGATAGGGATTAAGTAGTGCACTTGTGATGAGCACCTGGTGATGTATGGAAGTGCTAAATCACTATATTGTACACCTGGAATTAATATTACACTGCATGTTAACTACACTGGAATTAAAGTAAAAAAATTAATTGATAATATTTGACTCAAATTATTGGAAGGAAAAATGTGGAGATAAATGATACTCCTGCCTATCTTTATCATGGGTAGTGTCATAATAGTCCCAAAGCCTGTATTACTGAGAATGTTAAGCCACACTTAGTAGTTTATGGTTAACAACATCTCCATGAGAGGATACACAGCAAATGAACAGCCATGCTAGCTACATGCCACTGGAAGTCACTAGAAAGCTATGGCTTAGATGAAGGAAAAACCTTTTGGTCTTGACAAGCAAACATAATATAAGTAGCCAAATTTTCCTAGTACTCTTTTCTGAATTGAGATGAATTTAACAAATTTACAAACTTACTTGGCTTGAACTGATGTTTCAATGAGTTTACATTCCTCCTGTAATTAACCTTTTAAACTCCTGCCTTTGACTTTTATTTATCCAGAATGTCTTTATTATTAAAAGTACCCCATATGGGGCGCCTGGGTGGCGCAGTCGGTTAAGCGTCCGACTTCAGCCAGGTCACGATCTCGCGGTCCGTGAGTTCGAGCCCCGCGTCGGGCTCTGGGCTGATGGCTCAGAGCCTGGAGCCTGTTTCCGATTCTGTGTCTCCCTCTCTCTCTGCCCCTCCCCCGTTCATGCTCTGTCTCTCTCTGTCCCAAAAATAAATGTTGAAAAAAAAAATTTAAAAAAAAAGTACCCCATTAACATCATGAGTTGAAATTTAATTTAGGTGTTAAGAGTCATACTAATTCTGGAAGGGATAATAAATGAGCACTCAAGTTAAATGAAATTTAACCATGACACTAGATTGATGAAGACTCAAGCCTCCATATCCTTGGTTCCATGTCCATTGATCTATATTCAGTACATTTTGCTACATAAGGAGCTTCTGAATGTGCCCTGTTTTGTTTTGTTTTTTAATCAGTGAGTGAACTTTGGATTAACTTCCACCTAACCAAGTTGAGGTAGAAATTGATCATTCGTAATGCGAAATACTACATGGACCACTCCTGCCTCCCCCCCCGCCTCTCCCCATTCTCTCTCTTACACACACACTCTCTCTCTATATATATATATATTTTTTTTTTCTAAAAGAGGTCTGTCTATGGTACTAGGCAAAATAATTTCATGATTATAGAAAAAATAAAATCCAAAGGAATGGGTAGAGAGTTAATTTTTGTATCTCTGCTGAATTTATAACCTTTGTTGTAAGTTTCAGATAAGATATTGCCAAAAAGGAATCTAAGGATGCAGAGGTAAACTTGAGAAATATCAAAACAGTTTATATTCCTTGTATGGGGATATACTTCAAACGTATTTGCTATTCAGGCTCAGAATAGAGCAACAATCTGCTCTGAAACTTAACAGTGTAACTTTTCTCTCCCTATATAGAACACAAGATATTTGAGAAAGTTTAAAGACTAAGAAACTAAAAAATTAAAGTCATGTTTTAAAATCTGATTTTTTAAATTTGTTTCAGTCATAAATAATGAAGGAAGGCAAACTTGATAATAGGGTTGCTGAAAATTGTGACATATTTATTTATAAAAATACAAAAAGAATGAATTTTAATTTTTAATTAATTTCTAATTTAATATTTGGCTCTTTCAGTTAATATTGGCTGCCTGAATATGCCAGTCATGTGTGACCATTACTTTTCTTCCTTATATTTTATAATTTTACATAATAGCAGCCATCACTAAACATAGAGCCTATGGAAGTTAATGAATAATTATCCTTTACATTATAAATATGAATCTGCTAATCATTAATATATTTGCTACTTGTTATCTCTTATTAGGGACATTAACCCAATTAACAAAGATCTTGAATGTAAAGTTAGGGTCTGTTTGCTTCTATTCTTTAGAGGGTGATGAGTCTGAAGAGAGGGAGTAAAGGGTTGGAGCCATGACCATTTCCTGGCACATAGTAGAAGATAAACACTACTTGAAATGCTGAGATTAGTGTTTATTGAGTGTCTACTGTGTGCCAAGCAGGGCTAGGTACTTTATATCATTGTTGTATCTAATTCCCCCCAGTCCTTGTATGTGTGTATTAATATTCTCATTTTTCCATTTTGGAGAAATTAACATACTTTCCTGCAGCTTGGCTGCATTGTTAAAATTTGAATCCAGATTCCTCTGGCCTTAAATCATAGTTCTTTCTACCACACTTCTGATGTCTAAACATAGGTATCCCTGCAAGTTACTCACAAAGTACGTGATAGGAGTTTGAAAAATTCTAGCAACCTTAGTTCAGTAGTGAGAAGTGATAAAGTGATTTACAGTTCAGTCATTTCTTTAAAGTGAAATCATTTCTAGCGAAAAATTATGCAAGTTTATATTACATTGGAGTTGGTATCAATATCATTTTGAGAAAATCTTTAACAGTATACTAGAAACTGTCTGAAGAGACTTCAAATTTTATCTAGCCTAATCATAGTTGGAAACTTGTATCTTTTGCTCTGATTGGGATCTTGAATGTATCACATTGACAATTCTTGAGGCATACTCTTAGCTGAAGAAAGAGAAACTATGGGCGGAGTGAGTTGCCAGGGAATCAATGGCAATAAGGAAGACAAATTGAGTGAGAAACTGAGAAGTAAAGTCAAGCGCTTCACTTTCCATCTCCAGGCCTGAAGACCAAAAGCAATAAATATTCAACTGATGCTTGACTTGATGAATTGTGAGGTCCTTTTAGACCATGAAGTTCTGTGATGGTACCAAAGCCCTTTTCAGAGTGATGATAATAATGTTGTTGATGAGAAAACCCAACATAAAACCCTATGAAGTTGAGAAGGTGGAAGAAGGGATGTTTAAAGACTTCACATTGGTTGTGTGTATTAAGTAGGGACATCTGTGATTTGGAAGTACATGGGGTATATTTGGATCCAACTGAATTTGGGTGACTGTGGTAGATGAAGAGCAGTCTCCCAAATATGTCTATGTCCTAATCCCCAGAGCCTGTAAATGTTACCTTATGTGGTCAAAATGACTTTGCCTGTGTGAATAAATTAAGGATGTTGAGATGAGGAGATTATCCTGGATCATGCAGGTGGGTCCAGTGTCAACACAACAGTCTTATAAGGACACTGGAGGAGTCAAAGTCAGAGGGGAAGACGATGTGAGGATGGAAGCAGAGATTGGAGTGATGTGGTCTGAGAACAGAGGAGTGGGATAGTGGCTACTAGAAGCTAGAAAAGACAAACAGATTCTCCTTGCAAAGCCTCCAGAAGAAGCAAGTTTTGGAGACACTTTGACATTAGCCCGGTGAAACTTATTTTGGACTTCTAACCTCTAGACCTATAAGAGAATAAATCGTCGATGTTTTAAGCCACTAAATTTGTGGTGCTTTGTGACAGCAGCAGTATAGAAATGTAATGCAGTAACTCACTAGCCAGAACTGAAGTCACTGCCTGAGCACTTTTTCCTCAGGGTAACCCTTCAAAGACAAATGAGTTTTAAAAAGACGAGTCATACCATTAACATGAAGCCTTTGTATCTGCAGAATTTATATTATGAATAAGTAGCAGAAGTCTCTTTCTTGACACTTCCCAGTATCATGGTTGGCTCCAGGCTGTCTATGTCCTTGTTTGTCCACTTATGGGGACAGTAGGACTGGTCTTTAAACCTAAGCTCTCCCCTGAAGTCTAGACTCACATTTTGATTGCCTGCTTGGTATTTCCTCTTGGATGCCCTACCATAACCCAAGGTCAACAAACCAATCCAATCTCATTATCTTCCTAGGAAAAGAAATAGTCAGTGTCCTGTGATTATTTCTGATCCTGTGGAATCTGCTTACAAAAGTCATACCTCTGTCCCCTGGTACTCTTTACTTCCAGTTTGATTAATAGCATACCATCACCCAGACTCAAAATGTTGTGTCACCTTTGGCAACTCCCTCTGGGCTCCTCTCTTAATTAATTACCAAGCACTGTGATATCAGTCCTCTACTTCCTACTCCCACTGTTCTGTTCAAGTTAAAGTTCCAGAAAGCTTCCTGCAAAGATAATGGTCTCCTAATGATTCTGGATTTCAGTCTCCAATGCTTGACTCTATTTTCCCATATAAATATTCCTAAAAGAACATCCTTTCTAGTCATGCCATTCAACTGCTTTTCTTTTTCCATTGTTGAAAGTGAAAAGCCTTTCAGGCTCTCTTCCCACTGCCCATTTTATTTCCCCTTTCTCTATATTCCTCTATCCTTACTCTAACTTCTAATCTAGGATACTTTCTGTTCTCCAACAAATCTTGTTTCCCTCCCTGTGTACCTTTGCTCTGTATTTGTTCTCCATCTAGAAGATTCTCCTTTCTGAAGCCCCATTCCTGCATGCTGAAATGTTGCTTATGTAAAATAAGGTTAGAAGGTACGGTAGTTTTCAATGTCTACAAATGTCAGTCTACAAGAGGAGGGAAGTCTATACTTCCCTTCCTCTTGAACGTAGGTTAGACATAGTGACATGCTTCTAATGAGTAGAATATGGTGGAACAGACACTGTGTGTCTAGGTTATAAAAAGCATTGTGACTCCCTGTTCCACCCCTTCTGTCTGATTGCTTACTCTGGGGAAGCTAGCTGCCACATTGTAAAGACATTCTGTGAAGCAAACCTATGAAGAGAGGTGCATGGCAAGCAGCTGGGGCCTCCTACCATGCCAGTGAGCCATCTCAGAAATGGGCCCTCCAGCCCTAGCAGGCCCTCACATGACAGCGCCCCCCCACCCCCACTTCCATCTTAGCTGAAGCTTTGGGAGAGACCTTGAGCCATAACAATCCAGGTAAGTCACTTTCAAAGTCCAAACTCAGGAGCTGTAAGATAATAAATGTTTGTCATCTAAAGCCACAAAGTTTTAGGATAATTTGTTATACAGCAACATGTAATTAATACAATAGTTAATCATCCTTCTTTTTAAAAAAAATTCAGTAATAATTTCTTGAATGCCTTTGATGTGTTAGATGCAGACCTAGGGACTGGGGATGCAGGGGCGAATTTACCAATCTGGTCTCTGCTCTTATGCTAATTATATATAGTAGTCTGTCAGGACAAAGACGCATTAAACAAGTAATTATCCAAGTAATTATCGCATTGCCATTATGATAAGGTCTATAAAGTAGATAGTAACTGAGATGTGATAGCATTAACAAATCTGCTCTAACAGAGTGGAGCAAACTTGTAATCAATAAGGACCTAAGAGTCCCCATGCAACAGTTCAGGACTTTAAAGAGGTCTTTGGGCAGCTGTAGAGTCCAAGTTTAGGAAGGTGGGCTCTAGATCCAACTGCTTTGACTTGAATGCAGTCTCTGGCTCTTATAAATTGCATGACCTCAGGAAACTTTCCTCCCTCTGACCTTAACTTTCCTCATATGAAGGTGGTCATAATAACAGTACTCCTGCATAGAGTTCTTGAATGGACTAAATAAGTCAATACATAGGAAATAGCGATAACTGCCTGGCACATTGTATATGCCTGACTGAAATTAGATATTGATTTCTATATTAAGTTCTTCTGTCTGGTCCATTATTGTTTTCAAAATTGATGGAATTAGCCCACCACTCT
Organism: Leopardus geoffroyi; assembly: GCF_018350155.1. Classification (NCBI taxonomy): domain Eukaryota; kingdom Metazoa; phylum Chordata; class Mammalia; order Carnivora; family Felidae; genus Leopardus; species Leopardus geoffroyi. The sequence goes on along the minus strand of NC_059326.1, from coordinate 119,316,690 downwards.
CTAAGTCCTATCTCCGTTTCTCTATCAAGGAGAATTGTGAGTCTTGCTTCATTAACCCTGAGCTGTAAGCACCCACCTTTTCAGAATATAACTTTAAGGATATGCACCAAACTGACCTGGAATTGAGGGTTATATGGTGAGAGAAACAGAAAGGCACATCCATAATCCTCGGAGAAGCTCCAGTATCACATGGGATTAGGCACAAACCTATACAATCAAACATCACAAATTCTTTGCCTCTAGACTTACATACTATTTGTCCAATATCAGGAGACCCCCATCAGTATCCAACTAAAGACTTTTTACTGTCCTAATTCCATTCTTCCATGAAATAGTTAAAAAATGCTATCGTATGGTGAAATGTAATAGGATTAAGGAAGGAATAGGAATACATTGCAAACACTTTGGCATATAGAAATGAACTATGATTTTATAAGGCTAGATCCAAGGAAGATTAAATCTCAGAAGAGCCTGGATGTATTGCATGAGTCAGCACTGCACAAATAATATGATAATAATATGATGAACTGACAGTGTGTATGTGTGCCTGTAGGACAAAGTTAGAACACACACACACACACACACACACACACACACATACACACACATATGATAAGTAAATATATCTTGGTGTTGTGAAGACCAAGTGTTTGATTTTAGTTGAGCTTAAACCTATTTTTCTGTGACCCCCCTGCCCCATCCCTCATCTATGCCTACCCTGCAATTGAGACAAGTCTTTTTCAGAAAAGCATTAACTGAGGTATTCTTTGCTGCTAATTTGCTGATTTTTCCACACATATCATTTGCTGGTTTCTCTTGCCATCATTTTAGTGAAAAACAGATTTTGTGTTGAACTGTAAATCCTGGCTAATACATGATCCAAAATAATTGTTCTTGATGGAAGAGGGAAACACCACTAGCTTTCTATTCAATTTCCAGATCAACATTCATGACGTATCCTACTACAGCATATGCAATGGGCTTTTCTAGCGTTTTTGGCACCAGAGAGATTTGATGATAATGGTGCTAAGATCATTAGATACACCAAAGTGTTAGCTGAAATGAACCACACCACAAAACTTGGCATACAAAATGAATGTATTTCATTAGGTCACTCGCTTTAAAGGGAGCTCACATTCTCTTTAAAATATTACAGATTTCCTTTGACTAGCCCTATAAGGATGTGGTAGAACTAAAGGTTATCCAGAGTCATTCTTTCCAAATTACTGTGAATGTTCTGCATACCTCTTTATGCATGGCACACACAGAGAAGCAGTGAAATAATTCTAAAATTATGGATCTGTCTCAATTAAGTCCCACTAAAGTGTACAGACAGTATATCAGTCCATGTCAGATTTATATGAGCAAAACTTTAACCTGTGTTCCCTGAGCTAATCACAACATTTAGTGTGGATTTTTAAAATGTTTGGTCATTGGTGGCTCAGTTGGTTAAGCATCTGAGTTCGAGCCCCATGTCGGGCTCTGTGCTGACAGCTCAGAACCTGGAGCCCACTTCAGATTCTGTGTCTCCTCCTCTTTCTGCCCCTCTCCCACTCTCTCTCTCTCTCTCTCTCTCTCTCTCTCTCTCTCTCTTTCTCAAAAATAAATAAACACTAAAAAAATAAAAGTAAATGAAATACATGGTCATGTGGAGGTTGGTGGCATGTCAAGAAGTACACTGCGTGCAGGCAAAATATTACTTTGCTTCTCTGATTCACGAGATTTGTATCAAGATTTTCTCGGGGCACCTGGGTGGCTCAGTGAGTTGAGTATCTGACTCTTGAATTCAGTTTGGGTCATGATCTTATGGGTTTGTGGATTCAAGCCCTGCGTTGGGCTCCATGCTGACAGTGTGGACCCTGCTTAGGATTCTCTCTCTCTTCCACTTTCTGCCCCTCTGTTTGTGCCGTCTCTCTCAATAAATATTTTTAAAAAAAGACTTCTCCCCCAAGTTATAGAAATTCTAGTTGGCTTAAATAAGAATGGGGGATTTATGTTAAGGACATGGAGTTGGCTTAAAACTCAGATAAAGATGCAGCTAGTTCCAGAAAGAGCTAGAACCAGGAAGCTAGGTAACGTTCTCTTTGCAGTCTCGGCAGCAGTAGTCCCTCCCATTGACAGCAGCTGAATCCAATATGGAGTCTTTCCTACATATGGAGAAGCAGTTTCGTTGTACACCCCATGAGTACATCAGCCCCGGCCCCAAGTCTTCCCCCTCAGGGTCTGACCCCAGCCCTGTCCAGTGCCTCTTCAGAGCTCAGAGGAAACTGGGCAGTTCTCCCTCTTTGGAGGCCTCAGTTTGAGCTCTGGGTGCCCCCTTCCATGCTTCTAAGTTTAGTCCTTCTAGCATCTTCCTTTTGTACCTTCAGCCCTGGGGTGATAGCTGCAGTTGCTGCTTTCAAGCTTTTTCTTTTTATAGTTTTGATTATGTAGTTGACAACTTTATAACTAGTGAACAATTCTTTATCCTGGATTATTTCTGTTCAAATAATTGGTGGGTTTTCTCTCTCCTAGTTGGACCCTAACCGATAGAAGTGTCTCTCATTAAACTACATGCAGCTCTACCAGCTTTAAATTTTTCTAATACTCAAATGCACTTTGGTAAATGCACAAGTATTACACGGGTATAAGAAGAGTAGTTTACCATTCATGACCAGTGCCTATACACTGAACATCACGATAAGAACTTTTGTTCTTTTATCTCATTTGTCCTCACAGTAATCCATAAGGTATGTGATGTGAGTATGTGGGTTTACATAGGAGGTGATTGAGTTTAGGCAGAAGGCTGGTAAGTGATGGAGCCCAAACGCAAGCCTGGTTTTTCACTTTGATCCTTTCAGTCAGCTCTGATTGCACTTACAACATGGTGTAGTGCAGTTAGGCGTTTTCATGATAGTTCCTTCAGAACTATAAGTACAGAGACCAGGGTTTTATCTAGCTTTGTGTGTTTAATGTAGTTACTGGCATAGAAGATCCATGCTAAATGTTTGCTGGTTTGAAATTTGAAACTTGAAGAAACTGATTCAGATGATTTGAAAAGACAAGATGATCCATGAAGAAAAGTTAGGTCCCAGCACTATTTGGGGCAGCCGATTGAAATGACGTTCAAGCAAAGGCAGGGCTGGGCACCTTCATAATATAACTGTGTGCCTAGGAGAGGAGAATTTAGTGCAAGAATTCAAGTGAGTGCTCAGAGACTAGTGGTCACTTGTCCGTGACCGTAAAGCAATGGGACCTTGATTAAACTAAATGTAATTTTTGTCCTAAGATGTTCACACACTTTAAAGGAGTTGGTCCACTTTTACATGGCCGTACAGGAGACCTCAATGGCTCTGCTTTTATGGGGAAATAAACCCTAATTCTTAGAAAGTAATAGCAGTTACCTCAACTATGATAATATTGGCAGGAACCCTTCTAATTAAGAACTACCCAGGGGGTGCCTAAGTGGCTCAATTCGTTAAGCATCCGACTTCAGCTCAGGTTATGTTTTCTCAGTTCATGAGTTCAAGCCCCACATCCGTCTCTGTGCTGACACTTCAAAGCCTGGAACCTGCTTCAGATTCTGTGTCTGTCTCTCTCTGCCTCTCCCCTGCTCATGCTCTTTCTCTCTCAAAATAAACCTTTAAAAAATTTAAAAAAAAAAAAAAAAAAAAGAATTACCCAGAGGTTTCACCCAGTTTTGATGCAGAATGCCCTCTTGAGAAAATTATAGCAGTCTTTCTACAATTTGAATGACTTTACTTTTTCTACACTGGTACATTGGTATTGTACTCATATTTTTAAATATTTCAAATTCAAAATGCCCGAATGAACTAGAGAGTTATTTAATTTGTCCTGCTTCTCAGTGATAATTTCCTATAATTCCAGATGCACCAAAATGCTTATTGACAGACAAAGAAGAATAATTAGTTCAAAACACCTTAGAACCTTCCATATTGAAGCACTTGGGAAATTATTTGCCTTTCCTAATGTACCCATTTGTTTGTCATTAACAAATGCTCAGGCACTCAGCTGCTCACATATTTTTTGCAGCTGCTTCTAAGATGCTCTGAGAATGTTTCAAGGTTCAACTTAGTGTCAAACTATTGAAGCTTCTAAATTCAATTTCTAGTCATAAAGGCAATAGTCTATCAAGCCTGGTGTTGTGGATTTTTTGGTGATCTTTCAAAGCAAGAAATTCACTTTTTTGCATCACAAATAGTTTACATTTTATTGTTTATTAAATTATGAATCTCTAAGAAGAATTGAATGGCCATGAGAACATAAGGTCTTTGGTCTGCATTACAATGAAAACGTTACTCTCTGGAAAAGTATGATTCAATAAACTTACAAAACTTAAACTATAGTAAAAGATCCAAATCCATGTAAACAAAAAATCTTAACTAATCTTTCTCAACAATTTGGGCCTCAGTTTACCCATGGACATAGAACAGGAAATATGAAATTATAAAACCAATTACAACTTTGATGGCTGTCTCTCCAAGTGCCAAGTGCTAAAATAATAGTCTTCTACTGAAGATTGGAAAATCTGTATGTTGAAAACTGAAAATCTTCATGTGAGAATTTATAGATAGAATTATAGAATATAGAGTTTACTGAGATCCTGCCAGCTGGCAAAATTGACTTTAGCCTACATGGCACTTTTTTTTTAAGTAATAAGAAGAAATAAGAATTTAGTTAAGATATATGATATTATAGTAGAAAATCTCAAGTACTTTATCTAACATTTATAACTTTAGCTGTTAAGACCCACTTCTTTGAGTTTCAGTTCGTTCCAAACAACATCTGGGTTCGATATCCCTGAAGTCCACAGAAACATACAATCCACACGTTATTTGGTTTCATGACTGAATATTTTGATGTTAGGCTATATTAATAAGCCCAATTCTTAAAATCATCTTAAACTGTTTTCCAAGAAAAAAAAAATGACATGTGTTAGTCAGTTCTTCCTTTTTTCTGCCAACCATCTTGAACAATAGCCTGCTATAAATTAGTGCAGTCTCTGACTGAAACATGGAGTTATCTGTCAACCTCCCTAAAATAGCTACTTATAGTAAGTATCCAGAACACTCATTGATTAAAAAAAATGCACATTTTGAGGAGACACTCTTACCAGTTTCAGCCAATTAAAGAAGGAAACTATGAAATTGCCAAAGTCAAACAAGATACTTTTCTTTCTCCTTTGTACTTGCCTGTAGCAAGTAACAAAGGGAATTTTAAGATAACAAAAGTTAGATCCCTAAAGTCCAAATTATTAAAATAACTTTCCTGTAAGTATAATAAAGTACAGTAAAATATTGTGTGGGAGTGCATCTATTTACAAAGTAAGCAAACCAATGCTAACAAGAGCTGGAAGGAATCATTTGGGAGCCTTCCAATTCTGTGATTCATGAGTATCTTGCCAGTATTGACCACAATGCCCATCTGTTCTGAAATTGTCAAAAACATGACAAACATGTCATAGAAACATGGCAAAATTAGGCAAACAAATCACTTCCTAATAAGATGCTGACTCACCAAACTTCTTGCTAAGAAAAAAACTGCAAATTGCCAAGTTCACAATTTGACGCTTACTGAGTTTCCCTTTCACAAAGAGGCCAATCGGCCCTTAGGTGATGTTAAACTGCAACGTCCATGTACCCTGTCTCCAGCGTCAGCTCCTCATCAGTCACACAGACACCCACACTGGCATATGCCTTCTATGCTCTTCCTCCTCACCGGGGGACAGCCTTTTACTGGATGACAAGGCAAAGTTTAGCCTGCTGCTTAAATGAAATGGTTTTGGTTTCGGTTTGTTTCTCATTAGCAGCTGGCTTAAAGTATAATAAAACAATGTTTTTAGTGACAGTGCTTAAAAAACAAACAAAAAAAAACCCACAAATCTGTTAATGTACCCAGTTATCTCAGTCAAATAGCACAGAGGTCGCATATGTGAACAATTGTTATGCTTGTTGATCTTCTCTTTCTCCAAGTGTGATACTCACACCGGCCCTGTGCAAAGTTTCATATGTACCTAAAATGGAAGAAGGAAGGAAATTTAACATTTCCTGGGCACAGACGACCAACCAGGCGTTGAGGGGGCATATGCATACACTCTCAGTTAACAAACCCTCCAGTAACCCTTAGAGACTGGAATTATTATAACATCCCCAATCTTACAAATAAGGAAAGTGAGACTCAAAAATGAAATGCCTACTCAATAGTGATAGTTAGTGGCCTGGTTGTGAGGTGTTTGTGGTTGTTGTTATTGTTTAAAACAACAACAAAAACAACTCAGTCTGGTTCCTGGGCCTGCAGTCTGCTGGGAAGATACAAAATGCTACCCAAAGGAGTAAGTGGGCATTGGACGTTTTGGAGTGTCTAGCAAGTGGTAATTATTTGGATAGTTGTTGCTTTAATATTTGCATTTCTCTCTCCTTATAACTTCCAAGAGGAAGATATCGCTCGTCTTGCCCATTGCTGTATTTCCACTGTCTACCACCTGTAGGTTTTCACGAAGTATTTGTTGACTATCTCATGCTCTCTGCCTCTCCTGCTAGCTTTTTCGGGGTCATCTTGTGAAGAGGTTTACAAATGCACAGAATAATGACTGATCTACCCACCAATACACTCTTAATCATTTTAATCCTGTGCCTAACCAAGGGTCATTATCTTTTAGAAGGACACTATAGCCAGCTTTTAGCTAATTGCTTTCAAATCTATTAGAGTTTTCCAAGTAGAATATTCAACAACTATTGAATCTTTACTTACATGCTAAGTACTGTAAGTGCTTCATGGGAATTGTCTTATTTAATTCTTACAGTAGATATTACCATTCTCCCCATTTTAAAGACAAAATGTGGTTTAGAGAGGTTCAGTTACTTTTCCTAGAAGGAAGAATTAGGAAGAACAAGGAGATAAAAAAACAACAGAAAGACAGCTGTTCTGAGGATAAAGGAGAGCCCAGGTGCATGGGGATGCAAACTTCTTGGACTAGTAAGCACAGCACTCTGACCTTTGCCCTGTCTCCCGTCAAGGCTGCCTCGGGGGGTCCATGCTCACCGGGAAGTGCTAGCAACCCTGCCCTGGGTTCCACCCAGAAATGGAGAAAATAGACTGCGCAGGACTCAGACATGTGCTGCGAGGCCTGCCTGAGGAAGAAGGGTCACTGCCCGATCTACCCATATCCAGGCACCTGCACGTAAACATTTTCTTTTCCAGCTGTCTTTGTCCCCATGAAATAGATGTCTGGGAGGTATGTGTACGGACGCACCGGGATCCCTGGTTCAGGCTCAGGTGAATCCCTGAGCAACACCTAGATCCACTGTCAACAAAGATCACTTGTACTTGTAAAATGGAAGCCATTGAGTTTTGTTTCTTTATTGCCACATAATAAATGCCCCCAAATTCAGTGGTTTAACATAGCACTTGACTATTGCGTGTGATTTTGAGGGCTGACTAAGACTTGGCTCTATGGTTTTTCTGTTATTCTGGCTTTGATTCTCTCACACAGCTGTAGCCAGATAGGACCTGGGCTACAGTGTCCGAGTGGCCTCACTCACTCCCTTCTCTCCCTTTTTCTTTTCCCCTTGAAATCAACTTCCCACATACCCTCCAGATCTCAGCAGAAGTGTTGCCTCAAGCAATACTACTCACTCCAGGAGTGGATCCCTTCCCTTATACCCTGAACGCCCCTTCAAAGCTTGCATCACACGTATGGTTTCTGGGTGGCTGTCAACCCCCACGGTCAGGATTTCAGGAAGGCAGGATCACCCCATTTTATTCATCGTTGTATCTTCAGTGTTAAATATAACACCCTACCCACGTTAAGTGTCCAATAAATATTTTAGTAAGTGAATGAGTGACCTTTTGGAATCCATCTTTTAATGTTCAGGAGTTGTCATTTCTCCTGAAACCCAAACATACTCTATTTATTTTAGGTTCTGTAAAGTAAGTCTACACCAATTGAAAAAGGAGGATGTACTACCTCAATTACCCCAGCAATTCAAATGAAGCACTCCCTTCTCCATTATTTATCAATTGAAATTGGTGTGTGAATATTATAAGATTATCTAGATAATTACTTCTATTAATTTCTGTTCATTTGATTAGATGTATAAACATAAAAATAAAAATTCTTACACTTGATAAACTTGGATTTTTTAAACCTGTATTTCTGCCCATTAGCCAATAGAGTTTTAGGGGAACAAGAAAAGCCATGGTCAAATCTATGTCTGTATGGTTGAGGCTGGAAGAAATATTTCTCAATTCTTAAAAAAAGTAAAGTTGCCTAGTTGCTTGGCTTTGGCACTTTCAGACTTTGCCTCCATAAATACACAAGAACTGTTTAACTGAAGTGTGTTGATGCAAATACTGTAATCTGCCTTGGGGAAACCAGCACTGGTGGAGAAACCTGACTTATAAGACAGTGTTAATTTGGTGATCTCAGCCAAACTTCTCGTTTTTTTTTCAAGGGTTTTATTCGGAAAAAGCATGATATAAGAGATAAAGTAATGCAGATGAACAGTTCCTCAAACCACATTAGAACCCAGGTTCATTGAGTTTCTTTGCTGGAGACATTTTGATAAGCAGACACCATCTTTAATCTTTGTTTCTATTGGTGCTCTCATTTTCAGTCCTTCTTGCCTCTTAAAATTAAACTGTGATTATTACTTGGACATTTTTAGAGCTTATTTATTCCAATAGGAATTTTCTTTGAGCTCTGCCTAAGAAATACAGTTCCTAATATAGCTACGTGAGCCACAAGTTCAACTTCACAAAAGTGACTATTTCTGTTTATCAGTTTCTAATCATGAAATACCCAGCTGAGAAAGACATATATAAATGAAGTGTCAGGCATCTATGACTAACGGACCCAGAGAGTTGCCTGGATTCCCCTGCTTCTGTATGTGGTTTAATTTCACTATCTTCATTAGTATCCCCTTTTCATTGTCTCCTTTCCTTCTCTACATTTTTTCCCCTATCTCTCCAGGGTGGCTGCAATTTCTTCCTCTATCCTTTGTGGAGAGGGTAGTCTATGGTTTTGATGTTGTGTAATACTTCTGATACTTATTAGGACTGGCATCAAATGCATGATTGTATGTTGGATGTATCCTCACAGCAATTTAGGGACCATGTCTGCTTGATCTGTGCTATATCCCCAGTGGCTAAAATAGCATCTAGGACATAATGGGCACTCAGTGCATATTGTTTCATGAAGGCATGACTAGAACACAACTGACAGTTGAAATGTGAAAATTGGTGGGGCACCTGGGTGATTCAGTCAGTTAAGTGTCCGACTCTTGATTTTTGGCTCAGGTCATGATCTCATGGTTTGTAGGATAAAGGCCTGCATCAGGCTCTGCACTGACAGAGTGGATCCTGCTTGGAATTCTCTCTCTCTCTGTCCCTGCCCGGCTGGTGTTCTCTCTCTCCCTCTCAAAGTAAATAAATGTTTAGAAAGAAAGAAATGTGAAAATTATTTCCTTTACAGCTTTGCAAATATGTTGCCAAATAATTTTGCTCCCAGAAAACATTGTGTCATAAAGCTTTTGTCAATTGTTTACGGAACAGATTGATTTCACAGGTTCCTTTGAGCCAATGACCCTTCAACAATGGACACTCAGCACCTTGTAGAGACTCTGAGAAGTCTGAATTAAGGAATAGAAAAAGGATGAATTTCAACTTAAGTTTCACTTTGGAAGGAAGAGTCTATAAGGCTGTAAGGCTGGTCCTTGAGTATCTATTTCAGTGTCTTCAATCCAGTATAATTTTTAATACAATTAGCCATAAACAAGGACAGAGAGATATTTCTCTTTTCCAGAAGTGAACCCTTGGGCCACAGCCAAGGCTGTCACCTCAGATGAAAATAATATGATTTACCACAAGAAAAGTTTCCGTCTCCTTTTATCCAGGGTTAGAAATAAGGGACCATGTGTGACAAGTTTGTTCAGAATGCTAATGATGCCATCAGATTCTAAGTCACAGGATGCAAAGTGATGGGCTAAAGACCAAATCTGGCCCACAGATGTATTTTGTTTGATCCACTGTATGTGTTTCATGGAATTAGTTGACAATATAAAAACTCAGGAGAATGCACACAGAACCTTGGTTTTCTCCCCACCACCCACCTTAAAAAAAAAAAAAAAGATCTAGCAAATTGGACTTATAATCCCAAATTATAGTGACAACTAGCTGGTGTTGAAGTTCAAAGTCCCCTGACTGCCTACGTTCACATCAGAGTCTCCCACCCCTGCCTGTTTTCACTCTGATACTGAAGAGTTTCAATTAGCTGTTCCTCAACATCCTGCATGATTTTCTTTTTTACAGCCTGCCCACCTCATCTATTTATTTAATCTCTCTGGGCCCTGTGTGTAACTACTGTCTGAAACAAACATCACAGTTATTGTTGTTAAATTTCCATCCTTGTGGCTGAGAGTAAACATGCAAGTGTTCGCATTGTGGTTCTACCTTCATTCCACATCGGTGGGCTGATCACGTTAGTTCTGCTGGAACTTCTGTTTGCATGTGGTCACTGAAGCGGGGTGGGGGGGGGAGGAGGGCGGGTGGAATCAGAAAAAGGACAAGTTGTGTGCCTACTTCAGCAGCACATATGCTAACATTGGAACGATACAGAGAAGATTAGCATCACCCCTGAACAAGGAGAGAAAGGACAAGTTGAGGGAAAGAACCACTTATTTCTGTGACTCTGTATAAGTAGGAGGAAGACTAATCCAAATGTGTACAGTGCCCATCAATATAACAGCACATGTTGTATATTTACGTATACAACTAGTGCTATATATACATCTCTGTGTATAATCAGACACAAAATCACTTATGCTGTCCCCCAGGACCAAGTAAGGTTGTTTTTTTTTTTTTTTTTTGAAGTTAATTTTGGCTCTGCAATTCTTTTATTCATTTCTCTAATTTTTTTTATTTACTTAGGTTGCTTTTATTACCATTGAACTATTATCAACATAAAATTATAAATTAACAGCAAAATGTATAGAGCTTCTGCCACATTTATATCCCAAATACATTGACAATTAAATACAAAGTAACACAAACAATAAAAACCAAGTGACTAACACCAATTTAACATGGTAGTTGATGTTGCTTTGCTGAAGTAAGCATCAACCAGGACACTTACTCTATGATATGGGTTCTCGTGATGAGATCATACTGTACAAGTCTCTAGTACCTTTTCTGAAATCCTTGAGGCAAGATGTAATAGGGAATTTTGAGTTTTTCTTATTTTAGAAAGGGGCATATACAATAAATGCACGAATACTTTGTAACGTGCTGTGTGACTATTCATAGTAAATGGGATAATTAAAACTACAAACAGCCTTGTGTGGGTCAGGTTTCATACCTAATAAGTGTATCACAAACTTATAAAAGATGGCTGGATCATTTAGCAAGTTCTCCAGCCTCAAGAGAATTATTTAAATTCAGTGATCTAATCCATGAAATAATTTAATGAGATTAGAGTAACTAGCCCATGACCTGCAGCCAGAAAGGAAACCAGGATGTTTCTGCACGGCCACCAGAAGTTACAGAATAAATACTGTACTTATGATAAAAGTGTCCCTTAAGTAGGTATATACCATATACAGTGCCAAACTATAGGTTAAAATAAGTACCCAGAGATAAATGACACCAATGTCTGGACTCAAGGAGCTCCTACCCAGTAGGAGAGACAGTCCTGCAAATGAACACCTGAAAATTCAGTATAGTGAGAGTAACAGTACATACATATGGAAAATGCATATTGATGCCCTAAACAGGAGGAGATTGGGGCACACCTTTTTTGGTCTGTGATACTGGTGTCTGAGTGGGTTTTGAAGGATGAATAGGAATTCACAAGACAGTGGGATGTTATTAAAATCGATCTAACCTTTTAGAGACAAATGAAATAATATTGTAGAGGGCACTTGAGGAGAAATCAATTTTCCTTTGATGTTTACCAGCTGAGTCATTTATAGCCTTCTCTGAGCTGATGCCCAACCTAATGTTAATGATCTCCTGCACCAGTCATGAAGGTTGAGCACACATCAGTTTGTGGCATCTCTTTTCTCTTAGTAGGGAAGAACATGCAGTTCTTAGGCCCCGCTTTGGTCCTACTTGCTTTCTAATATTGAAAATGCTAAGTGAACCAGATTCTTATCTATTTATTAAGACATTTGCTGGGTTGTCTAAGGCATGTGGCTTCTCCACCCTTTCCCCTCCTTCCTGTAACCCCCCCGACCAGTTCCTGTCAGTGGGAACTTGAAAATGATAAACCTAAATCATTGAGGCTGTTGTAACTCTTGAACATTTCATCGATCAGCCTCCCTCCAAAGGAATGAATTCATGGGAGTAATTCCTTCAGTGCAACGCGGAACCTCTGCTGGTAGCTGGCTGGCACACACAGAGGGCTCCTGAGCACAGCCCAGATTCATAAGGGTCTCCACTGAAGGACTGATGATTAGCATGAATTTAAATAAAGATTCTCTAAGTATCTGTTCAGCATTCATTCATCAGAGAGGCAGAAAACTGCATGGAGACTGGGCAGGGAAAAAAGACCTTGGTAGCTGCACTCAGTCTCACCACTAGTATTCCAAATGATCCCCATACTTGCCCTGTCTCTACTGCAAAAGTGAGACCCCACAGAGAAATGGGACCAAATCTTTTAGAAGGCCATTCGTCAATCACCTAATGTGACTATACATGCCCCTTGGAAATCCTACGCCTCATCCCCAAGCGGCCCTTAGAATAAAATTCCAAATTTATGCAGTAGACTCCTGACTCCCGGAGAGGAACCCAGGAAAGCAGAATTGTCTTCATATTGCAGTGCCATTTGGGTGACCCTTTCAGTTGGCACCTTGCTGCCATCCCTAAGGATCAATCCTAATCTCTCCTAGAATTCCATGAAGAGAGCTTCTGAAGAAATAGAGAAACCCGCATGAACGTTTCTATTCTGAATCAAACAGGCTCTTTCCCAAACCCTTGTGAATTATTTCTGAAAAGGGAATTGTGAAGCTGATTAATCTCTTTCAGATTGGATAGAAAGATGCTTGGTGCTAGGGACAGAAAGATGAGCACATGAGCATCCTTGACTCACATTCTAGAATTATCACTGGGCATTGCAGTTTGACCGAATTCCCAATGTTAAAATGACAGGTGCATTATGGTTTTTCCCATGTTCCTTTAAGAAGCTCAGCTGAGTGATGTGTAAAGTGTCAATCCTGCCCAAACAGCATGGTTTGGGGGGCTCAAGTCATCGTCAGAGGCAAGGGAAGGGCTTTTCTTGGTGATGTATTCACGTTACAGCAAACAGAGTGTCTGGAGAGCTGGTGTGGAATCTGTAATGTAATGTCTGTGTTTTGTCATCTCAATCAGTGTTCATCTTACTGCTCTCCTTTACAGTTTGTGGTACGGTTCCCCTTCACCACATTCACACCTGTCTGTGCGAAAGGCTTGCATAATACAGAGTGTGGTTTAAGATGTGTGAAAACTTCATCCAGATCTTGGGAGATTGCCCATTTGTCTTTGATCTCAAAACCAGTCAAGGGGAAAAACTATGTCTATTTCTAATTCTAGCCGTATGCAAGTTAGAGAGAACTACATCCTTACAAAACAAAGCTCAAGAAAAGGAAAGAAAGATGAACTTTCTTTACCGTACTTTGTCACAGATTTTTCCAGTTGAAGCAAGTTTTCAATCCAGAGTGGTGTAAAAGAAGGCAGGTGTAGATATGGCTGAGGACTGTGTATGGATGAAGCAAGGCAGGAGATTCTTTGGTATGCTGGAGAGCAAGAGGGGAGGGAGAACGGAGCAATCAAGAAGGTGAAATTTTGCCTTCGACAATGGGACTCTTCACCAGAGTCCCAGTGCAGATTTCTTGTGAAAACCAGTCAACAGGCTGAGTTCTATGCATGGCTGTCACAGAGCACAAATGCAACAGTGTGCAAGGGCCAGCAGAGGCCAGAGAGGAGTAAGAAGGAAAAATGAGGATGCCTTAGGGACTCCTAGGAAAAGACAGGCACCACTGCAGGCCATGTCACCAGAGTCCAGGCTGAGTTTGAACATATCTGCAAGACTCAGAGGCTTCTAGGCTGCATTGGAGCTTTCCATTCAGTAGGTCATAGAAAAACATTGCAAAGTCCATGAACCCATCATCTGAGGACAGAAGAAAAAGATACATTGTAAAGCAAACCACCAAGTGATGGATTAACAGCATTATACATGGAAAATACCTCATATCACAAATCATCAGTATCCAGGGGACCCAAGTGTGAACATATCTGTAGATAGACTTCAAAGAAATCCATGAATACCCTGAAAGTATGTGCAAAATGTTATCGGTGGAAGTAGCTAGCATTTATGGAATATTCACCATGTGTTATTGTGTTTAATGCTTAATACATAATTATCTCATGCTCACAACAACTCTGTAAGAAAGAAACAAACCTGAAAATCAGGGACTTTGAGCTAACCTTATGAAGGTCACACTGCCAGTGAGAAGCAGAGCAAGGTTGTGAATTCATGTCAAAATTATTAGCCTGCAGGCTCACCTGGGTCCCAGTAATGTGCCCTCTGAAGTTTGCTTAATCTAGAGTCGATTTTGTTACCATTTCAAAATTTTCCTATACAGAAAAAAAAAAGGATTAGAAAAATTGACTGATGGGCCTACTGGGTCTCAGGTCCTGTTTTCCAGGGGCCTAAACATTCCAGGAACCTTCATGTGTCATACTCCATTCCATCACCGCAAGGGGTAGAAAAAGCTCCATTTGACATTCAGAAACACTGACTTCAGACTGATCAAGTCACACTGCTTTTGGTAACTGGAAGTGAGTTTGCACCCTGGTCTTCTACTCCACCAACCTATTATCAGCTCCAAAGGAGCAGTGGAAGACTTTCCAAGAGGCCATGCTGCTGGACTCTTGAGGTGGAGAACAGTCACGCAGAAGGCCAGTTGATACATTGTCATGAGATCCATCAAATCAAATTGCAGTTTGAATCCTGCAAAAAAACAGGCCTCAAGAGATGTGACTCTATTGTTGGACATAGAGACCCCTAAAACACACACAAGCACAACAAAGTCATTGGAGACTTTTGACTCTGAGCTTGTCAACTCTACTGACAGAATAGCCATCATACCTGTTAAGAACTTCAGAGTCACTGTGCCTGCCTGACCTTTATTTTACTTGGTTTTTACTATTCTTATAAATATTTGTATTTGAAAGCTATTAAATATTCAGTTTCACTTGTTTTTCAATTGTATGTTGTGAACACTCTTACAAATTACTGTTATTTATACTAGCATTTTATTACATTAAAAGAAAATCCTTAAATATACCCCAAAAAAGAATTTTAAATAAAGGTAGATACAATGAGTGCTGGTATGAAAGTATCTATGGTTTGGGCAAAACTCTGTCCTTTTAAGGGCAGAAATCTATTCTGTATTCCAGACGTATGAAGGATCTCCAATCAGGTATTTGATTAACTTAATATATTGGTTCTCAAAGTGTGGCCCCTGGGACAGCCACATCAGCATCACCTGGCAACTTGTAAAAAAAAAAATACAAATTTCCAGACTCCACTCCAGATCCACTACATCAAAACCTCCAACCTACATTTTAATGAACTGTGCTGGTGACTCTGATGTACCCTAAAGCCAGATAATCACTAAGCAGTGTTTCAGTCCTGATGTTGTTATGTTATATTCCTCATTTTTATAGATCTTAAACTATAAACTCCAAGATAAGCAGTCCCATAACCTAAAACTAGAAATTTGGTCATCTAGATGTCCAACATCAAAATGGAGATGAAATCACTTGAAACTGGTCATGGAAGAGAATCAGGCACATTCTGCCGGTTAAGTGGAGGAACATTGTGGTTTCTTTCTTTTTTTATTTCGTCTTCATTTTTAGTGCCTGTTGATTTTATGTTTTATTCTGTAGTATCTGGTTAAATGGGATAGAAATATTTTATTCAAGCAGTGATTTGACGTGGGATGACTTATCTATATAACCCTTTATAACATATAATCAGTCCATTAGAGAAAAAAGAACGCAATCTTAAGTAAAAGGGACCTGCTGCTTCCTTTTTCTTAAAATGTGTGTGTGTGTGTGCGTGTGTGCATGTGTGCGTGTTTGCGTGTGTGTATGTGTGTGTGTGTGTGTGTGTGTGTGTGTGTGTGTGTGCGCGCGCGCGTTGTTTATCTTTATCTTGAAGCATAGATGGGGGAATGACTTCATTAGTTTCTTTGGCATGCCGGAGCAATTCATCTCTGCAGTATCCTGGTTTTCTAATGTCTATGATAGGGGGATAATTATTCTTTTTACTTGTTAATCTACAGTTCTCTTGTGATCTTGAGAATGTAGCCCATTAGTCATCATTGTTCTCCTATTGTACCTGCAAGAATTAGCCACATCTCCAGAGCTTCTACATTGGTATTCCTTTCTGGCAGAAGTAGAAATGCTTACAATTAGAACACAAAGTGGGCTACTACCCAGCAAAGATTGATTTATGAGAGCTTATAAATTGGTTGCTAGGCTTTCTGGATGGCATGCAATAGTAAGGTCCTTCAAGGGAAACTTAAAACACAGAGAATTGTTTTTCCCATTTATTCCAAAGCCCCTTGTACCAAGACACTGAATTGAGGCTGTGTTTGTTCATTGTAAATGTTTACATGCCCTCCCTTTGGTCTCTGAAAACCACGTGAAACCAATGTTTTTTCTTGACATTTATTCAGCAAACAGCTTATGTAATCAAATATGTATGCACGTGTAAATTATTTAGAAGCTTAAAACTGAACAATTTGTAAGTGAATTGGTATAAGTGGTCCTTGGTTTTTAAACATCTCAACCAAATGATAAAGTTTCATCAACATTCATGGGATCAGCTGAGCTCCTTCTTAGATTTTTAGTGGATGAACCCATCTATTAGAGGTAAGACTTAAAGTCTTTGAATTTTATTCTAGGTTCAGTCCTTTCCTTGTTATTCACACAATACTTATCATACATCCAGTCGACAAATATTTACTAAGATTCTATGATGTATGAGTCATTGTATCAAGCACAAGAGGTTTGGTAGTGACAGGACTGAGCATACCTTGATGTCATGGCTCTTACCATCTGGTCATAAGATAGAGATCATAATTGGCCCCAACATCCCTTTCATATTCTTTCTGGCCAGACCTTCCTCAGTCTCCTTTGCTACTGGGTGTGGAGTGTCCCTGATTTTCACCCATGAGTGCTATAGAGGGTGACCACAAATGGTGTGTATCATCCAGGTCTGGCCCTAAAGTCCTGACATGTTCCATCTCTGCACACACTTTTATGCTTTTTACATGTCTGTAACTAGTACACCAGGGAAGAACAACCCTGAAAGAGTTATTGCAAGTGATGAGAAGGTAAACTGCTGGACATGATTTTGTATATGGGAGCTCTGGAGCTCATGAAAGTCCCCAGAGACAAAATAATCTTTTCAGTCAGCTTGGTCATTTGTTAAGAATTATTTGACTTAAATGAAGGGAGACTCTAAAAGAGATTCAGCTGGGTACAGTGGAGATAAAACTACCATATAAGGGTAAGTTTGAGATTTTATGGACTAAGAAATGTAGTTAGTGTCTTTATTTCATTTGTATTAACACAGGAAGAAAAAGCTAGAGCATGAAAGTCAATGCAAGTGTCTCTTGCAATCTTAAATCCACGTGAGAATGACTTGGTAATTGGCTATGTACATGGTGTTTGAAATCTTTGTTACTGGGTAAAATAAGTGCTGCATTAAGGAGGGTCTTGCAGAATTGCTTTGGTTTCAAATAGAAGTTGGTGATTTTGGAGTTGCTTTGGACAATGGTGTACAAAGATGGAGTGGGAACAGTCTTCCGATGTCAACGTCAGTAGAGAATTTGAACAATAGTAAAACCAACTGAAAATTGGTCTGCTTTTTATTTTTATCATGTACCTGTAATTGTAAACCATGCCAGTAATAAAATAACCTTCTTACCAGGGGAAACTGCTCACACAATCTACTACTTTTTACATAGTCTACCCCAACCCAGTTTGATGACCTAGCAGGCATCTTAACTATTTATTAAGAACTGTTTTCAAGGGCTGTTTTCAAGGGTAACAGGAGATGTGCCGTACCATGTAATAAAATCAGTCTTTAAGAGTGCATTGCCCAGGAAAATGAACCAGAGGATGTTATCTGTGGCCTGAAAAATGCAATCAGTGATTCCAGGAAAGCTTCATGCAGTAGCTTGTTAAGATTTTAAAAGGACCTGAACAATGTGATGTAATCAAGACACAGGAAAACATTTCATGCATTGCATAAATAGGACAACAAACTCCAAAGCTGGAGAGGTGAACCAAGAGTGGGAGATGACCTCAGGTAGAGTCTAGTAAACAACAGGTCCATCATATTGGCGCAGCTGGCAAAAGACTTAGACAATGAATCTCAGAATGTTTGGTTGTGTTGGAAGTTACCAGGTCCCTATGAGTATTAATACCACATGGTCAGAACAACGGTTGAAGAAACAACACCAATCATTTATGAATAGTGGTTTGGGGTAGGGAAGAAATTGGCAGAATCCCATCATAATTCATATGGAGCACATGGTGCATATAGTTGTGGGTTATAGTTACAGTTGTGGGTTTTTCAGATGATGAGTGCAGGGCCCCAGGACTCTGCACAGTGCTTGGTTTTCCAGCTGGCAGTTTTGTGAGACAATTCTGACTGTGTTGACCAGCCACCAGCAGGTCTGATACCAAGTCTCAAACAGTTTGACCTTTCCTTTTCTAGTTTAACCAAGCTCTTGGTTTTAACCAGGCCTGTTTATATCGCTATATCTCACTCAAATAAGCTGTCATTTAGGCCAGACCCCTCTCTTGTGTGCCAAGCCAGGTCAAAGCATTTCCAAAGAGGCATGTGGGCATTTGAGAGTATGACTGCTTGGTTCAGACACCCATAAGAAAGTTTTGGACATGAGATGGGATTGAGAAAGATGAGCATTTAGTATCATTTAAAATAATGGGAACTACTTCAGTATCTAATGATACCTCATTCACCATGGCATAAACCATAGCCCTCAAACCCCAATAAAAAGAAGAAAGTATTTTTACTTCTTATCCCTGAACTTTGTTCGTTAGTCCTTAGTGAGCTTTGATATTGTGTGTGCTGCTATCCTGAATAGGCTATCATTGTATTGGCCAATATAAAAATGGGAGACCAATAATGAAAGTGAGCTTACTCGAATTGTGGTCCTTACCCTGCTACAAATACCTGTTGCAGTTCTTTAGAGTAAATGTAGGAAGGAATGAGTGGTCATCTGTCACCTTCCTCCGCTTGAGACACAGCATGAGAACTTCTTTGGCAGGAAGTGAAGAGAAACTTGCCTAAGAAAAACTCTGCACAAATTCCCATCCCTGCTTTGCCAAATGAACAGGCCAATGTTTGTCCAAACCTTTTGAGTTTTTCTTAAGTGTAACTTCCAGAAGCCAAGGCAAAGAGGAGAAACCACCCAGGAAGGGCACTTAGGGAAGTGATGTGGGGTAGCATTTGTTATTAAGGGGAAGCCAGGGTGGTAAATGGGCCCTACATTTGAGCCAGAATTGCAGTTCTATCAAGACCCCTCTACTGGTGGGTCCAAGGATCCCAGAATCCAAGGTTGAAGCTTTTTATTCTAAGAAATGACAAAGCCTTCACCATTCCAACTCACTAGGCAGCCAACCTTGTAAGTGGAATTTTAAACACACTTTTGGCAAGTTCCCAAAACTCTTAATTTTTAAAAAATCCATTAAATAAAATCCTTTCAGAAGATCAGCATTTCTTTGAGCATTGCTGAAAATTTTTAATGTTCCTCTGGAGGCATAAACAATCAATGCAACCATTAATTTGAGGGCCTTTCTCTCTGGCAGTGGTGCAAATTGAAAACGAATAGTTCGAAAGACATTCGGACTAATCAGGTCAGGGGGAAAAATGAATAGTGTTTTTCAGAGCCCAGCCAGAGGCTTTTTTTGCAGTGAGTTTTAATTTAAGGGAAAAAAAATGAGGAAAGAATAAAAGAAAATGTCAGTACTGCTTTTTCCAATGACACTTTAGTAAACCTAGACAATAATTAGATACTTTCATTGGATTTAAATACCTGGATATTTTATTGGATTTAAATCTCGTAGCCCCATATTCCTTTTGTTTTCCTTTGCATTACTATATACTATATTACCGTACATCGTTTTTAGTAGAAAGTCATTGGAATCTCCAGGGCTTAGGACAGACTTGTGTTAGTATTTTTCTCAATTTCTGAAGCTATATCATTGTATTGTAGACCTCAAATTATCTTAAGTTGCTGGTTATCAATCAAATTTTATGGCTCCCAGTGAATCAAGTTATGGTTAAGGCATCTCCTTGTGTAGGGAATACTTTGAGAAAACATCTACACTTTCTGTCACTCGGACAAAGACCTATCTTCCATCCCAACTATGGCTTTCTGGGTAGTGGCCATTGGCAAACAGAAAGAGCAAAGAGGGCCCCTGTAACATTTTATGGGATATTAGCAAAAGAAGCTGCATAAGCTCCAGCTTGGGGTCATAGAAAGTACTTTCTCAATTAGAACAGTGCGTCACTGATAAGAAATTTTAACCTGCATTCTTAAACATCATATCACATTATCCCCAGTTTTTGTATTAAGGAGATGTCTGGTGGAGTCATAACTAGTATCATTTTTTTTTTCAACAACAACAAAAAAAAACTATCAGTGGAGGGAAGGTACAGGAACTCCTATAATTTATACACTAATGGACCATTTAAAGTTAAGACCGACAATTAAGAAACATAGACATTGATATTGATTTTGAAGACACTGAGCCACGTGGCCTTAAAGTTACCACTTATAAAATCACTCTTTGCTTCTAAGTTCGAAATATCTTCAAAGCCTAGGATTTGTGGATGCGTTTAAGAGACTTATGTCTATGACTTTGCTGCTTGCAGTCTTCAGGAAAGCTTATTTTCAGCCCTCCTTCAACATTTCATGGTTGCCAGGTGTGAGCTCTTATATATACCATGAGGTCAAGTCTTGGGTCCTGTTGGCTTCTTTGACCATCACAGGTTGAGAGACTGCCATATTGCATCACAAATTTCTAGTGTATCTTCCTACAGATGACAGGCAAATCCTTGCAAGACATACATACTTCCCATTGGACATTGCTGCCTTAGAGTGGTAGATTTGTAATTTAAGCTCATTAGTAGTGAGGAAGGGGTTAGTTCAAAGGACTCTCAGTAATATAAGTAGCCAGAAGGATTATCTGGGATCAAGGACGGAGGGAGTCTGTAAGCCTTACTGTTACTCACAGAGAAATATAGCTTTAGGATATGCACCTGGCCTCCCAGACAGAGGCTGCACCTCATGTACAGAGTTGCCCATTCTGTTTGTTCACCTACTATTTATGTGTTCCTAGAAATTAGATTTTATTGGCTTGCTCACCACTCAACACTGGACACTCTTGTTGGGCAGACTTCATACCCCTAGATGATTTTAGGGGTAAATAACTTCTTTTAAGTGTCTAGTGTGACCATCTAATTTACTATTTAAATCAGGACACTTTTGAGAGGGAATGAGGTTATTATTTATAATTAGGACCAGGACTGCCCTTGGAAAATTGAAATATCTTATCTCCTACTTATAACCTACATATGGGTACCAGGTGTCATACATCCTCTACCAATCACCTGTGCTCAGTAGCAGGCTGGTTTCACCGACAATTTATTAGTCACAAAAACTTACATAGGAAGGATCCTATTTGGGAAATTCATTATGAAGAAGGAAGGCTTGATACCAACCTAAGATCGCCTGTATCCAACCAAGTACCCAACCTTCCTGATTCTATCTCCTGAAGATACACCTGTATCTCCCTATCACCCTTATCTTGGTCACAGCCACCATCATCCTTCCCCTAGACTAGTGCACTAGCCTCCTAGTGTTCTCCTCACTCCAGTCTTGCTCTCCTCGAATCAGTTATTTAGGTGTCAGAGCAGTTGTCCTTCAACCAAAACCAGGTACTATTTTCGGCACTTGGGATCCAAAATTGAGCAAATCAAGGTCATGCTTCCAAGGTACTTACAGCAGCCTAGACAGATGACAAACAAACTAATAAACAATAACTTCAGACTTTGATAAGAGCCATGAAAGTGAGTGACAGAGTGAGGTAATAGGAGTAAAGGTAGCAGAGAGAAGGCTACTTAAAGTGACCAGGGAAGCCTTTCTGGGAAGGTAATGTTGGCTTAGATTTGAAGGATGAGAGCCAGAGATAGGACATCCCAAGGCAATGGGAAGAGGAACACTAAACACCTAAAAGCAAGAGACATTCTACTGTTCTCAAGAAGCAGAACAGGAGGCCTCCGTGACTGGCACAGCAATCAAGGGACAGAGTGGTTTGCAGTCAAGTTGCAGAGATGGCCAGGGAACTTAATGCTTTGCTGCCCAAGGTAAGGCGTTTTTATTTCCCTTAGACTAAACATTCAAAGTCATTTAGAAGTGTATAGCAGAGGAACTGATAGATCCAGTTATCTTTTTATTCACCTTGACTTTTCTTTTTTTCCTTTCTTTTTTTTTTTTTTTTTTTTTTTGAGAGAGAACACGGGAGAGGGAGAGAGACAGAAAGAATGAGAGAGACAGAGGTAATCTTAAGCAGGCTTCATGCTCAGCACAGAGCCCAGCGTGTGGTTCCATCTCATGACTCTGAGATCATGACCTGAGCTAAAATCAAGAGTCGGATGCTCAACTGACAGAGCCATTCAGGCATCCCTTGACCCTTGTTTCTATATGAAGAACAGACTGTGAGGAAAAGAGGTACCAGTTAAAAGCCTAGAGTCCTTATTCTGGTGGAAGACTGTGGAGGCTCATGGGAAAGGAGTGAAGCCTTTTGATATCCTATTGGTGGCATTTATGGCCACTTAAATAAAATAAACTGTTACAATTAAACATAAATCTTTCAGATACCTCCCATTCTCCTTTTATTATTCTCTTGGTTGCATAATTATTGCATAATTTGTTTCATTTAGTGATTGTTAAAGCTTTATCCTTTGAAAAACAGATCTTTGATTTGCATTTTTTGTTCATGGAGCTTTGTGTACATTTTTATACTATCAAACTAAGAGGTATTTAATTTTAGAGAATAAATATTAAAATCTCCATAAATGCCTAGAAATGTCTAGAAAATGGCCAGAAAATCTATCCCTATGAGTCTAAAACTCAGCTCCTGACACTGACTTTAATTTGGAAAACCATTAGTTTCTAACCCCCCTGCTCTCTAATATTGACCTCTGTCCCAAATTATTGTAGTGGCTTTCTAGTTGCCAACAGAATAAAAAAAATTGTTAAGCTTTAGGTGTGAATAATCTAGTGCTTTAAAGTGGAGAAACTGTACTCTTCAGTCCCTATGAAGGGAAATATAATCACGCCAGATGATGGATATAGATAGGGATATCGCTGCAGAAAATGGGGATATAGATGCAAACAGCCATCTATCTATCCATCTTATCCCTGTATATCCTCAAATATACAAATCCATGCCATGGGGAGGGTGGTCTATTGCTTTTAGAGTGTATTAAACAATGTAGAGCCTTGCCTACCTTCCATTCTTTACAAAGTTAAGACCTATATTCTTTGTACATTTGCTTATGCTCTCTAAGAAGCAGTGGAAAGTTGACGCTTGTTGATCCTGTTCAAGAATCAGCCTTTTGCTTATTTGCATAGCAACAGAAATACCTTTCTTGACTGTCTTGATATGTCCCTGTGTACAAGGAAAACACAGGCAACACAGATGTGTCTGGACCCATTTTCCACAAGCTGGCTGTCAGATGTCTGCAGAAGGGAATACCTTCTTGATTAAATTCTCCAAGGCTGACAATTTTTTTTGTTGTTTGCCCTGCTGAATGATTTCATGTGTGTTTTTTGCTGAGTCAGAATTCTTTAGCAATGTACACGAAAGTTTTTGTCTTGAATGTGTGAAATTCTTTTGGCCACGGTGACGAAATTATTTTAATTGTGTGACTAGCAGGCAATTTCTTTTAGGAAGAAAGACCTATTACCTCTTGGTCATTTAAAATAAATTATAGGTCAAATAATTATGACATGAGGGAAGGATTGCACCACCATTTAGCAAATTTCAGCTTTTTGCAAGAGTTCTGGCCTCCCTCCCCCACCATTTTTCCTGGGACTCTAAAAGAGAGTCCCAAGAGTTCCAGTCTTATTCCCTGTAGACTCCCCCCAGGGTTCTGCCCTTTCGTGGGTACACTGTATTGATCTTACCTGCAGATCATCTCCTTGGATTGTGTTTTCACTAGACATGCCCTTGGGAAAAAAGTAGTGCCAAAAAAAAAAGTCCTATTCCAGACCCACCCAGAATGATACAATATTAAGTGTTTTCCCTGTTCAACAGTGATACTGTTTTGAGAATTCACAGCTGGTTTGAGTTTGGTTAAGTCTGGTGTTTTCTTTCCCTTTTTGGTTTGTAATTTCCCAGAGGCCTGCTACCTTTGTGCTTAGCTTGAAGCGTAGGATTCTTCCAGAAGAGAACATTAGTGGGTAGATTTAAAGCAATTAGGTGCCCTGAAGGAGAAACTCAGCTATATAGACAAAGATGACAGATCAGATTTTTATTCACTATGGAAATATTTATTTTACTAAGTTACTATAAAATAAGTTCTTACAGGGTTATTCTGTAAATTGAAAACAAGAAAAAATACGCTACTCTGTATAGCCTCTATATTTCACTTTTAGCCTCATTTCATATCTTTGTCTAAAACACTGACTTGCATGGTCTTATCCCTGCTTAAGGTGTGTGTGTGGCTGTGCTGCAAATAGGGTGACCCAAAGGGACCGGGGGCTTTCTTGGGATGTGCGACCAGAGGTTAAAATTGGCAGTCCCGGACAAACTGGGACAAACTGGTCACCCTAGGGAACACCCACCTTCTTGGTGGCCTGACCCAAAATGGCGATCTCTCACAATTCTGTAGGTGACGGGGTGGTCCTCACTGGGATTTTCTCTATGGCTGCTAGGCTGACACTGATAGGTTAATGTGGTGGGGGCTTAGGATTCCGGGAAGGCCGGAGTGGAAGCTGCAAGGCCTCTTGAAGCCATGCTCAGAAGTCTCATGTTGCTGCTTCTACCACATGGAGTGATGAAGAGCCAGACCCAGCCCAAGACAAGGCTTGGGGAAACTGACTTCATCGTTTGATGAGAAAAGTTTCAGAGAATGTAGCCTTTTTAAATTTACCACGTGTATTCTGAGACTCAGTAAATTTACATAACTTCACCAAGACTGCATAGCTATGAAGTGGCAAATCTGGGATTTGAACTCAGGTTTATACGCCCAAAAACCCGTAAGTTGTTCATGGCTTTGGCTCACCATGACACACTAGGGTAGAACTACATCATCCAATAATCCAGGGAGCAAGTAGACATCTTCTTGCTGTTCTGAGGTGGAGTAGAGGAGATGGGGTGCAGAAGGAAGAAGGAGATGACAGAGAAGCCTGATCGATGATGTCTAGATAACCAGCATCACAGAAATATGTCCATTTTGTTTTGATCATATAACTCATACTTGTCTGATTCTGTAAATATGTTTGGCCTCCTGCTCTCCTCCCAACCCCTGTTCAATACAACCTTATCCCCCAAAGGAAATTCTTCCATGGACCTCACATTTATGAATTCTTGGTCTTGATATTCCTTTTATTCTCTTATGCACTGGCCTCATTTTTTCCAATATAAGCAGTTGGATCATCTTTGACAGTTGAGAGTCTGAAAGGCAGTCTCTATAAAGTCAGTTGTTTTCAAAGTGATGGAGTCCCTGCGACCCTATCATGGGGTCTATGAAGTCAAAACAGTTTTTATGACACTAAGATATTATTTGCTTTTTTCCACTCTCATTCTCTCTTGAGTGTAAAATGGAATTTTGCAGGAGCTACATCATGTGTGATATTGCAACAGATTGTACCAAAGGCAGATAAAAGAATTCCACTCTCTTCTGCTACGAATTCCAGTCTCTTCTATTAAGACAGAATTTAAAAGAGACTTGAAAAATAAAAGTGAAAGAATGACATTTTTCTATTTTTCTTGTTTTCAGAAAATAGTTATTTTTTATTGTTTTTATGTGGGCATGTAAAGGATGTGTTATAAATTTTAAATAATACAAACATTCTTAAAGTTTCTCATTTAATTTCTGATAGGTTAAATACATATTAAAACACATACAAACTAAAGTTCTTTGGGGTCCTCGATAATTTAAGACAGAATCCTCAGAGCAGAAAGTTTGAGAAGGATTTTCATCATCTTACCAGCTGCCACTTGCTGAGCTCTTACCGTGGCCAGGCCATTTCTTGCATATTCTCTTTAAGTCCTTCCAACAACCCTATGAGGGTTGTCCCCCATGGATCCCCAACCCCAGAGGCACAGACTGGTGCTCAAGACCATACAGCTTGTATTCTGTGGATCTAGAATTTGAAGATAGTTCTAGCTGACTCCAAGTCACATAACCGCCTTGCATTCAATATCCTTGTCACTTTTCTGTACAGAGAGGAAGAGGATAGCAGAGGTCCAAGAGGATTTGGATGGATTATTGAAACGGTTCAGACAGCCAGAAACCATGACTTTCTAAAGCTGTCTGTCCCATGAATAGCCTAACATTCATAGTGATTTGTCTTTACAAACTGCCAAGTTCGTGAGAAAGGAATATCTTCAAATTCAGGTGCTATTTTGACCCTAGTGGGTTTTTGTGTCCCTTATAAATCACAGACCTTGCAGACTCTATGGTGAGCTCAACAAGGATGAAGTATTTGCTTATATAATTATCACGTGGTTAGCTACAGAAATGTTCATTGCCTAAAACACATTTTCCAGTTACTTTACAGATCAGCATGTGGGTTCTGATTGATTGAGAGTCTCTTTCATAACAATGAAACAGTTGCTCTCACTTAATTGAGTATTTATGTGCCAGGCACTGAGAGGGAGACTTCATACCATGGTCTCTCGGAATCCTCAAAAGAATGCTCTGAGGCAGCAGTGGTTTCTTCCTCCCTGCCTGAAGGATAAGCAGATCTGACTTGCAGAGGTACAGCTATTGGTCTGAAGTCTCCCAGGTAGGAGGTAGCGGGCGAGTCAGGGATCAAAGTTGACTCACCTTTCTCACGTTTGGGAGGAGATTTCTTTTCTTTTCTTTTTTAAGAGAGAGAGAGCACAAGTGAGGGAGGGGCAGAGAGAGAGGGAGAGAGCATCCCAAGCAGGCCTCTGCACTGCCACTGCGGGGCCTGACACAGGGCTCAGACTCACAAACCTCAAGATGTTGACCTGAGCCAAAACCAAGAGTCGGATGCTTAATCGACAGAGCCACCCAGGTGCCCCCCGCACCAGCCTCGGGTTCTTAACCAGCATGCTCTGCAAGCCCCAAAAAGGCGATGTCCATTTGTCTATGGAAAGGCATTCTTCAAAATAGATTTGAAGTAGCCCAATTAGGGAAGGGATACAATTTTACCTTCAGAGATTTTTTTTTCTTTTAAATCAAGTGATGCAGCCCATTGATGTAGTGAGAAAACAGATAGAATTCTTTAATTCTGTCCTAACCCTACCCTAACACCCGGCAGCTAACACTGTACAGAGAAATATAAAGTTCCTCATCTATATCTGGTACTACCCGGGAGTATTTTAAAATGGCAAACAATGCCAACGAGTTTGGGTTTCAATTGTATCAGGCATGTCTTCCTTCTGCCCAGAGGGGCTGTCCTTACTTTGGTTTGAAAATGTCATGATCGCACCACCAGGGTTAGAGGAGGTGAGGGAGCTGAGATTCTTGGGTGTCAACAACAGATGGGCATGTCCCTGGGAACACTGGAAAAAGAGACTGAAATTCAGGACTTCCGTTAGGGCTGTGCTCCAGGTGTCCTGGGAGGGGTGAGGACAAAAACTTCTCACAATTTATACATGCATATATATATTGATATTTATTTTCTTCTCATAATAAATGTTGACTGCTGAGCTAACCAGGTGCCTTCAGCAAGACTTGCAGTTGCAAATTCAGGCTTCAGCAGCCTTGACATCCACTTTCTGATTCCTCCTAAAGATTCCGGTTGCTGCTACTGTCTTAAAAAGCCTAGAACTGGGGCATCGACAAGGATTTTCTCTCCTTCAGCCTCTTAGACAATTTGACTCGCATTTGTAAGTTGGGTTTGAGCTCTGATGCGGAGGAATCCCTAGACTGCTAAGACATTTCTGACCAGAGCAGCTTGCTGTTGCTTAGGAACCTGTTAGAGACACGAAACAGACAACCTTTGTCATTCTAAATCCATGCGCTTCATCATCTCCACCCTAAATTAGCTACTGAAACAAAAACAAGTGAATGTGTACAAAGCAGGGTAATGTCGGAAGAGTTCAAGAAAGGGAAGGATGTTACATGCACCTGTCTCCATCCTGCCACCTCTGCCCTTCTTGTGATCTCCCTGCCCGGAAGGCAATTCATCAGCAAGGGTGCCATGTTCGGTATTGCTGTATGGCCACAGTTTTTAAAGAAACAATGCGGGGTCCCTGGGTGGCTCAGTCGGTTGGGCTTCCGACTTCGGCTCAGGACATGATCTCATGGTCTGAGTTCGAGTCCTGTGTCCGGCTCTGTGCTGACAGCTCAGAGCCTGGAGCCTGCTTCCGATTCTGTGTCTCCCTCTCTTTCTGACCCTACCCCTTTCATGCTCTGTCTCTCTCTGTCTCAAGAATAAATAAACATTAAAAAAAATTAAAGCAACAATGCCTGTAAATATCACTTGGGAGCTCTGTTATTTGAGCAACTGTACAATTTTGTGATACTTTAAAACTGCAGTCAAAAGCAGAATTTCTGCACGCTTCTGCCCTCTTGCATAAGATTGTAAGGTCAGAACTGAGTTCTCGTCTCTGCCACCTTCCCGACGTCCTTGCAAAGGGTGCATAAGTAATGTTACAAATAATTAGTAGTTATGTGGCTTTGACTATGTATCAGATAAACACCAAGGGCTTTATCCAATTCCCTAAGGTGTAAATACTATTAATACCCCCTTATTATCCCTATTTTGTAGGATACTTATTGACTGAAAGAGCATCTTTGCAGTCCAGATTTCCTTCTTCCCTCCCCTGCTTCCTTTCTCCCTGTCGCTCTCTGTTTCCTCCAGGAGATTCAGCTGCCTGTCTTCCCTTTTCCTCCAAATTTGCAGCTGACTTGGAAGAGCACAAGGAAATCATCTTTTTATTTGTCTCTGAAGTCTTCAGTTACTTGCAGATATGTCAGTTGACATGGATGGTTATTTTGTGCCTAACAATTCATCTGAGTTCTAAAATACGCCCTTCCTTTGTCCCAGCGTCACATCCAATTCCATTATCCCTGAGGACATCTCAGTCTTGTTCCTTTCTGTTACTTATACTCTTGTGTGCCTGAAGTCAAGACAAAGTAACTTGCTTTGTTCAAGCAAACCTTTCCTGGGCAGAGTGAGCCTGGGGAAAACCAGCCTTTTCTTTCCCTTTTTCTTTTCTTTTTTTTTTTTTTTTTTTGTTGTTATGTTTTGTGGGGTTTTCTTGATGTTGTGATTAACATTTTTAAAATTCTGTTTGCTAATTTCAAACCTGTTTGTTAGTTTTCAAGCACTGACCAGGCAAACAATTTTTGGGCCTGCACAACAGCTTTAGAGAAGGAACTTGGGGGACAGGTCAGGGTGGTAGAAGAGGAGAGGCCTGGGAGACTGGAGAGCAGGCAGTGAGGTGCACACAAAACACTGTACACTGTGTAATATTTCAAGAAATGCCTAAGTCTGCACTCCATAGTCTCTGCAATAAAAAGGAAAGTTCCATCTGCATTCACATGGCCTAGCTGATTGCCCCATGGTGCACGCATGTGCAGATACCATGAGTATAATTCAAGGGGATCTTTTTTTTTTTTTTTTTTTTTTTTTTTGAGATAGAGAGAGAGACAGAACATGAGCAAGGGAGAGCAGAGAGAGAGGGAGACACAGAATCCAAAGCAGGCTCCAGGCGCTGAGCTGTCAGCTCAGAGCCTGACACAGGACTCAAAACCACCAACTGTGAGATCATGACCTGAGCTGAAGTTGGACACTCAACCGGCTGAGCTACCCGGGTGCCCCTCAGGGGGATCTTTAACCTTAGAAACCTCATTTGGGAAGAGGATAGAAAAGTCTCTAGGGACAGTGAGAGCCATGTGACTTGGCCAGTGATATAATCTACCAAACCTCAGTTGTCAGATCTGCAGAGAAATAGTGGGAGCCCTACTGCACAGATTGGTCCTGGAGATTAAATTAGAGAAGACATGAACAGCACTTAGTGTGTCCCTTGGTCCCCAGTATATTACAAAAGATAGGAACTATTTCTCCCCCTGGACTTCCCTCCCATTTGACATTTCCTGCATTAGAGAATCACCTCTATGGGTGATTTTAAATGTTCGTTTAAAAATGCTCCTCCCATGAGTATTTGTAAAATAATCCTTTAACACATTCTTGTGCATGAATTTACCAGCATCGGGAGATAAATGGCTAAAGTTTCCTGGGAGCAGGAAATAATAATAGTAACTGTCATTTATTTGGCACAGACTGTATTCCAGGCAGGGAGCTCCATACGCTATGGTCAGTGTCTCGTTAAATCTTCTCTACAACCCTCTGAGGTCCTCTTACAAGAGCTGGACACTTTACTCAAGGTCATTGGACTTGAAGTGGTAGAATTGAAATGTCAATCCAGGACTGTCTGACCCCAGAGTCAGCACCCTTCTTACTATGCTCTATGCCCCCTAAAAAGCTTTCATGGACTAGCAGAGGTCCAGAGAATGCCAAGGCAGGCTGGGTCTCTTTAAGAGTGCCAAGGCACTGGGCACAGGGTCACTTGGCAGGGGTAAAATAAGGCATCCACCAAAAGGATGGCAGTGTGAAGTACCCAAGAGAAGTTTGAGAGACTGCTCTCAAATTGCACTCCCTCAGACATCTTTGCCTTCGCTTCCAAGTTGTGTCTCCTTGGAAGCTTCCCTGTCCCACCTGTCTCCATGCATCTAGCCTGGTCCTAGCACAGGCTAGTCTATCTACCCCTGATACTTTCTTGCCTTTCTGAAGGAGAAAGGGGAGAAGCATGCAACGATATCCTCCATTGCCCATTGTTCAATGATAACACTACTGGTATTAACCACCCTACGATTTTGGGGGGTACACTATCAGTGCAAAGTGGGCTCCCATTGACTTCCCATGCCACAGCGTTAAAAAGGCCTAAGGCTTTACTGGGTCATCTGCATGGCTGCAGTCTAGGTGTTGACCAGGGCTGGGTTCTCCTCAGAGGTTAAACTGTAGAAGGATCCACTTCCAAAGCTCACATGGTTCTTGCCAGAATCCAGTTCCTTGCCAGCTGTCAGAATGAGGGCCTCAATTTCTGGCTGAATCCAGGGACATTTTCCCTCGGTTCACTGCCTCATGGCCCTCTTCACAGGCAGCTCACACCATAGAGTAACTTGCTTCTTCAAAGCCGGCAAGGGAGAGAGCTCCTTGTAAAACAGACATAATCAAGGGTATTTTAATGACTTATTTTCTGTAACCTTTGCCATATTTTATTGCTTAGCAATAAGTCACAAGTTCTGTCCACGCTCACTCGGAAGGAAATACACCAAGGCGTGAACAGTACGAGATGAGAGCCAGGGGAGACCTTCTAGAGTCTGTCTGCCGCCCAGGCTAACAGGATGCAAAGATTTGAGGTGAACATGACCAGCACAAACTTAGTCGCTTTATGAATAGTATTCGCGGCTAGCCTGTGTGGCATATAAACTCGGTTTTATGCAAACATCTACAACCCCAAGAAAACAGTCAAACTTTTTTTTAATGTTTATTTATTTTTGACAGAGAGAGAGACAGGGCATGAGTGGGGGAGGGGCAGAGACAGAGGGAGACACAGAATCTGAAGCAGGCTCCAGGCTCCGAGCTGTCAGCACAGAGCCCGATGCAAGGCTCAAACTCACAGACCACGAGATCATGACCTGAGCTGAAGTCAGACACTTAACCGACTGAGCCACCCAGGCACCCCAACAGTCAAGTTTTTTATAAAGCTCATGTACTCTCAACTTACAAAATCCCAAATCCACTCCTTAAAAAAGTTTTTCTTTTTTTTAATCTGAAAGATACATACCTTGCAAAAGCCATTAATTCTAACATTTAGGTTCCCAAAGGATGAAAATTAAGTCACTTTTAATTAAGCTTCTTTTCTCTATAGAAAATTGTTCCATGGCATTTTCCTTGACACTTCAGTGTTTGGCTATTTGGCATAACTTTAATTACAGCATTAACAACATATGCCAGTTAGGTCACATCATCAAAACTTAAAAAACAGATTAAAAATATCAATTTCCTTCCTTGGCTTCCCCTTTAATTAAAACTAGGAGAGTCGCGGTGTCATGTACTTATTTTTCATAATGTTGTTTGCAGGAGCATGTTTGTTTTCCCTTTGTTGTGCTTAATGTGGTACATCTTACAGATGTTGAGAATATTTCAGGATGTCTTGAAGGGACAATGAAAGATTGTGGTTTAACAACAAAGCCTCTCGCGGCACTGAGGTCTGTTGGTAACAGTTGGATTGTTGAAGTGTAAGATCCTTGGTTAGTCTTCAGAAGGAATGTGCTCTTGGCAGGGTCGAGCTGCATATGTTTGTATGCACTTCAGTGTCCTTTATGGTTAGTTTCCCCAAAGGCTTATTGTACTTATTGCATCATTTATTTTTATTTGTAAGAGTATTTTGGAAGCTTCAGAATGGTTGTAGAGTCATTACCGTTTCTAGCTGTAAACGGTTATGACTGCCTGTGGAAATTGTGTTGAAGGCAAACAAAAGTAAATAAAAGTCCCTCTTCTGTACTTTTGCTCTTTATCTGCGTTGCCAGCCATGATGAGCTGGGAACCCAGCTCTGTGGAATTATGTGGGACCAAGCTTGTTCTGATTTAAGATATCTGTCTCCCAAGAAAGGCTGCATGGACTTTTGGATGTAGGTAAACCAGTTGCACGAAAAATTAAAGCTGGCATATTTATTTTGAGGGGCAGAGTGAAATTAATGACCTTATGAAATTCCTGGCATGTAAATTTATTTTTCCCATCCTTCAAACGAGGTAACCAAGCAACTCTATATCCAGTCCTGGGGAGGTTGATGCTTCTGACCTAAAAGTCTATAAAATGGGTAACCTGCCAAAGCCCCGGAAAAGCAATCCATCTTAGGAAAGTGGAATCACCTTTAACAATATTATTAAACCCTATAAATTACCTTCCTGGGCCAAGCCAGTTAAGCAGACAGATTATTTTTCAACATGCTGATGTTTTCAATTCCAATACAAAGTAAAACATGAAATAGAGAGGTCTTCCTATTCAAAATACATAGTTTTTTGCAGCAAACAAAAACCATTGAAGGCAGATTTGTATGTGCAGCATGGGAAAGCTGTTAATGTTTCTATGCACGTTTTGTGTTGTGTTGCCATTTGTTATCTACGAAACATTGATTTAGTATAATGCATTGGAACAGGTGCTATGAGGAAAAGGAACCCTCTTCCTCAAAGAGCTTCCATTCTGGATGCACTCACAACCCTTACCTTCTTAACTCTTCCAGTGGGTTTCATTGCCTTTGGAGTAAGATTCATCTCATAGTCAGAGCTCATAAGATCTAGATAATCTGGCCTCCACCTGCCAGATTCAGCCAGATAGCTCCCTTTGTTAACCATTACTCAGGCATAGAAACTGGGGCTCAAAGAGAATAAGTTGGCAAACCATTCCCAAGAAGCAGAGGGAGATTCAAGGCCAGAGCTCTTATTGTCTAAATCTTTCATCTTCCTTCACTACACTCATCTGTTACCTGCTGATGCATCCAGTTGATTCAGTGAGAGAAGGAGTGGCTGTTCAAAAATGCATACTGTATGAAACCACGTCATAAAGCAGGGCCAACTGGAGAACACTAGATACAAACTGAAAAGAGTTAAGTCCTGCTCCTGTCGACCAATAACGAGCCGTGTGATGTTGGATAAGTCACCTTACCTCATTAGCTTCATTTATAAAGTGATGAACATCAACTAACAATTTCTAGGCAGTATTTCCCAAATTTGGTCCCAATAGTCTGGGAATGCTACCAGTTGCAGTCCACACTTGGAGATTTGTCATGTGCATTAACATGTTCAAGGTGCTATGAAATCCTGCAGGAATAAACCTGTTAACAAAGCCCATTTTTTAATTGTTTTTAATGTTTATTTATTTTTGACAGAGAGAGAGACAGAGACAGACAGAGCGTGAATGGGGCAGGGTCAGAGAGAGAGGGAGACACAGAATCTGAAGCAGGCTCCAGGTTCTGAGCTGTCAGCACAGAGCTGGAAGCAGGACTCAAACTCACCAACCATGAGATCAAGACCTGAGCTGAAGTTAGATGCTTAACCAACTGAGCCACCCAGGTGCCCCCAACAAAGCACTTTTTAAACTCACTTGACCTCAGAAGACAGAGCTTATGTTCCCTAGAAAATAGTTTCAAAAATGATTTTCCAAATTCTCTTCAGGTTTTAAAATTTTATAGTTGGCATTTTTGCTCATGAAATCTTCCATACCTAGAACCCATGAGTTCTCTTTTAATTGTGACTTTCCATACACACACACCCCCGAGACTAAACACAGTGGGCAACAAATAAATGCCATTGACTGATTTATTCAGCTCTTAAGGTTAATGTATTCTTACCAGTGCTTATTTTATGTTTGGCAAAATTGAGTTGAACACAGAACAGTTCTGGTGTGGGAAGCACTGTGCTCTGCGAACTGGGTGAAAACCACCAACTCTCCCTAGAGCCAGCCAGAGAGATGCCCGATGACATTTCAGTACCATGTGGCTATGAGAGTTTCATTCCAATGCAAAAACAAAAGACAAATTCTGGCTGCACTTAGCACACTTCTGATCTAGCTGTTCTGCCTGAATTTGGTGTGTAGAAAATCAAAGCATTTTGTGTTGGGTGTCATTGATCAGTCACTCTGAGGTGACAGCCATTTTTTTTCACCTCCCTCCCGTGGTTTACAAGGTATGTTGATCAGCCAGATTCTCCCAGAGAAAACCCTTTTTTTCATCCTCAGAATGCCACTTGGTGCCTGCTTCAGCAGGAAATTACCAAATGCCACCCTCATCATTTGAAAGAGCTTATTCACAATGAAAGTGCCAAAGCATTTCCCGGGAATTAACTTGACAGTCTGACATTTCTTATTTGTGTTTGCCCAAGAAAACAAAGTAACTTTAATATTCAATATAATAAATGCACAGAAATGGGTTTTTAAAAGACATCATTGTTTTTAGTAAAATAACCTCCCCAGCACGGGTTTTCATCTGTAGAAAGCATGCGTGTCCAAGTGCTTAAATGGTAATAAAATTTTTTACAGTGTACCAAAAATCATCAAGTTGCCTGACACCTTAAGAGCTGTATAACTACCTGACTCTATTAATAAAAGATATTCTGTCTTTATGTTTTAAAAAAATAAAGGTCCTGTACAGAGCATGTAATGAGAAAACAATTTTAATACTGTTGGTTTATAACTAAGAACATTGAGGAAAATATTTTGTTCTCAATTTGCTAAGTGCAAAGAAATTGTGAAAGCCTCTCCTTCTGAGCATATTCTCTAGTGTTGTGCGTAGAGCAGTTTACATAGTTGAAAGCCACAATATCGAATATGAAGAACAGAGAACTGAGTAGGGTAGAACCAGAGTGCAGATCATATCTCTGTCACTGACTAGCTATAAGGTGATATTTTTTAAATCTTGAGTCTCGGTTTCCTTATAAACAAATAGAAGTATATACCACAGGTTATTATAAAGATAAAATGAGATAAAGTCCATGAAACACTTACCCAATGCCTGCCATAAAATAAGCAACTAATATATTTTTTTTTCAACGTTTATTTATTTTTGGGACAGAGAGAGACAGAGCATGAACGGGGGAGGGGCAGAGAGAGAGGGAGACACAGAATCGGAAGCAGGTTCCAGGCTCTGAGCCATCAGCCCAGAGCCTGAGGCGGGGCTCGAACTCACGGACCGCGAGATCGTGACCTGGCTGAAGTCGGACGCTCAACCGACTGCGCCACCCAGGCGCCCCAATAAGCAACTAATAAATAATTATTTTACAGAGACCTATTGATTAGCTCATTTGACAGGAGAACCAGAGGTAGAGTTGCCTTGATCAAGGAGTACCCTTTCCTTGTTATCTTCTTGGCCCCATTCTCCTCTTGTTTGTTTCATTAGTAGTAGTTCTGGGCCTCATTCATGCAGTCATTTCATTGGAAAGCTCTTGCCCATAAGCATCTACAAAAGTTCCCTGTGTATCATTGGCCAAGTTGGGGCAGATGGTTCATGTAGGGTACATGGACTGTGGCATTGAACCATAGTCAAAACTGAATTTTGGATATTTGAATTCAATAAATATCAGTTCATCCTAATGCTCATAACAGGCATCATGCCAGACTGTGATGTTAAAATGGTTGAAAGCAGGGTTTCGGCAAACTTTTTCTCCAAGGATCAAATAGTCACTGTAGCTTTTTCAGGCAAGGAGCTAAAATCAAAGGTATTAGGTAAGTATTTATATACCCATATAATATGTGGCCATTCAAAATGTAAAACTATTCTTCGTTTGTAAACCATACACAAACAGATGGTTTGGCTCATGGGCGATAGTCTGCCAACCCCTGGTGCACACAGCTCTGATCTATATCTTCATGGGACTTGAAGCTCAGCTAAAGTGTCACATGGCGTGTTAACATTTTTTCAAATCCTTCCTCCCAACCCGTCTTGTCATTTGAATGAAGTTCAGCTGATCAGTAAGATTACTTGTCCAGTATGACCTTTGTATTCACCCAAATCTCAGAATCACTGGTCAGGGGATGTGTACCCAAGAGCAGCTTTCGATGATCTTCTGGTGATCTCTTTAAAGCCATACCACGAAAACAGAGGAGCACCAGGCCAGATTCTTAAGAGCTCAGTATGGAGGGAGAACACATTAACTAAGAAATTGTCCTTTCAAATACTTAGCTTTAAAACCCATGGAAAGGGAGTTAAACAGCACTGTACATACATAACTGAGTCATCACACCTACACACATAAATGAGCTCCAGTGTATACAAAGCAGAAAACCTTTTGGCCACAGGTGTCTCCCAAGAGGTCCTGCCACTGAAACCACATTTCACAGCTTGGACCACAACGTAAACTTCTCCTAGACTCTCAGTCTTGGTTAGCAATCTGCTCCTACACAGGTAGAAGGACTGGAATACGGGAGGCAGTGTACTAGTACATCACAGGGCCCATTTAAAAGATGTGAACACTGAGGCACAGAGGAAGCAGGAGTTTGCTCACAACACAGGGCTCAACTGTGTTGTTTCCAGAAATTCTGTGGCTGCCTCTACAGACATGGAGATCAAGTCATCCACTGTGTACCTGCCCGCCCCATGGTCTTTGCTTTTGTAGTTTTACTCCATGCCTTCATTTTTTTTTTAAATTTCTATCCAAATTAGTTAGCATATAGTGCAACAATGATTTCAGGAGTACATTCCTTAATGCCCCTTACCCCTTTAGCCCATAACCCCTCCCACACCCCCTCCAGTAACCCTCTGTTTGTTCTCCATATTTATGAGTCTCTTTTGTTTTGTCCCCCTCCCTGTTTTTATATTATTTTTGTTTCCATCCCTTATGTTCATCTGTTTTGTCTCTTAAAGTCCTCCTATGAGTGAAGTCATTAGATATTTGTCTTTCTCTGACTGACTAGTTTCACTTAGCATAATACCCTCCAGTTCCATCCACGTAGTTGCAAATGGCAAGATTTCATTCATTCTTTTGGATTGCCGAGTAATACTCCATTATATATATGTACCACATCTTCTTTATCCATTCATCCATCAGTGGACATTTGGGTTCTTTTCATACTTTGGCTCTTGTAAATAGTGCTGCTATAAACATTGGGGTGCACGTGTCCCTTCGAAACAGCACATCTGTATCCCTTGGATAAATACCTAGTAGTGCAATTGCTGGGTCATAGGGTAGTTCTATTTTTAGTTTTTTGAGGAACCTCCATGCTCTTTTCCAGAGTGGCTGCCCCAGTTTGCATTGCCACCAACAATGCAGAAGAAATCCTCTTTCTCCGAATCCTTGCCAACATCTGTTGTTTCCTGAGTTATTCATTTTAGCCATTCTGACAGGCGTGAGTTGGTATCTCATTGTGATTTTGATTTGTATTTCCCTGATGATGAGTGATGTTGAGCATTTTTCATGTGTCGTTTGGCCATATGGATGTCTTCTTTGGAGAAGTGTCTATTCATGTCTTTTGCCCATTTCTTCACTGGATTCTTTGTGTTTTGGGTGTTAAGTTTGATAAGTTCTTTATAGATTCCAATCCTTCATCTGATATGTCATTTGCAAATATCTTCTCCCATTCTGTCGGTTGCCTTTTAGTTTTGCTGATTGTTTCCTTCACTGTGCAGAAGCTTTTTATTTTGATGAGGTCCCAGTAGTTCATTTTTGCTTTTGTTTCCCTTGCCTCCAGAGGCGTGTTGAGTAATAAGTTGCTGCGACCAAGGTCAAAGAGGTTTTTTGCCTGCTTTCTCCTTGAGGATTTTGATGGCTTCCTCTCTTACATTTAGGTCTTTCATCCATTTTAAGTTTATTTTTCTGCATGGTGTAAGAAAGTGGCCCAGGTTTATTCTTCTGCATGTCGCTGTCCAGTTTTCCCAGCACCACTTGCTGAAGAGACTGTCTTGATTCCATTGGATATTCTTTCCTGCTTTGTCAAAGATTAGTGGGCCATATGTTTGTGGGTCCATTTCTGGATTATCTATTCTGTTCCATTGATTTGCATGTCTGTTCTTGTGCCAGTACCATACTGTCTTGATGATTACAGCTTTGTAGTATAGCTTGAAGTCCAGGATTGTGATGCCTCCTGCTTTGGTTTTCTTTTTCAAGATTGCTTTGGCTATTCAGGGTCTTTTCTAGTTCCATACAAGTTGTAGGGTTATTTTTTCTAGCTCTGTGAAGAAGGCTGGTGTTATTTTGATAGGGATTGCATTGAATATGTAGATTGCTTTTGGTAGTATTGGTGTTTTAACAAAATGTGTTCTTCCTATCTAGGAGCATGGAATCATTTTCCACTTTTTGGTGTGTTCTTCAATTTCTTTCATAAGCTTTATATAGTTTTCAGTGTATAGATTTTTCACCTTTTTGGTTAGATTTATTCCTTAGGTATATTATGGGTTTTGTTGCTAAGGTAAATGGAATCAATTCCTTGATTTCTCCTTCTGCTGCTTCATTGTTGGTGTATTCAAATGCAACCAATTTCTGTGCATTGATTTTTTATCCTGCAACGTTGCTGAATTCATGAATCAGTTCTAGCAGTTTTTTGTTGGAATTTTTAGGGTTTTCCATAGAGAGTATCATATCATCTGTGAAGAGTGAAAGTTTGACCTCTTCCTGGCTGATTTGGATGCCTTTTATTTTTTTGTGTAGTCAAATTGCAGAGGCTGAGACTTCCAATACTACGTTGAATAACAGTGGTGAGAGTGGACACCCCTGTCTTTTTCCTGACCTTAGGGGGAATGCTCTCATTTTTTCCCCATTGAGGATGATATTAGCATTGGGTCGTTTATACATGGCTTTTATGATCTCGAGGTATGATCCTCTATCCCTACTTTCTTGAGGGTTTTTATCAAGAAAGGATGCTGTATTTTGTCAAATGCTTTCTCTGCATCTACTGAGAGGATCATATGATTCTTGTCCTTTCTTTTATTGATGTGTTGAATCATGCTAATTGTTTTGGAGATATTGAACCAGCCCTGCATCCCAGGTATAAATCCCACTTGTTCGTGGTGAATAATTTTTTTAATGTATTGTTGGATCTGGTTGGCTAAGTGTTGTTGAGGATTTTTGCACCCACTTTCATCAGGTAATTGGTTTAGAGTTCTCCATTTTCATGGGGTCTCTATCTGATTTTGGAATCAAGGCAATGCTGGCTGCATAGAGTGAGTTTGGAAGCTTTCCTTCTATTACTATTTTTTGGAACATCTTCAAGAGAATGGTGTTAACTCTTCCTTAAGTGTTTGGTAGATTCCCCTGGAAAGTAATCTGGCCCTGGACTCTTGTTTTTTTTTTTTTTTTTTTTTTTTTTTTTTTTGGAGATTTTTGACTACTGATTTGATTTTTGCTGGCTATGGGTCTGTTCAAATTTTCTATTCCTTCCTGTTTCATTTTGGTAGTGTATATGTTTCTAACAATTTGTCCATTTCATCCAGATTGCCCATTTTATTGGCATATAATTGCTCATAATATTCTCTTACTATTTTCTTTTATTTCTTCTGTTTGGGTTGTGATCTCTTTTATTCTTGATTTTATTTATTTGGGTCCTTTCCTTTTTCTTTTTGATCAAACTGGCTAGTGGTTAATCAATTTTGTTAATTCTTTCAAACAACCAGCTTCTGGTTTCATTGATCTGTTCTACTGGTTGTTTGTTTGTTTGTTTGTTTGTTTGTTTGTTTTGGTTTCGATAGCATTAATTTTTGCTCTAATCTTTATTATTGCCTGTCATCTGCCAATTTTGGGTTTTCTTCCCTGTTCTTTTTCCAGCTCTTTAAGGCATAAGGATATGTTGTGTATCTGAGATCTTTCTTCCTTCTTTAGGAAGGCCTGGATGCTGGATTTTTTCCTCTTATGACTGCCTTTGCTGCATCCCAGAGGCTTTGGGGTTGTGGTGTTATCATTTTCACTGGCATCCATTTCATTGGCTCTTTAACTTCTTGGTTAGCCCATTCATTCTTTAGTAGGATGTTCTTCAGTCTCCAAGTATTTGTTACCTTCCCAAATTTTTTTTCATGTGGTTGATTGCAAGTTTCATAGCTTTGCGGTCTGAAAATATCCACAGTATGATCTCGATCTTTTTGTATTGCTGAGGGCTGATTTGTGTCCCAGTATGTGGTCTATTCTGGAGAATGCTTCATGTGCATTGGAGAAGAATGTATATTCTGCTGCTTTAGGATGAAATGTTCTGAATATATCTGTTAAGTCCATCTGGTCCAGTGTGTCATTCAAAGCCATTGTTTCCTTGTTGATATTTTGATTAGATGATCTTTCCATTTCTGTGAGTGGGGTGTTGAAGTCTCTTCCTATTATGGTATTGCTATCAATGAGTTTCTTCATGTTTGTGATTAATTGATTTAAATATTTAGCTGCTTTCACATTTGGTGCATAAATGTTTACAATTGTTAGGTTGTCTTGGTGGATAGTCCCCTTGATTATGATATAATGCCATGCTGCATCTCTTGATACAGTCTTTATTTTAAAGTCTAGATTGTCTGATATAAATATGGCTACTCCAGCTTTCTTTCTTTTTCTTTTTTTTTTTCTTTTCTTTTTTTTTTTTTTTTTTGACCATTAGCACGATAGATGGTTCTCCATCCCCTTAGTTTCAATCTGAAGGTGTCCTTAGGTCTACAGTGGGTCTCTTGTAAATAGCATATAGATGGATCTTGTTTTCTTATCCATTCTGTTACCCTATGTTGTTTGACTGGAGCATTGAGTCCATTGGTGTTTAGAGTGAGTACTGAAAGATATGAATTTATTGCCATTATGTGGCTTGTAGAGTTGGAGTTTCTGGTGGTGTTCTCTGGTCCTTTCTAATCTTTGTTGCTTTCGGTATTTATTTATTTATTTACTTACTTACTTACTTACTTATTCATCTTTTCTCCCCTCAGAGAGTCCCCCTTAGAATTTCTTGCAGGGCTGGTTTAGTGGTCACAAATTCCCTTAATTTTTGTTTGCCTGGGAAATTTTTTATCTCTCCTTCTATTTTGAATGACAGCCTTGTTGGATAAAGAATTCTTGGCTGCATATTTTTCTGATTCAGTGCACTGAATATATCCTGCTATTCCTTTCTGGACTGCCAAGTTTCTGTGGATAGGTCTGCTGCAAACCTGATCTGTCTTCCCTTGTAGGTTAAGGACTTTTTCCCCTGGCTGCTTTCATGATTTTCTACTTGCCTGAGTATTTTGTGAATTTGACTATGATATGCCTTGTTGATGGTCAGGTTTTGTTGAATCTCATGGAGTCCTCTGTGTTTCCTGGATTTTTATGTCTGTGTCTTTCCCCCGGTTAGGAACGTTTTCCACTATGATTTGCTCACATAACCCTTTTACCCCTCTTTCTCTCTCTTCCTCTTCTGAGACCCCTATGATTCTGATGTTGTTCCTTTTTAAAAAGTCACTGATTTCTCTAATTCTTAAATTGTGCTCTTTTGCCTTCCTCTCCCTCTTTTTTTCTGCTTCATTGCTCTCCATAAGTTTGTCCTCTATATCACCGATTCTCTGTTCTGCCTCATCCATCCTTGCGCCACACCATCCATTCGTGATTGCAGCTCAGTTATAGCATTCTTTGTTTCATCCTGACTAGTTTTTACTTCTTTTATCTCTGCAAAAAGGGATTCTAATCTATTTTTGACTCCAGCTCGTATTCTTATTATTGTGATTCTAAATTCTGGTTCAGACATCTTGCTTGTATCTGTGTTGGTTAAGTCGTTTCTTCCTACTCTTTCTTTTGGGGTGAATTCCTTCGTTTCATCATTTTGAAGGGAGAAAAAGAATTAATGAGTTAGAAAAAATTAAAATTAAAAAATATTTAAATTAAAAAATTAAACACACACATACACAAAATCAAATAAATGATGCTAGGTCCTAGGTGTGTTTTGGTCTGGGTGTTGAAAGTGGCTTGATAGATTAGAGAAAAAAGGGGAAAGAATTAAAAAAATGAAAACCGTTTGAAAATTTGAAAAAATGAATACACTGAAATAGACTAAAATAAAATGATGAAAGTAACATAGAATTTGAAAAATTTACACAAAAGTAAAAAATATAGTAAAAAAATTAAAGAAAACTATTTTTAATAAAAATTGAAAATGAAAATGATTTTTTCTCTGTATTCAAGAAAAAGAAAGGAAATGAAAAAGAAAAAAGATACTAGAAAAAAGAAAAAGAAAGAAAGAAAATTGAATAGATGGACCTGCTAACAGACTGAAACACAACTGAAATTATTTTGTTTTCCCCTAGAAGTCAGAGCATGAAGTGCTTTATCGTCCATAAACTAAGCAGGGGGTGAGATCTGTGTTCTTGAAGAACAGGTTAGTCAGTTGGATAGCGCTTAGTGTAATGGCTCCACTATCCACCAGATGGTGCTGCTAGCCTACTGGGGTGGATCGGTGTGACACTTGTAGGTGCGTATGCGCAGGCGCGGGAGCGGTGAAAATGGCGTCACCCAGCTACCCAGTCTCTAGAATTGGAACTCTGTTCTCCCCAATCAGCAATCGCACACCAGCCCTTTGTCTTCAGCTCTCGTCCACTCCCTGCTTTTACACTGTCTGTGACCAAGCCCCAGGTAGTACCTCTCTCCTCCGTTTGTTCTCAGATGCGGCTGTTTTCCCTGACCCCTTACTTCTGAGGGCCTGCAGCTTTGACCTGTTCTGCCCCTCTGTGGGAGGGTCTCATTGAGCCATGGCTGAATGCCGGCCGCACCCAGGAAAATTCACGAGACCGTGCTGCTGCCGATGTCCAGAGACTGCAGCCAGGTGCCAGCCTACCCCAGGAAAAGTTCACAAGACAGTGTAGCAGCAGCGTTTCAGGGATTATGGAAAATCACAACACCCATCTGGCACCAGGCTTCACCCTTAACAACCTTTTTCCAGCACCAGAGAATGTGGCCATTCTGTGGGGTATGCTGGGCCCAGGTTGCCTCACAGCCTCTACCAAATGCCCTTCCAGAAGTGGAACCGCTTCTCCCCGGGTGGACTGAGAAGCTCCCAGACCCCAGTCTGCTCCTGGGGATTCACTTTTCCCACCAGAGCACCGCCAGGTATCGAGCTGCGGAATTGCAGACTCTGCCCTCCCCTTGTTTACGGTCGTAATGGAATTTAAACCCTCTCATTTCTCCTTTCTCCTTTCTCCCTTTTTAGTTCAGTCCCTGCACCTGTTTCCAATTTTCCACTTTTTCTCCAGCTGCTTTTGGGGAGGGGTGCTTTTCCCGTATTTTCCCCACCTTCTCCGTCCTCTCTCCCCCCGCAAAGCACCTCCCTGCCTTCAGTGGTGTCTTGCTCCTCACGTTCTCCTCTCCGTGCCATGTACCTGCTCAATTCTGTGGTTCAGGTTGTGCACATTGTTGTGTTAATCCTCAGATCAGTTTTCTAGGTGTGTAGGATGGTTTAGTGTTGGTCTGGCTGTATTTCATGGATGTGAGACACACAAAAAACTTCCATGCTGCTCTGCCATCTTGGCTGTCTCCCTCCTCCATGCCTTCAGTTTTTTGATGCCCA
The DNA here is from genome assembly GCF_018350155.1 of Leopardus geoffroyi. Lineage (NCBI taxonomy): Eukaryota > Metazoa > Chordata > Mammalia > Carnivora > Felidae > Leopardus > Leopardus geoffroyi. The sequence continues at coordinate 119,272,356 of NC_059326.1, read as the reverse complement.
TTGGCCTCTCTGTGTTAAGAATGTCATTTGAGGATTGACATCTATGAAAGAATAATTTTGCTACCGTTGGTAAAGTCAAAGGTAACATGATGGCTAGGCAGAATTGGTGCTAAAAGTCAGATAGAATTAGCCAAGTTGTGTTCCCTTTGTAAGGAATTCATAATTAGTAAATCGAGTTGTTTTTCTCCTAGTATTTTATGTCCCCAAAACAGTATTCAAAGTACATGAAACATTCTAATTGTAAGATTACTAAGGGTATATCTGAGAGATCTTCATGTTTAAAGATAGAAAAATGTGGAACACAGAATCTTGACTCCAGTATCTGCTTTGTCTTCTACTTGTTTTTTCTGATAGTTAACAGACTTTAGGATTCATGTCTTCTATCATCAACATTCTCTCTTCTAATTTTCTATAGTCCTTAACAATTTGAGTTGGAAAATGGGCTCTTTTGTAATTATTTTATTTCAGTCTTGAGTCAGTGAGTCTTGGCATTCAGTCGGTGAGTCAAATGTGCATTTTTTCAAGGTAGAAAATCTGGGTTTCTGTAACTCTTTTCTTGGCTAGTATTTTGCTAGGTAAATGATGATCATTTTCATTTGTCTTAGAAATGTCATACAAGGGCACATACCAAGAAGGTAAAGTAGTATTTAAGGGCTTCGAGTCAAATTTCCAAACCTCAAAGATAATAGTTTTTACCTCGGACTCTGTTTTCTTATCTGTACAATGAGTGCATATAGTAAATGTGACACAGTTGACATAAGCCAAGCACAAAGTAACTGCTTCCCCCACCCCCATCACTGAAAGAAGACCCTTTACAATTAAATAATGATTAGATATTAAGACAACTTGGTGTAAACAATACAGTAAAACGTGATACTGATTCTAAAAACAATCCTAAAGTCACACAGTGCTTCTCATTTCCAGAATAGTCCAATGTGGCCTTGAGAATAAAAATTACTCATTTTTCAGAGGAACTCAGCATGCAGTTTCTGAAAACAATTCGCTTTCTGGGTATAAATTCTTATTCACAGACTACTTTCCAGGGACAGGGCCTAACTTGGGCCAACACCAGTACCTTTCTCTGTGTGTCCTCTCAGGAAGAGCAGCCATGTGTATATTATGATGTGTGAGGGTAGAAATGTGTACATGAGAGTAAGTCTCTGACTCGCTTCGAGTCTACACTCGTTATTGGTGGCAGAGTATTGGCTAGTGTTTCTTTGGTACTTTTCTCTGGAGCTGCCAAAGTGATTTTGGACACTTTTCTGCTATATTCTGCAAACTTTAGTTGGGCAAGAAGTTTAACCTATGGGTGACTTAGCTGGGGTATCCTGCCATTGTCTGCAGGTCTTAAATGGTTTTTGAGTGCATCAGGATTCTCCTGGTTGCAGAAGATAGAAAACTGAATGTAAAACCAGCTTAAGCAAAGAAGTGAATTTCTTGGCCCACATACATAAAAATTCCAGGGTTTGGGTGGTTTCAGGAACTTAAATAGTGTCCCTATGCCTTATTTTTCTTGCCTTTTCTCTCCCTCTATTAAATCTGTTGGATTGTTAGGAATGCCTTGCTGGTGTCTGGAACTTGCAGGCTCATATCTTTCCAAGATAAAGTATGACCTGAAGGAGAGGACCAGAATCCTCAGCTTGACTGCTGTCAGCATGAGTTGAGCCAGTGCCCCTCCGTAAACCAAGGCCAACAGAAAAGAATTCTCTGGTGTGCTTAGTCCTGGGCCAGATGGACACCACTCGTGAACCCGTTGCAGTGGGGTTCACTCTACTAAAGTATTTGAATTGAGAACAGAGAAAGAGTTATCCCCTAAAGAAAAAAAATGTGTACTATTTCTAAGTAGTAGCCAAAAATATAGTAAAGAAAACTGGTGATGGAGTATACGCTATGTCTCCATCTTGGTGATAACACTTCTGGAAAGGAAAATGAGTTACCTCCCAGGCTGTAAGCGTGTGGAGAGCACAAAATC